>NC_063194.1:7206576-7526576 GCF_017589495.1 Alosa alosa
ACACACACACAAACGCACACATACACACCACACCACACACACAGACACAGACACACACACACACACACACACACACACACAGAAGAGTGATGAGGACAGCGGAGACCATAAGCGCAAGTCTAGGTGATTGGTTTCGAGTGCCCAAAGATTCCCCTCAGATCCCACAGGCTGCAGCCCACTTCTGAGAAAAATAAAGAATAACAACACACACCTGGCAGTCCACAGCATCCACAATGACTCTGGAAACAAATCACCAATCACCAATCGCCTCAAACCATGGTATCATAGGATGTGTCTTCTTTTCATCTTTTCATTATTTTTTCTTTCTTTCCCTTCATCTCTTCCCAGACATGCTGCTGTCAAATGATTAGCGGCTAGCGCGAGATGTTCACCCCCTCTGATATGGAGCGCTAACCTGGGCGCCGGCAGTTACATCACTGGGAGCAGATGAGAATGTGGTGTATGGATCCCCCAGTGGAAGTCGATCGATCGATGGGCTCCCCGCTTGCCTGCCCGCTTGCCTGCCTGAATGAGCTGGGCTGATGGAGGAGAGGGGGGCACACCAGAGCTAAATGCAGTTTGATGAGAGCGGGTGGTCAGGTCGGTGTGCTGGGCTGGGGCTTTTCTTAGTCGGGGGGCTGGGGGGGTCATTGCCCACAGTGACTGATATCACAAGCAGCACCAGCTGGATGGCAACGGCAAAGTTTAGGTTACCTTCAGCTATTGAAGTTGACAGAATGGGTCCAGTTGGTCTGTGTGTGTGTGTATGTGTGTGTGTGTGTGTGTGTGTGTCATACTGTATGTGTTGATGTATATGTGTCTATACTGTCTATTGATATTGTGCAGCCATGTGTGATTTGTGTTTATTCCTGCAGAGTGTATGCACACACACACACACACACACACACACACACACACACACACACTCATGCATGAGCAGCCATTTATAGACGTAGCGTACCATTTAGTAGCGTTATCAGCGTCATGGACACACCACAGATTGCGAACGCTGTCAGACCCAAGTTTCCGTTGTATTTATCAATCGTTCAATCCTTAGTGTAAACTGCGCCTTTCTCCGCCCATAAACGCAATTTACGAACGTCCACAACTGAATGGCAGCGCCTACATACAAGCGCCGTTGAATGAAGTTAACTGATGACAACATTAAAAAGAATCGAACGTTTAGCGATCATGAAATAATAGAATACATGATAAGATGTAAACAAGCAGGGAGATAATAAAGATCAGTAGTTCTACTCAAACTACTTGTCACGTAGGCTATGGAAGATTGGTCAAATCTAGCAAGTAGGAAAGTTTAGGTGAATGACGTGAAAGTAAGACATTCGAAAGGCCAATGAAAGTTAAGGTTGCTTTTGGTAGTACAAATACTTTCACCACAAAAACTGGTGCTCTAAATAGCGATTCTGTTGTCTTTGAAAGGTTCTCTTATTGACGATTGAACTGCAATTTGATTAACACCTGCTTTTACAAGGCGGAAGTATTTAGGCGCAGAATAGACGTCGCTTTCAGGAGCAGTCTTTATACCCCAGATAATTAAAGCTCTAATTAGGCTCTTTACTCTTCCCTCCCATCTTTTTTAAGCTAAACTCCCACTTTCCCCTGGATCCTCCCTTGAATGCATATGCATGACATGACAATCGCAATCTGCCACTTTCAGCTCCCCGCGACAGGCAGTTTATGCTTTACATCATTAAGCCTGTTTGTACATACCTCGCAATGATTTTACACGCACATTGCGAAACAAATAAGCCTGAAGTGGGCGCAAAAGCGTTAGTACATCTGGCCCTGAGTCTGTGTGTGTGTGTGTGTGTGTGTGTGTGTGTGTGTGTGTGTCTGTGTGTGTGTGTGTGTGTCTGTGTGTGCGCGCACACTCACATGTCTGTGTGTGTGTACAAATGTGTTTGCTCAATACAAATGCCTGTCGCTTTAGCACAGATTAATAAAGTGGCTTGTCAAGCTGATTTCATCCTGAGGGGGCCTGGGGGCTTTTTTAAGAGGTGGGTGTGTGGGGAGGGGGGGGGGAGGGGTTAGGGGGCTGATAGGCTGTCCAGCCGGGGTGTTAGCCAGAGCAGATCCCCTGTCTGGGGGTGCCACAGCTGGCGCCCAGCATCACCGACACAGGTGGCCCATGTCATCAGTTATACCGCAGAAACCTCCTGGGGCTTCCCCTTAGAGGGATCAAGAGGAGCTTGGACGTGTGTGTGTTTGTGAGTGTGTGTGTGTGTGTGCATAGGTGTGTGTGAAGGTGCATGTGTGTGTGTGTATGTGTGTGTGTGTGTGTGTGTGTACATGTGCGACATACATACATATATATTCTATACTGTATATATATATGGGTTACGGAATAGAGCCATTCACTTAGTCAGGTAGGAAGTGATGAATCACAGTGGGAGCGAGGTGCTTTTTTTTGCTTCAGTGCATAAAGCCGCCACCAATGCCGCCACTGCCTCTGTACATGCAAACGCAGCCATATGTGGAAATATCACACATCATCCGCAGTGACAGCAATGTTTTAGCTGCTGCTGCCGGCTGAAAAGGATTGTGACGTAAGTCTTCCTGCCCGTTCGCCTTGACTCCAGAGTCGACCGAGTTCGTGGGTGGACTAATGAAGTCATCTCCAGGTGGAGAAATGAAAGCCATTTTCTATTATTTTAATTCAGCATGACACACTTGCTGCCTTCATGATTTTATTACCTCTCCCGTACTCCCAGAAAAACAGAGATTATCTGATACAGTACATTCTTGGCCTATTTTACAAGGAACACAACAAGCTGAATCTCTACTAATGGAAGGTTATTGTCTAGTTTACACCAAAGCTATTAAAGTTAAATTAGAAATCTATCTCACAATAGCTCATTTTTTTCCCACAAAAGAAAACAGACATGTGTAGCCTGCTATTGTCTACGCTATCCACTGGGAGAAATGCCTTCAAGAAATTTAGCCACTGTTGGTTTGATCTCAGAAAGGCGAGCGTTGCTTACACATGCTGTTCTGATTTTCTCTGGCTTATTCATGTCATTTATTTTCAGCAATGATTTCACCATCCAACAAAAACACTTAAGGCTTAACAGCAGCAACAACAAAGAACTACGCCCTGATTAGGCAGAATTACCAGATGATTCACCAAGGCGGGCTGCGAGGTTTCTACAAAATATGATATATTTCTGCAAATTTAGCACAGTGGTTTTTGGGCCCAGACAAAAGGGATCATCCAAGCACAAGTGATGCTATATCTCATCTCAAAGATCCCCAGCCTCTTCATATGGCAGTACTACACACAAACATAGGAAATTACTCTCTGCCTCTATCCAGTGACGAATCCCAGAAGAAGAGTGGCATATTCCTCTCATGTTGTGTCATCTGCCATCCTGGAAGACATGACTTCCTTTTCACAGTGCACACCAGCCTGACCGACATGAGAGGAGCGGTTAGCGGAATACAAGTCCACCCTGAGGCCCCAGAGCATAGCCTGAAGTCTACGAACGTACGCATGTCACGCATGTCAGCCTGACACACCGACTGCTGCTGCCCTGCCTCTAAAGCAGGTCTCTACGAGATAAAGCAGCCGAGGACGAGATAAACCTTTCGCCCGCGTCGACTGCTGGGCATTGTAGGGGCCAATCCGCACAAACCAGCAGGTCCCGACAGACCGGTGGCTGGCCGGTCGTCTGGCTCAGCCAACCTCCCTCTTCCAGAGGGTGTGAAGGGTGTGTGTATGTGTGTGTGTGTGTGTGAGTGTGCGTTTAAGTTGGGGTCAGTGAGTGACAGACTCCTGGCCAGCGGATGAAGCGGGGGTGGAAAAAAACAAGCCGCTGAATCAGACAAACAGATAAGAGTGAACAGTGTGGTGTTCAAAAGGGCGCCAGGGAGACCCCCAGGGGATTTGTCACCGCACTGCCAGAGGAGCCAAGGGAGGGCTCTTCCTGATAGACGCAGACAGAGAGAGATTCACTAGGATCCAACACAGAGAGAGATTCACTAGGATCCAACACAGAGAGAGATTCACTAGGATCCAACACAGCAGCCTCTACATGTACAACTTAGGAGGCAGGGGGAGAGGAGAAGAGAGGGGGAGGAGAGAGGGACAAAAGGAGAGGAGAGGAGAGGAGAGGGGAGGAGAGGAGAGGGGTATGTGAGGAGAAAAGAGGGGGATGAGGGGAGAGGTGGGAGGAGAGGGTGATGTGAGGAGAAAAGAGGGGAAGGAGGGGAGAGAAGTACAGAGAAGAGGTGAATAAACAAGGGTGAAAAGAAGAGAGCAGATCACGAATGTGTGTGGATGAGAGGAGAAGAAAGGAGAGAATGAGGGGAAAATGGCTGCTCACAGCAAAGGACAGACCCACACACACATTCTCTCATCTCTCTCTCTCTCACACACACACACACACACACACACACACACACACACACACACACACACACACATACACTCTCTCTCTCTCTCTCTCTCACACACACACACACACACATGCATACACATACACATTTGATTTTTTTTTTTTCAATACACAGACAGACAGACAGTCCAGAGCCTGCAGGAGACGTGAACTCATCGCATGACATCACACGGATGACATCAGCGCTGGCCCTGCCACAGCCAGTGTTCGTAGGAAGGGCCCGGGAAGGAGAGACAGGAAGAGGACCTAGATGATCCCACTGGAGAGGGGACAGAGCTATTACATACACTCACACACACACACACACACACACACACACACACACACACACACACTCCCTCTTGCTCTCTCTCTCTCTCTCTCTCACACACACACACACACACACACACACACACACACACACACACACACACACACACAAAACACAAACACACACACACACACACACACACACATATACAGAGTGAGTCACCCTCAGCAGCAGTGCTTGGAGCTTTTGTTTAAGCCTATGCCAACACATCTGTCTGACACGCAGGCCGCATGCGGGGAGGGTAGGAACAGCAGAAGAAAAGGATGAACCTGAAGCTAAAGGCTAAAGGCACTCTAGGCACTGTGGATGAAGCATCATGGTGTCTCTCCCTCGGCAACATCCCCAGCGAACTCTAGGGACTGTAAGAAGACCGTCATGGCTGCCACCGCCGTGGCGACTGTTCGACAGCATCGTAGAGGTCTCTGCATATCACGCCTGCTTGCCCTTACAGTGAATAATAACTACCTGCATGTACAGTCAGACATGGACCTTTACCGGCGCTGCCCATTCCCAGCGCCATGCTGAAAGGTTACCGGCGCTTTTACAGCCAAGGTCTGAAGACGAAGATTTATTGTTGTGGAAGGCTACATCGCTGGGAGAGTCCATGGGTATTCAAAAGACCGTAAATTATCCTGACACGTGTCAAGCAAACTCCTCACTTTACTATACATCCAGTTTTGGTCTTCCTTGCATTTCAAATGACAGGATGACACCAGGTGAGCCTAGGCTGCTTTGGCACTAGTGAACTATATACAATTGGGTTATGAACTACAGTGTAGAGACTGCTGATTCTCATTTTAGCATATTCTTTGTAGTTACGCTATACATTTCAACCACAAAATGAAATGATTGACTAAAGCATTTTAGTTCACTTAGCTAACAGCAAAAAAAAAGAATATAAAACAAACATTAAAATAGGCCTAAACATGAAGCGATCTTGAAATGATGTCATAAAACTGTGATAGAAGTACAACCTTGTTGAAGGGTCAAAGGAATATTAGCTACAAAAGTCAAGATCAAAAACAAAAACATCAACAACAAAAAACATGAAAGTCCCACACTGTGATGCATCGCTACAACATAAATTAATCTGACCCTTTTTAATTCCATCTTAGTGACACGCCATCCCAGACCCTCGGGCCTCTGAAGCATCTGTTGACGGATAGACGGCATTGTTCTTGGTACGTTTGATCCATTAACGAGACGGAGAACCTTTTTTTAATCCCTTTTTGTTCCACGGACGAGTCCTCGGCTCCTTGTCTGCAGGCAAAGTCACAAAGACTCCACCATTAGGCAGGCCCAAATCAAAGCGCTATCTGTATTCTGTGATTAAGTGACGACCGTGACCTCGCAGAGAGCTTCTACCATTTACTTTGACTCTCCAAACCCCCCCCCCCCCCCAGGTCTAACCCACCCCTCCCTCAACCCCCACCCCTCCCAGTGTATCTCGTGCATGCTAAGATCAAAGCTATGCCCCATCTGCAACTTGCACGAGGCTAGAACGAGCCAGCGAATGTGGTCTTTTCCTTAATATGGAAATGTTTCCGCGGAAGGTCCCTTCATTTGCAGATGCCCCCCCATGTGAAAAGCAGCTTTTTTTAAAGGCGAGTTGAAACTCGTGCCCTTTGGGTAAAACAGATGTTGGTCGAAATGAGTTGTGAGCGCAGCAGTAATGATGTATCATTGCAGCATCAATTCAGGCCTGACCCTCACGAAATCAAAATAAGGTCATGTGCCTCAGAGTTTTTGCGCATTGGTCCCCTTCGCTTGGGGGAGAAAAACAGGGATTGCTGCTACGAGCAGTTAAATTCAAATAGTCTAGTTTCACAACAACAGATACAGAGTGAATTACATAGCCTCCTGTATATTATCACCTTCCTTATTACCTTCTGAATGTCTGTCAGCAGGATTACGCTCAAACTACCCAGTTGATTTTCATGGAACTTAGTTGAGGGGTGGAAGAACCCATTAAAAATGTAAACCGGAACCCAACCAAGGGATTTATTTAGAACATAATGGCCTGAGGTAGGATGCCTACACTCTCTACTAACATCGTAATGACACAGTGAAGATTGGTTGTACACCATAGCTGGGTGAATTTGTTGTTGTCCACAAGAAATGTCTTTTGGTAATATATTTTAAATACAGCAAAATCTTTGATGCTTTGCATATGTTTATGTTTATCATGAAGTAGTTACAATTACATTATAATTATTTGGGATTCGCTACCGATTATAGCCCATATGAAATGGAGAAAAAGAAAAGTACAGGTTTTTTATATTACTAAAAATTATAGATCGAAGTAAACGTCATGTATTTTGATCATGTGTCGCAACAGTGACTGATTTCTCACTCAGGGTTGACATGACAGCCCAGCCATTGCATAACCTTTACATCCTCCTCTCAATAAAAGCTAACACCACCCTAGAGGTTGATGAGTCAATGCAAAAATTGTACATCTGGATATGTCAAGCTTTTGAACCATAAAAAAGAGCTCAAGGACCAGTGTCTGTCTCTCTCTCTCTCTCTCTCTCTCTCTCTCTCTCTCTCTCTCTCTCTGTCTCTCCCTTCCTCCCTACAGTAATGAAAGTATTCCTTTCTCTCACCATTGTTTACTTAAGTCAAACACAGGCCAGTCCCTGAAGCCACCTGTGAGCATAATTGGATTTGCAGCCGTGTGTAAATCCATTGGTTGAGCCTGGACATTTGCCAGTGTGGTGGTGCAGCAAGCGGCCCCGGCTGGTGCCTTGGGAGAATCCCTCTGGTTGACTGGGATACTCGTCACCTTTTTCAAGGTGGATAATCAACCGCCAGCATGTAGACTGAGTCTCCAAATGCCCTTTACTGCTGTTGCCAGGCCTACCCAGAAAGGTTACCAATGTTTCTTTTTTCAGCCAAGGTCTTGCAACTCAGACTTAATGGCAAAGAAGGTTTTAAAGTGGAAATAATACTGTCTTTGTCAGCCATGTCCAGACTTGAATCACATCAAATTATTTTAGGGTATATAATGAATGTGAAATCTGGATATTATGAAATTACTGTAGGACTAAATTGAACACAGGCCTCAAGTTTTTTCTCAAAGTGCCATAGTGAATCATCCTCACCAGTGGTTGCCTTCATAGTGCTGATGCAACCAATGTGAGTCTCATTCAACAACTCAAGCATGGAAGCATGCTCCTAGGAGAAAGATACACTTTGCAAAAGATCAAGATTAGCTTTTCAACAGACCCCAGTTCTACCTCTGTGGCGCAGTAAAGGTTGCAGTGAATTCAACGCAGCTATTGTGACAAGTCAGGTGTTATACAGAATGGTATACAGAATTCAGCTACTCACTGAGAATCTCACCAACACTCAAGCTGGGTCAAGTCTGGAATGTTCTTCCAATCACAAAATGCTTCCAATATAGAACTTTCCCTTTTTTTCCGTGAGCCAGATATTGTATTGGCTGCTTGGTGGCGCGAGCATTCAGTACACGGAAGCGCTGCCATAACGGGGCAAAAATAAACGATGATGCTGCTGTCCAAAGTCCCCTGAGACGGGCGACCTAACTGCAACTCTCCCGAGTCTCTCTCTCAGGCTGCTACACCCTCATTCATCTTCTTCCACCTTTGAAACAATTTAAAAAAAGACACAAGTCTGTGTCCAGGAGTTTAAAAAAAGACAAGATCATGTGAGGAAGTAGAACAAAAACTAGTTTAGTCTCTGCTGGGTATGTTTCCACCACCAAAAGATAGAGGAGCCTAACCCTAGGAAAAATGCAAGCACCACAGTAAGGTAAGAGGAAGGCTAAGGCTAAGGGGGTCCGGTTCGCGGAGCATGTACGGCAACAATTAGCTTCCACTATAATCAATGGAACTGGCTACACCAGACATGAGAGGGCTGCACACATCCAGTCTATATGAAAAAGACTTTTACGCTCTGCGAATGGACCACTTCGGTAGCGTTCCTGATGAAAACTCAGCCTTGTCCTCATCACACCGTTGTCAGTAAGGACACTGTGAAGGAAAAATACATGCTAATTGCATAATCATTACCATTTCCCCTTTAATGTGGTCTAAAGAGTTACCTTGAATGCCACTGAGACCTCTTCTTCATTATACGGTGCTGTGAGAGAGGAGCTTAAAAAGCAGCACGAATGGCCCCTCAGCACACTACTGGCCAGCGATATGACACCCAGTCTATTTTAACTTAGGTTCAGTACTGTATTCTTATCATTAATAACCACTGCATTATCAAGTTAATTAAAACTGAGTTGAAATTGCGGTTCCATTTTGTTCTCTCTCACAGTCTCTTTCTCTCTGTGTGTGTGTGTGTGTGTGTGTGTGCATGGCGTGTCTTCGTGAGGTCTCGAAGCAATTCAATCTTGTCTCCACAGTGCTGGGACACTAATGCTATCTTTCTTCTCAGTGCAAATTACAAACGCATGGCAGACATCCCCTTAGTGTCTGCTCAAGTTCAGCATGACAGCTCTTTTGCGTAAGCACTTTATAAGCTCACCCTAACATTACACTGTGCATTACACAAGACAAAAAAACCCCGCAAGCTTCTACCTGCGTTAATCTAAAATGCATCTACAGCCCAACTTGGGGAAGAGATTTATATAAAAAAAAAAAAAAAAGATTCTTTTTGGAGATTGTCACAATGGAGCTGTTCGCTGCTTCCTCACTTTGAGCACACCCAGGTCACATGTCAATAAAAAAATGAACAATGTCCTGCCAGCGAGACGTTGTTGCCTCCCTCACTCTGGAGAGGCCCTCCATTTCTTTTTATCAAATCCCATTCTGCCTCGGTGAACAATTAACATTCTTTTTTATTGTCCATGGGGTCCTCATTCATAATAGAAGTGGCTTCCTAATGAACGCAAGGAGCACGAAGGGGAGAGATATTTAATTCATGTCAGCCACTTCCATTTTTTGTCTTTGAGTACACTTCACTGATTTTGACATGGAATTGTACCAATATGGAGAGTGCGTATTGTAATGTAATTGCATTCCCTGCGTCAGCCGCTTGCAGAGCGTTGCCTCCCCGTGCGCTGTTTTTACAGGGAAGGACGCACACACTTGTGGAAACCCAAGGGTTTGTTCACTCTGTGCTCTTATACAGTTCAGAGAGTTATTGGTATGCAGGAGAGAGAGAGAGAGAGAGAGAGCTCCCCCCTCGCTTAAAAAGCAAGAGGCGAAACATGCAACTTCTCAAACCCTGTCGTGTGACACAACTTTCCCCTCACAGAAGTTGCCACACTCGCGGTCCAACAAGCATCTGACAGGCAAACGGCTCCACGGTTTCACAGCAACCACAAATGCAACATGAGTGGTAAAGAGGGTGTTTGGATCGATGCTATTTGCCTCCTGTTTCCTCTGGGAAAGCTGCAGTAGTTTGATTTGTGAACAGGCTTTAAAGAAAATCAGAAGAGGATATTAAATGTAACCCGAGTTAAAAAAAAAAACATCCCATCCCCTTTCTCATCCAATACAGCACAGCTGCAGGGACCTGTTTCCAGTTAGAGAGCCGTACTTGAAGTTAATTTCACAATTTCAAAATGAAAAAAAAAAAAGTCTACTCCACACTTGGAGCACAGCTTATATAACTTTCCACATGGGCTGCTTCCTACTACATTGCGATTAGCTGTTGCTTAGCAAGTGGCCCAAAAATGATGCCTGCAGAATGGATGCATTCATATACAGTTAGTGCATGGCGGCCAAAACAAAAACAGAGCGGGGGAAACAAAAAAAAACAAAAACAGAAAAAAGAGCATTCAATCTATCTCTGAGCATTAAATTAAATGTGGGGGAAATTTTGAGTCATTCAATCCAACAAAGCTAACAAATGAGATGAGCCTCGCACGGCAAACTGTCAGTTCCAATCCCATGATGCCCTGCCCTGGCAGTGGCTCTGGGGGTCTGTGCTGGCAGCGCTTTGCGCAGTATTTCAGGGGAGGGGGAGCCTCCCTGCACAATGCTTATTGTGATGCCTCTCCTCTCCCCTGGCTGTTACTCTGCATACAGCAGCCCCTGTGGCCGTGGAGGGAGTGCGGCTAAGCTCCCACCTAAACTGCAGCACCCAGTGGTAGACGGGCTCTGACAGCTTTTTACTGCAGACTCCAGCCCATAGATCACAGAGAGAGAGAGAGAGAGAGAGAGAGAGAGAGGGAGAAACTGAGGCTACCACAACCCAGCTTAAAATATACAGTGGAGCCACTGCAGCATGTGGATTTTGTGCCGGGTTTCATTGTCCGCCCGCTTGCACAAGGCAGAGACTGCACACGGCACCTTGTATCATTTAGCCATTCAAATTGGCCCGTGCTTTTCTCCCCACCCAGAGCTGTTCACGCACAAAGGAAGGAGAAATATTGCCACGCGCAGACATAATAAGCACCACGGCTGTGTTTGTGAAATGATCATATGCCAGCTAAATAAAAGCCAACTTCATACTCTCTGTTCAATCTGAAACCACATCTTAATCACACATCCGTAAGGCAATTAGCAATTATGCTAATAATGCTAGTCTTGTGTGTCTAGTTTGTATTTGCACTCTGTCTGTCTTGTGAGAGAGAAATAATGTGGTGAGCAGTGAGAGGTAATGACAAGGCTATCATTACTATGAATAAATATAAAGCAGCAGTTTATGGGACAAACATAAACAGATAAAAGTAAAAAATAAAAACCCAGACAGTGCTCCAGACATTTGATACTAACAAAAGGATACCCTGCTCTTCAATCAATTAACAGCCGTGAAATTAAATAACATCTCGCGGCAACAAATGAAGCAACCGTGCCACTTTCTTCAAATCATCACCACCCAATACAGCCATTATGGCTTTGGAAATGCCTAATTAAAAAACTCCTCCAAGATGCAAGAGGAAACTGACAATAACACAGAAGAGGTAGAAAGACAGAGAGATAGACAGACAGATTCAGCAAGAGGCAATATAATGGCAGGTGTGTGAGAGTCTTTGTGTGGGTGTGTGTGTGTTGTGGTGGCATGACCAGAGATGGGTAAAAAAAAAGAACATGGCAAAAAGAGCAGAAAAAGGTAGAAGGGACACCCTATGAAATCCAGCATTATCATAATAGAGTAAACAATGCAATGTGCCATGAGGTTGGTGCTGCAGGCATGCAATGGGATATCTGACAGCCAGGCACGCACCCACTCATGCCTGCAACACACTGGCACTCAGAATGGCCCAGGGCACCGCTGCCAGTCCCCACAATACAGTGCCACCTCCGGATCACTGTAGGCAAACACGCTGAATCGTACAGGAAGCCCACGACAACATCTGTCGTCGCAGATCTAATCTAATGCACAACATTTAGTGAACTGTCAGTGGTACAGACAACAGCTTCATTTCTGACTGTTCCAATGTGCGTGTGTCTTTTAGCTAGCAGCAGGCCTTCGTTTCTGTAAGTATATTTGTACAGTATCTGTATCTGTGTGTGCACTTTTACTGTATGAGCGCACTTCTTATCCTCATTGTCTTCTGGATGGGGCTTTAGTAAGGGGGTTAGGGGATTAATTGCCATGGAAGCTCTGCTGTGGCTCTGCTTTGAGTGGACACTACACAATGGCCATGCATGCGCCACGCTTCTGTCTTTTGGAGAGGGCTCGTCATTGTTTTCCAGTGGATACAACTCCTGAGGGGTGGCGATGTGATGCTGCACACTCGTACACACACCGGCATTTTGGAGTAGGGCTGGGCGATACAGTATAGCGATATATTTTAAAATGCGATATGGAACTAGACCATATCGTATATATCGATATAGTTCAAATTTGCGCCGTGATCCTTGCTCCACGGAAGCCGCTGACCGGAGCTCTCTGCACTGCTCCCCTCTCTGCACTGCTGTGAAACTGCACGCTACTTTTCTCATATAAATATATTTATTTCAGAAAAAGATTGGCCTATTTTATTTTATAGGTTATTTTTATTTAAGTTATTTTTTTATTTAAATGTGCACCTTACGGAGCTTTGATTTCAAAAAAGGCACTCCAGTTTTATGTTTACATTTTATTGTTATTTGAGTAGTGAGTTTTCAATAACATATTTGACTGAACATTTTATTTTACAGCTCTAACTTTGCGGAAAAAATATCGGGATATATATCGTATATCGATATTCAACCTAAATATATCGGGATATGACTTTTGGTCCGCCAGCCCAGCGCATCCTGTCACAAATGAGCCCAAGGCTTTGCATTCACATCTCAGATAACTGAGACAATGCCCTCTATGTATCAGGTTTGCACTAGAACAGTTCAATCACAAGACAACTGCAAAATGAAGCCAGAAAAAAGAGATGGAAAACTCTGGCTTCAGAATGTAAAGGTTCTACAATATATTGGACCTGTACACTTAACAGGCTATTTCACAAATTAGCATGTCTATCTGGCTGAAGAGTCCATTAGAATCATCGGATTCACTACATCAATTGAGTGCATATTCTTGCGGTAGATTCACTAAATCAATTTAGTAAATGGCTGAAACAAATATGTTGTAGTGACTTCTAATGTCTGGAGCCAGTGTTTTCCACGTCTGCCACAAGATCAACTATGAAACGCCTGCAGAACACCTGCAGTCTACAGCACACTGCTACACACAGCTAACTGTGAGGGACCCACTGTCTGAGGCAAACATCAGCTTGCAGGTTTATCGAGCCTTAAACAGATATCACACCAGGGTTAATTAAATCCCTTGCTAGATGCTTGCCTTATTCTAAAAATATAGGCAAACACTGTGCTTTTAGTGATGGCTAGTCGGCTGTCTCGCAGCATGTCCTTGTTTGTCTATCGCTTTAAGACAAATCCCCCTCTACCTTTCCACCCCCCCTAACAGCGGCAAATGCGCTTGCAGAGGACGCGAGTATGCAGCGTGTGTGTGTGTGTGTGTGTGTGCACAAGGCCAATGCAATGCATACCGTAAATTGGCTTAGAGAATTTCCCGTGCTTGTTGTTAAGGGGAGGATTGATCCCTCATAAGGTTATTTTAGAGCCTGCTGTAGCAAACGGGAGGTAAAGAAGGTCAGCATATTACACGTGCCACATGATGCATATTATAGATCATCTCCTGTTTTCCTTTTTTTACATTACATTTTTACAGTAAGGGTGGCCCAGTTTTGCATCTTAGTACTAGGCATCCTAGTACTAATATCGCACCATAGCAAAACAAGTGTGTATGTGTGTGAGGTGGAGGGGGGTGGTATTCAGGATGATGCTCTTTTGGTCTTCAAGCAATGACCTTTAAGCCTGCAGAATGAACTTTATGGAGCTGTTATGCGATCTCGAGAAAACAAGGGAGACAATTATATTTGTGAGCCACGTGTCCAAGCCCTGGAGGCAGGGGAGAAGGAGAAGAGCTGGCCCACTGGTTTTGGACACTGGAGAGACCTTTTATTCCCTTTGCTCAGAGACGCACCCCGCATCCCCCTTCCCCTTCCCTTCTCTCAGTCAAAGCCAAAGAGATGGAGCTCTGCGTTGTTTAATTCATCAGTGGCAGTAAGCATGAGAAAACACTGGAGCAGCAGCAAAGCAAAACACGAAACAGCCCAGGTCATTAAGCATATTCAAACAACAACGCACGCATTACAAATGCCTTTTTATGCTCTTTTACGTTCTTGAACCGCATTTCAGAGGCAGCTGTGGTCCCATGGGGCGGTGAAAACCCCCCTTTTCCCCTCCAATCTGCAGCCTTTGAATTGATTCCACTTGAAAGCCAGGAAGCCATTTCTTATCCAAAAGAGCACTTTATCGTGGTGGTGTTCATAAGTAGAGTCCCCATGGCACAATGAACATGACCATCTTGAGTGGAGTGCAAGTTCAAGATGGAAGACGCGATGGTCTTCGCTCTGCATTGTCTCTCGCTTCACTTCAGGATGGGGTAGGCAGCTGTTGAGTGATGCAATGTGTGTTCTAATCTTTTTCACTTAATCATTCCAAAACAGTATTTCCGCCTCCCTGCCTCCATCGTTAATATGCTTTAGGATCTGGAAGTGTGTTTCAGTGTTTTTGTTTTTTTTATTGAATTTCAATACAATTTTTTTTTCAAACAAAGTTTTCCTTTTCCAGACCTTTGCCTCTAGCAATCACTGTCGCAATATCCTACTTAGACGTCCAATGCTATTTATTTTTGTAGAGATATTTCCTTCATCCAATAAGATGTTTTGGTTTCCAGATAACTGTATTATCCATAGGTTCCACACAAACCATAGCTACATGAGCCAATGATAGTGCTTGTTTATCTTTATGTTGTACAACAACAAGAACAAGAAAGTGATAGCTCCTGCTCATCATCAGCAGGACAAGCTGTAAACTCATCTCCCAACGACAAGTGAAAGACTGACCTCCAATGTGCCGATAAGAATGTCATTCTTCTGTGGTAACTGCTGTTGTGCGTGCTTGTGCATCAACATTACCACAGCGGCAAGGTGGGCACAACGGAAATAAAACAATAGACATCGTGACACGTGTCAGTGAGTCAGTGACTTAATGAGGCCCACTCTTTCTATATGGAGACCAAATGAACTGCTACCTGTCTTAACAGTCGGCCATTAATTACCACCAACCCATTTTTCTTTTCTTTTTTTTGGCCGATTCGATCACAAACTGTCAGAAGAGAACATAAATGGAGAGACAGGCCTGAAATCAATTTCACGTTATCTTTCCAACACAATCAGCAAAGAGGAGGCGGATGATTATCAGTCTATGGCATTTGAGTTAGTGGAACTCTTGTTGTTTGTAATCCACGCAAAGCACTGAAAATACAGCAGCCCCAAAAAGGCCAGCTCATTTACGGAAATGCTGCGACAGAGAATGAAAACATGCTCATTGTGTTGACACGCATTGGCATCTTTGTGTCGCATGCAATAAATAAAGCATCTATTATGTTACACGGAATATGGTGGTGATTGTTTTTTGAGACCGGGCACATGGCCATAAATAAAATAGCTAACTAAAGAGCTGAAAAACTCAAAAAGCTCAAAACTGAATGGACGGGAGGGTAATTTATATTTTTCTTAGCCAAATGAACCACAGAAAATTGCCTGTAGCGGGTGTGGGCTTGAATTTAAACAAAAACAGGAGATATTGCTGGCTAACTTCAGCCAAGAAAGACTCTCTTGGCATTCAAGGCGTCTTAACTTTATCTGAGTTTACACTCTATAGGCATGATTGCGTGTCTGCTATATTGTCAGTCTCCCCAGAGAGTGAAGGAAACATTGCAGCTCCAGGCCTTGTAAATGAGGGGTTTGAAGGAAGTAACCATGTGAAACACAGATGATGAAAATATATACAACTCTGTGATGCACATCTAACAGGGGTGGCTCACAAATAGAAGGGAATGGAGGTGCAGAGCTATTTCCTGGTAATGAGGAGAGGGCAAAAGTCAACAGAGTGGGAAATTATTTGTCCCCCACACACTCCGTCCCCCACACACTCCACCCTCCACACCCTCTACACCCCACACCCATCCCCAAGATCCTATTTGGGTTTACCAATGCGTTTTTTTTTTTTTTTTTTTTACTTTCATGGAGACTGACGTAATACACATGTTGGGTTTTGCCACTGTCTACACAGTGAGCACCTTCACCACCAAAAACAGTCACGGCTGTGGCTTCAAGACAGCAGGGGATACATGCTGCTTCTGTGACAGCCCGTAAAATCGAAACAGATCTACAAGATAAGGTAAGCTCCAGGCACAGTTCAGACAGAGGAGAAATAAATCAGATGTCTTCGGGAAGATTTATTGCAAATCTTCCAATTTTTTTCATCATCTCAAAATCAGTAGAATGGCCCTGCCAGCTCAAAATATGAAGCTAAATTGAGAGTCAAGTTTGAACTCCTGTGATAATTGATTTTCTGGAAATGGAACAACTCAATAATACCCTGTGGATAGTACAAAGCAATATTATGCAAAGATGTATTATCTTAGTGTTATTTTGCTGTGGGGAGGATTGCAAATAGACAGCAGGTCTTTGTTATTTGGCCAACCAAGCAAAGAACTGTATTAGATGTTCCAAGTGAAACATTGAAATTTCCTCATAATAATTGCCACTTTGGCTGGCGCATCTTCATCTCATTTCACTATTGGACAATAGATCATGGGAGTCGAGGAAGGGGATGACTGCTCACCCAGAGGGCTTGTGTTGTGATGTGCATTGTGTGAACTCAGCAAAAAGACAAGAATTTACCTTCTTTTCAAGTTATTGATCATCTTACATTCTCTTCTCATCATGGGGGACATATGTGTGTGTGTGTGTGTGTGTGTGTGTGTGTGTGTAATTGAATTGATGTGCAGTCTACTTGGGGCTTACCTTGTCCGCCATGATCATGGACGATCCTCCATGGATCCCCAGAATGGGTATCAACGTCTGGGAGGAAATAAAATCCAAAATCTGGGCAATGGCTTCCTGGTCAGTGCCGTCCCCAAACACTACCCCGTGGATCTTGGTGCCCGACATGAGGTCGCACATGTGGGTGATGATGCTCTTTGGGTCCGTCTCGTTGACCAGCAGGGTAACCACGTTGACGTCGATGGGGTCATCCTTGCTCCACAGGGCCCGGATATCCCTGTCGGAGATGTAGCGCGTTTTTCCCAGGATCACTGCAATGTTCAGTATGGGTACCTTCTCCGCCTCATGAGACAGGCTGATCAGGGCGAGGAGGGCTGGAAGGGTCAGAAGTGCCAACTTGGAGAACCCCATAGTGGACCGCTTCATCCCCTGTGGAATGCAGCACGTGCGCACACACATAGACGCACACAGGCACACACACACACACACACACACACACACACACACACACACACACAGATTAGTCAAAGTATCAATGTACAATGTTCACAACATTTAACTCAAGCAGATAACTACCATCGTCAACCAAATATGCCTTTATCCTGATCAATATTTAAAAGTATGTTGCCTGTGCAGGTCGTAACAATTAATAGTGCTTGAAATGTACACAGTAACAAGTGAAAATCTTCACTTCAGTGACATCAAAAATACCATTCTGATTCAGACATGAGAATCTGACCCATTCTACACATGTTCCAGTGGCAAAACCCAGACAGCTTATTTAAGGCATTTTAATACTTTTTTTCAGTATTTGGCATAGGGATTGTATTTGGCCTGTAGGGTATGTGGCCTCCTTCGGCAAATGGTTGGTGTTTCTACACGCGTGTATCTCATGGAGGAACTTGGGCAATGAACGACTGGTAATGAACAAAATGATGAAGATCCTACATGACATGAAGTCTGAGCAGCAATCAGAGCAGAAGAGAAGAGTGTTGACATCATCTTTTTCTGAGCCCTCGACTGGAGAGTGGGAATGGACCAGAGAGGGGAACTGTGTGTTACAGGCAAGCCGGGGCAGGCAGCCTAGATGTTTATAGGGGCAAGCAAGTGGAATGTACTGTAAATCAAGGCATGAATAATTACAAAAGCACAGCATATGGCACAGAGGCAGTTGGGGCCACGTGTCAAGGGATTCCAGGATCCTTCTTACATACCTTCTGTGTTTTTTTCTGATGGATTATTTCAGTTAGTGAGTGCTGTGCTCTGATTTGGATAAACATTTGTTTAGGCCTATACGTTGTAATTGTAGGCCTAGCCCATTATATAGAATATGCTATAGACTGGGTTCATTCCGTGGCTAAATCATACTATGACGACAACAAAAAGGTTGCTTCTCATCTCTGAACGACCATTGCCATGTAAGAGTGTAGCCTACCTTTATATCTTCATTTGCCAAACAGTATAGGCTGGCCTACTTTTAAACGTGGTAAACGCCAAACACCTGAGTTTAAACCCCCATTGTCGGCTGTAAACTGGCATGGATTTTGTGTGACAATAAATCATAATTCAGCTGCGCCAACTATTGAACGCTTTGCCCCCTTCCACCTCTCTCTCTCTCTCTCTCTCTCTCTCTCACACACACACACACACACACACACACACACACACACAGCCCCATGTGACGTGTGTGGTTTCATGCGCGCCTAGGTGCGTGTGTGATGCTACGAGGTAAATGCATTTTGTGTGCTAGTTATGGTATTTTACACACAAAAAAACAGGTTTCGGAAAGCTTTTGGAGCAGATATACGCAGACGAGCTATTTTTAAAACGATCAGATGTTGAATATGCGCTACTACAACGTGACCGCATTCAGAGCATGGAAGAAAACCTTTGGACGTAAATTCGTTGTGATTCCTCATTAACTTCTCTCAAACGATCATTATACAAGTGCGACCCCTAACGGTCTCGTCTTCGCGTTGTCACCCCCTACTGAAATATTGCGCCCAGTTAGGCTACCTTTCAGGGCATTTCTTCAATGTCACAAAACGTGCTTCAATATTTTGTGTTTCACATAGTTAGATATACGCGTTATTTTACAAACATATGATTTGTTATTTTGGCAATGAAATTAGCATACAGGATCTAAAAACAACATTATTGGGTTGGGATCTTCGCTGCACAGCTGTCGGGATATTAAAGTACTAAAGTTGATCAACAAATGGAGAGAAAATGGTTAATGGCAAATGGTTAATGCTTTATAAATACACAAAGTAATACATATAGGCTACATTTTCTGTGGTTAGTTCTCGTAATATGAATCGCAAGGTGCGCTGAGAACAGAAACCCATGTTTCTACCACTGTAGTTCGTCGGTCCTCACATAGGATAATACTGCACCCAGAAACCCCGGCAGCATGCAGGGCAGAGTGACTGAACCAAGCTCTGAGATTTGGCGCTCACATGATCATGACACGGGTTTTCTCTAAGGTAAAATGTGCTGTTTAATGTTAAATAAGAAACGCAATGCTAAACCGCCGCATTGTGTATGAGTATGCGTAAAAGGACGAGAACCTATTTGGGGAGTCAAATGAATAGTTATGTGGAATAGATAGGTTACCATTTCAGACAGTGCAAAAATAATGTCCATAATGCAGACAGCACCAGACCTAGGAATGTATGTTCAGTTCAGACGATTTCAATTTAAAGTAGCCTACATGAGACTAAAACATAAATCGTGGTGCGTCGTGCTGGAACAGTATCCACGTTTTATGTTTTGATGTATTTTCCATCATCCCGTACTTTGGAGAGAGTGCGTAAAAAGGGACCTTGCCGCGGAAAAAAGACGTGTTAAATAAATAGATATACTTACAACATCCCCCTTCCACAAAGATGCAGAACTGATGTTTGAGATGACATTGTAACAGTCCTCCTCTCGCCCGCCTTTTTGAAAATATGGGTAAAAAAAATCCCACCGATGGATGCCCTAACTTCAACCCCAGCCACAAAATCACATTAATCCAACCGTTTTCATTTTCTTGGCGTTATCCACGAGAATTCCTTGGACATGCATCGTGATTCCCAAAACAAACAGGAGATTTGCAGACCACGGTGCCAATGAAATCCACGAGAAATGCGAATATGTTGTTCTGCAGCAAGAGTGCAGGACAGAGCCAAACAGCCCTTGTTCCACTCTGCGTTCCTCGTAGCTTCTTCGGAACTGAGGGGTTCCGTCAGTAACACATCCTTAAGGTGAAAATGAGAATTACACCCTATTTCAGAGCAAGGCACCTCTTGAGAACATCATAATTCGAGCATTTCAGTGCGATACAAATTTCATTCCAACCTGGTAAAACTTTTGATATGGTGAATGTTTTTAGACAGTGGTCGTCAACATTATCTAAATGCCACGATAAATGTCACTTCTTCAAACTTGTCAAATTTTAAACGTCGAAAAAATGGAACCATGTATTAGAGGTATAAAAGAACAATGAGACAACAATTAACATGAAATTACCTCGTTATCAGATGTGCTTTGTTGCAGTGTAATTCCTCGGCATTGTCTGTCAGTAATCTGAACCATTTCGGGTTGGGATTGCCTTTCGGTGACGTAGAATCATTTGAAATTCCACATGCCACCACCAAACCTTACTGCAGAATCCACTGTTCAATGCAGTTCACTTTTGATCTGCACCCTGGAAAGACGTCAGTTCGACAAGGTCTTGCTTATCCATATTTGACCATACTTGTCTGCGCATCAATGCTCATTTTTCGAAACGAGATTTTGTCCTGTCTTATGTATCTGAAGTAGCCTAATCGTGTCGTTTACTTTAAAAGAAATGCTACATGAGTTATATTCAAACTATTAGCGTAAGGAATTATTGATCAACAATTAAAGTAGGCTATGCTTATGTTTCTTGATAGGTACACAAATGCCTGCAAACAGTCTTTGTCCGTTCAAAGACAATTTATCTGGACTCGAGATACCTCTGCGATGATACATCACGATGTCGCTGTTCTTTCAGCACCACTTTGTGCGCCAGACGCGCAAACTAGAAGAGACCAAAGACAGTTCAGTTAAACAAGCTGTGAATAGCAAGAATAGCTTTGCTTAAAAGGGACTTGATGCAGGTTAGCAGTGCACCGAGAGAGTTATCAGAATAAAGATTAGGCTACAAGTTGTTTTCTGGCAGAAAGGCTGATGATCTACAGACAAAAAGATACTTTTGATAGGAAACCTTAGAAAATAGGCAACAATATATCGTTCAGACTTTTTGCGTGAGGGTCCACTCATTAACACATCTTGATGTATGATGTTTTCCCTTCCTGTCTGTATTGGCGTAGTTCAGAACGGGACAAATTTGGCAAGAATCCAGAATGACCCGAGGGCTGATTAGAGTTATGAAAGCCTGGCTAACCAATTGCAAAATTCTGGCTATGGAATAGGGTATCTGTAATTGTTATATGAAAGATAGCTGAGATAATGCAGTATATCAGAAACAGCATATAGTGCTTAGAGCCAGCAGCACGCTGTTCTACCAGTTCTACCACCATTATTAATATTTTTTTATTTATTCATATATTTATGTGTTAATGCCATTTATGTGAAATGGGCCGGTAAAGAATGGGCTCAACCTAAACTGAACTGGACTATCTGTGATGCCAAAAATAGAGGACTTTCATTAACAGTTAGCATACCTGTAAACTCATTACCTCTCAGACACATAGGCTACACTGCATGCTGGCATCCTGTGCAGATAACATAACACAATAGCTGATCACTGTTTTGAGCCTTTTAGCCTACATGCTCATACACATACCAACTTCTCTTGAACCCACTCATGTCATTCCTTATCATACACCCAGTCACCTATCATTTCACACAAATTGTTTTTTAATAGTTGCACATCACACATCACAGTTTAAATTTTCAATAATATTTCATCTTTGCGTTGCAGTGGGAAATCATTTTCCCCACACAGATAGCCTCAGCTTGCCCCCAAGTGACAAGCTCAGAGCCAGTGGTTCCTGTCCTCTCCAGTCTATCACCTTATGTCAACAAACCAGGAAGATCAGGTGTGTGTGTGTGCCTTCCGCTCTGCACACACATGCCGACAGCTTCATTTGTGTGTGTGTGTGTGTGTGTATGTGTGTGTGAGTTAATGTGTACACATGCGTGTGTGTAGGTCAATAGGTGTGTTTACACACACTCAGACACAGGCGGCACACACTCAGACACAGGCAGCACCTTCATATACTGTATCTCTGAGCTTTTAATATCTTATCGACCACAAAGGAAATTTAGATCTTCTAATGCTAATCTTTTAATTGTACCCAAAGTGATCCAAAAACAAAGTGGAGAAGCTGCTTTTAACCATTATGACCCAAAGCTAGGAACACCCTGCATCTGTACATGTGAGTTCAGTGAATATCTTTAAAAAGACCTGAAAACTACCTGTATAAGTGAGCCTGTAGTTAACTCATCTTATCTAGACTACTTTTTCAGATTATTCTACATTTGACTGCTGCCATTACAGCTCCAGACAGCCAGAAGCATGGGCTCCCCCTATTAAGTCAGGTTCTGCTCAAGGTTTCTTCCTGGAATATGGGAGTTTTTTCTTGCCACTGTTGCCATATGGCGTGCTTTTAGTGGGTTAAGGGTTAAGGCTGCTAGTCTTCCTGTCGTTGTGTTCCATAAACGTCTATAAAGTCATATAATCACAACACATAAGAACATATGCTAACTGCTTAGAGTCCACATCAACGGGGCCTATTTGTTAGCCTAAGCATTTGTTAGCAAAGTATATATAGTATATATACTTCGAAGAATTTCTGATACTGATTGGATCATAAATGGCCACAGCAATGAAGGGGAATGACTGATTCTTTTCTATAATTGTGTTACATGTTCTTTTCTATATTTCTGATAAATTGTTCATTGGATGATAAATAGCCACAGCAACGAAGAGGAATGACTGATTCTTCTTTATTATTGTGTTACATGTTCCAAATGTAAAGCACTTTGAACTGCATGCTGTGTATGAAAGGTGCTATACTAATAAAGCTTATTATTATTATATTATTATATTATATACACTAATGTATATACATGTATACACGCAAACCCACACATCCCTACTCTCCTACTCTCTCTCTCTGCCTCACTCTCTCTCAGTTTCTGGCCCTTAACCCACATTGCATAAATACATTGGGTAGATCAAGCTAAACAACTCAAGCAATCATTCCAGCCCAAACCAAGGATCTCAGTTCGCCCAAGGGGATTTGTATTCCCTGCCAACATGTATGCGCTGAGGAAGAGAGCAGGCTTTAATGTCAGGAGGGAACACTAGCTGTGATGTCACATCTCTGAGAACTAATGAGAAGTGAGGGGCCTCTCCCATGCCCAAGAAACTAAACATTCTGCACCAGGCCGGGTGACTGGAGATGAGGTAACAGGACTTAACAAGATTCCCTATTTTCTCACAGATCCACACTGAATGATGATCCTTCCCCCCACATCTATCTATCTCTCTATCTATCTATCTGTATCTGTCTGTCTGTCTGTCTGTCTATCTATCTATTGTGTGTGTGTGTGTGTGTGTGTGTGTATGTATGCACATTTGTGTTTGTGTATTTGTGTTGTGTGCCAAATCAGCAGAATATGGTAGCATAATCATACAACGATAACGGCACAACAATACTTTACTGAAAAATGTCACCAGCCTCTGTGTAATGTAATGTAGACACATGTTGTTATTAAAGTTGTTCTTTCCCTTGAAGTGTTGAAGCTGATGATGCTTAAAGTTGTATGAGTAATCATTAGTGATACCAACATACACTCATTATGGCTAGTGAGAAATGCTTGGCCATTACTGTTACAAGGTGACCCTGTTGTTAAGTGTAGCCACTCTTGCTATGTGTGTTATAATTAATAGTTATATATAATAGTTCAGGGTTAAGAGGGCAATACTGCCCTCAGTGACAGAGCAGGTCAGATTTGAGTCAGGTGTAGAGCAAGTTTGAGGTTCACCACTGTGGACAATGTGGCAGATGTGGCCCCAGGTGCCAGAGTCATTGTTCTTCTAAATAATGCCCTTTGTTCCTAGGATCAAAAGGTTCCTGTATATAGGTTAACCTGCTGCACGGCTTTTCCCAGACAGTCTGGTTGCATTAGTGAGATCCTGGCGGACATCCTAGAGGAAACCTTTCCTTGCCATTTAGCCTCAGAGATGGACAAAGTTTAGTTTAGGTCGTTGGGCTAGCCTCCTCATGTCCACAGTTATCAGGCCACTGACATCCGTCACTTCCAGCAGATGCTTCATGTAGGCCATGACAAGTAGCCATGGAGCTGGGCCGTGTTCTTCAGCTATGGGACTCAGCCCCATTTAGCCTGTCAGAAAACTCAGGCAATCCTATTGTCATCATATATTCATGAGAACTTCATTCTTACCCCAAGTTTGTGTCCTCCAAGTTAAGAAAAATACTAGTCAGGTCAAGTGAAGGAGAATTCCTCCTACAGCCTTTGTTGGAATCATTCCTCATTACAAACATTATTTTAAAAGTAATGGCTGTAGCATCTTGTAGCCTAATATCCACTTAGTCAGTGCAGTAGCTCTAGACTTAAAGTAAAGACTGTGAGATAAGTATAATTCCTAATGGAAGCAGCAAATATGAGGGGTTAGTGTCATAATCATCTGCGTTGTAAGTTAGAGAGTATTTTTTTTAGAGGAGTTCTTTTCTCTAGCAGTAATGTTCAGTCGCCTGAGTGCTTCAAAGATGATTAGTGAGGAAGAAAAGATTCACTACAACTGTCCGCCTTGGCCTACCATAGGGTGGCGCTTTATCTCCCAAGGATCCACAAATTAACAGGTCTTGATAGCAGGCAATTACAGGTCTTGATAGCAAGCAAGGTGTATGTATTATTATTATTTTACGTGAGCCGAGCCGGGACATGAGTTTGGTTTGATGTGCTCACACGAAACTTTCATGTGCTCACTCAAAACTTGCATTTACACTCACACATTTTACATTATTTGCATTCAAGGCTTCTTGAATCAGTGGCAAAGATGTCAATGGTAATGCGTCTCTATTCATTCCAATTCCATGCCGTGTTAAATGTGCTATATTGTGTGACTGATGGTGCCTCTATCAGCTTTATAAACTGGTTAGACAATAACAACTATAGTCGACATAATCCAATCCCTGAAATTGAAAATCTAAAACAGTGAAATTAAAAAAGCAATTTCACTAGGGCCTACATGTTCTTCTCTGTAAACTTCGATGTTTGACGTCATCAGAAAGCGCATTTTGGGATGTTGCAATTTTCTGTGTTTTTGCTCATTAATGGTGCATACATGGCACCTGGGAATGACAAGGACCGCCCCCGTGATTACTTTGTTTTTCCCACAGCGAGTGTTCATGTGCTTTGCCATTGGAATGTGTGACAAACATGGATGCCACAACAAAGGTTAAAACATACTGTACATGTACGCTCACTTATCCTGAATAAACAATTTTATTTGGGATTGCCTTTCGGTGACGTAGTGGGGCTAGGGCTAGATTTTGCTAACAGAGTTGCCCAGTTAGGGGCTTGTCATCACTTTTGTTGTCACGTTGTAGTTCGTTTGTAGTCCATGTGGCCTTTCATGTCCAACAGTTTTAATGTGAACTTTGGAATTTGCCCTTTTTTGTCACTTGAAAGCTGCATATCTTTCTTTCACAAGCGTCTTACACTATATTTTAAGCTAATACAGTTGTTTGTTTAGGATTAGTGAGTGTATGTTTTAACCTTTGTTGTGGCATTCGTGTCACACAATCCGACGGCAAAGCACATGAACACTTGCTGTGGGAAAAACAAAGTAGCCACGGGGGCGGTCCTTGTCATTCCGAAGTGCCCTGAATGCACCATCACACATGACGTGACGTGAATGATGCGGAATGATGACGTTTTCACTGGAAAAAAGGGTTTTCCGATGCCAGAGCTCATCAACGGAGAGCCTTGGCACTTCCTATTAAGACGCATTGTTTTCGAAATCCACTGGGGGTGATCGCGAGCACAGATTGAATGGGGGTCTATGGAGCTAGCTAAATTTATCTCTTTCACCTGCTTGTCGTGGAAGAATCTCAGATTTTATTGTAGTTTATGCAAGTTCAATATGGACTTTAGATCTAAAGTTGAATGAACGAGTACTTATGTCCTTTTTTTTATTTCTTACAGGTTGGGTCATTGTTGCCCAACACGCTAGCATTGTGCTAATGAATGACGTCATTGACATATTTGAAAGGCTTTTTAGAACAATTACATGATTAAAAAAATATAATAATCAACAGTGTGTATTTTCTTTGCCTCCCCTTTCGAATGCAACATTCAAATTACTAGACAAAAAAATATATCCAGAGAAAAGTGGATATTGAGGGGTACAGCTCCATAGACCTCCATGCATTCTGTACTCACCCGCGAGCGCCCTCACGTAGAATCTGAGGAGGAACAGCAACCAGTCCAGAAACCGGAAGTAACCAGACAGTGCCAATTCTCTTCCTATTAGACAATAGGCTTGTTCGACTGGATGCAGATCTGCTCAGATGTGATGAATGCTGGGTTGAACACAATGCATACTGGGATGGACGCAATGAATACTGGTTAGAAATCCTGTCCGACTTCTGTCAGCCAGGGAGGCCTTACCACCATGTCACAATGTCACATGACCTTAAAATATTGCGGGAGTCTTCGCCTGCAGACAGATCTGGCAGTTGCCTTTCCACAGTCTGCACGAGCTGAAACCCGCCCTCATGACATCAGTTCAAAGACGTGATAGGGCCTTTTGGGAAGAATCTCCTCATGATGATGTTGACAGGTTTCACATGCTGCTTCCTTATGTTGGAATATGCGAAAATGAACCGAAATCTAAGGGATACCTTCTTATATGTGATTTCTGCAACAATGGTAGGCTAGCCTACTGAAAACGTTTGGATATAGAGCTGGTAAGTCCCGCCCATCCGCTAAACCCCCAGTGGACCTCTAGATTGAAAAATCGTCAATGCAAGTGAATGTGAGAAAATAATTATTTTCTGGTCCCGTTTGAATTGTGCCATGAATGTGAACATATGTTGTCTGTGAATTTTTAATATAATTTTTCATGTTACGAGTTTGACAGTATATTGTATGATTCTTCGGCTAGCAGTAGCGGAAAAGACATAACGAGAAAGACTACATGTCGCCTATGTGACGTGAGCTAATCGCTAACATTAGCTGATATGCTAGTTTTTGTAACGGCAGGAACTAGATGTACCGCATAGCGGTACAAAATATGACCGCCGCTCAGTCCTGTACATCCGTTCTGTGAAAATAAATCACACTAATCAATTTGTCTCCATCTTTTACTCCATCCCCCACTCTTGAAACTTTTGTGTATGCTTGTTTGGCATGCCTGTGTGTGTGTGTGTGTGCGCGGCTGCACAGAAAGTAGCCTACTGGCGCTGCAATAGTGAATAGATTGTAGAATAGCTAAAAAAGTTGTAGCATTGTTATAAAACCTTTAAAATCTCTAAACAATCACAAGTAGGGCTGTTCAAAATGCTGTCAACTAGTTGTACCCAGCTGCGCAGCCCATGTTGAGTGGGCCAGGGATTCTGCACACTATTCACGTGCTAACTTAGTGGCCAGACAGTGCTCAGCTCGCGAACCAATCAGAACTGCCAATTACCTCGCACCGGCGGCAGATGGATCTACGACCGCACAGAGTGGAAGAGGAACTTTTTTCCTGTCTTTGGAGTTCGGCGGATACTACAAGGACATTTCTCTGTTATCTTTGCTACCGTGCGTCCATGAGACTGTAAGTCTTTGCAGATATGTTTGTGTTTGCCCATCTGCAGTAACATGTGAAGCGCTAGTTATTATTATTAATGTGTAATTGTTGTCGCGTGTGGCGACGCATTTGTTAATTCTTTGAAGGAACTGTAGCGTGTTCAGTATACAATGTTTACTCAGCTTAGCATTAATAAGCACTGCCTCAGTTACCAATGGGGAAAAGGAGTTTAGAACCCTCTCAAGCTAGGATGTAACTCGGTTACCCACTTAGAGCATCTGTGGCACGGTCACATGGTGCTTCGCTTGCTTTTAAAGAGGCGGTCTCCATGTTCTTAATGTGGCACGGTAATGCGTGCAGTCTTAAAGGGACAGTATCCCATTGCAGTCTACCTCTGCCATGTCAATTAGCACAATTAGTAACTGTAATAGTTACCATGTCTGCATTTATAATGTTTATGTATCTGCACAGAAGGTATATATATATTCAGATGTATATGAACGTATTCAGATGTATATTCAGATTGTAAGCTACAGCTAAGTAGTGGTTATTCTTATTGTAAAGTGTCAGACTCTTTTCCAGCTTGCATAGAATAATTAAGCTTTATTTCAGGAATACATTAGTATGTGATGTGCACAATGTTATTGTCACATATTTGTTTATTGCACTTATTGATACTTCGGTATGTCTTATTCATTCTGTTTATAGAAACCACGGTCTTATGTCAAGAGATCTTCTAGATGAGTGGCATGTTTCTGAAATGTGTGAATAAACCAACAGTTTGGAAAGTGACATCTTCCTGTTCTTCTCGGACAACCTGAGACGATTGCTGCCTAACTAAATCAGCACTAGTACACATCAGTCTTGTGTCGGGTTCATCTCCCAACACCCTCTTTTACAAGGGCACTTCATCACTGTTTATCCATTGCAGCTGGATTGATGATTTGGTCTGCTTTAAGCTGCTTGTCCATAACTTGGCCTATGTTGTCCCAAATTGTCTCATTCTTTTCCCTATGGGCTGCATGTGATGAGCTTCAACAACAGGACTATGGGTCAATTTACACTGAACTTACACTTTAAGTTGCCACATCGTGGCAAAAAGTTGTAATAAAATTCATGCAGCTCCGTGAATCACGGAAAGCGCGAATGAAGTAGCCACTTCTAAATGGGACCCACTGCACAGTAGCTAAAGGTCTGTGGCTAAAGCAGCCATAATGAGAGCCATAATGAAAGTGTCATTGTTTGGATACTTCACACACACATGCTTTTTAATCTCACAGACTACAACTACCAAGCTGGAATCAAAGCACATAGATTCCCCTCTCACACCCTGCACGGCACGCACTTAAAACAAATAAACAGGCGTCTCAGTCTCACGCATATATAGCCATAGGCAAAACTGTATCGGACTGGTGTAACGTTGGTAAATCATGGATTGCACAGAATGATTTTTGTAGCACGTGCAACAAATAATATTACGATTATGTGTACAGTCCTGCCTTGGATACATTTCTCAAAGTGCGCTCTAAAATATTTGGTTTAGGTGTAGATCATCACAGGTGCGTTCATTTTGAAAATAGAGTATTGAAGTAGCCTAGTGGGTGTTTGGGAATGAACGTTAGCTCAGATGCTTTTTGAGACTTTTGTGGTCTTAATGCAACACTTTACAAAGCACTGACAGGGCCACCCAGGACTGTGACCAAATCAACAGCAGAAAAAAACCTATTTAGCAAGCAGAAATGTCCCAGCCCGGTGTTTGCATCATAGACAGGTTATCTTTCAGGTATATTTTCCATTAGAAAACCATCGCATTAGGGAACGTTGTGGCTAACTTACTTAGCTTGTTAGGAGGCCAGAATGAGATGACAGTCGAAAGATACAATTACAGTGCTGCTATCAATTTGCTTGGTATAACTGCATTTAGTTTTCTACAAATGCAATCAAATTGGCCTCCATCACTCAACCAATGCTAACGGTAACATATTGTACCTAGGTCCTATAGCTATTGATATTATCAGTTTAACGTACCTGCAGTAAAAACCAAGCATGTCCGATAAACATTCTACAACATCCTACTGAATTTGTAATTATGTATCGGCTGTTCTAATTGCCGATACCGATAGTATGTGCGTGCCTGTATGTGTGTGTATAATTGTGCACCGCCATCTACAGGCCAATGAGTGTACAGTCACTAAATGTACACATAACTTAATTTTTTTTAGACCCCCCGCATGGATGAAATTCTACAAAACTTGGCATGCCCCCAGAGAATGCCAGGTTAATCATACACATAACATTTGTTGCAGTTCTGAACATCTTAACTGAAGATAGGGGCGATTAAAGCAGAATGATATTGCATTTTCATTTTTTACCGGGGGGGAGTGCAAATCACAAATGAGTGATTATGGGCCAGGTTGATGTGTGCCCTTGAGACCAACATACCATAAAAAAATCTTCATCCTCAGTGCGTGCCACGGTTCAGGTAGTTATTTAGGAAAAACTGCACTTTTTGGGTTTCGGGGGGCCCAGCGCGGGGGGGGGGAGACCAAACAAACTTTTTCCGTAAAAGTCTAGTGGGGCTACATACCCACCAAATTTCATGTGCCCCGGTGTTTTGGTGTCCCGGGTATCGTTGACCAAAAATTCAGGAAGTAGATGACGGAAAAAAAAAAAAAAAAATGGCGGCGTTTATAGCAGCGGTCATAATAAACACACATGGTAACAAAAATATTTGAAACATGTCTAGCTTCACTCAACACATTAACACTATGATACAGTGTAATTGGAAAGTTGTATGGTTCACTGTATTCAAAGTCGATCTTAATAACCCTCTTCATCTCGACCAACTGATGGTTGTTATGGGAAACTAGTTAGCTGTCGTCTAGGGGAAAGTTTTAATCCACAAAGTGCTCTAAAGTTTAACCGCATCAAACTTCTACCCGCTAAAATGTAGCATTCTTTACACGAAAATTTATATTAAATATTCACAGACAACATATGTTGACATTCATGGCAAAATTCAAACGGGACCAGAAAATAATTATTTTCTCACATTCACTTGCATTAACAATTTTTCAACCTAGAGGTCCAGCGGGGTTAGCGGAAGGGGCGGGACTTACCAGCTCTATTCTGCTATTTTCTGCTGTTGGTTAAATAGATCGACACACACATAGGGAAATAGTCAGCCAATGTCAGACGCAGTTAATCTCGGAACAAAATGAACTACGTCTGACTTTGCCTGACTTTCTACGTTAATGTGAACTTCAGAGGCTAGCCGGGAGGAGCTACAACAGACAGCCCCTTACCTAGCGTTAATGGGCATCGGAAAAACCTTTTTCCCAGTGAAAACATCATCATTCCGCATCATTCACGTCACGTAATGTGTGAGTCAGAGGTCGGAAACTGGGGCTAGATTTTGCTAACAGAGTTGCACAGTTAGGGGCTCGTCATCACTTTTGTCGTCACATTGTAGTTCATTTGTAGTCTCTGTGGCCTTTCATGTCCAACCGTTTTAATGTGAACTTTGGGAATTTGCCGTTTTTGTCACTTGAAAGCTGCATATCTTTCTTTCACAAGTGTCTTACTTAAACGTAAAAGTGTAATGCTACAGTGTGTGACATTACACATCCTTACTTGCTCGAGTAAGCAGACATACTGCATCATTGGAGTATCAGACATACTGCGTCATTGGAGTATTAGACATACTGCGTCATTGGAGAACCCGGTAGAACGTATGTCAACGGTGCTGCCATATTGCTGAGGGCAACAATCAACCGATAGATCACTGGTATAGCACGGGAATGATGCCAAAAACCTCCCTTCAAAACAAATGCCTACCTGCACGTTCATTGCTTTATCATGCAACAACAAATTTGTAGTCTACCTCTCCGGAGGTTTTGTTTTTGGTGCATTTTGTCTGTTTGTTTGTCTTTAAACATAATTTTCTACTATCTTAGATTTTAGTTTCACATTGCAAGTAACGCTTAACATGACCAAGGGCTACAAATTGTGGTTAACTAGTGTCAATAGCATATTGCGAGTAGTTGTGAACCATAGAAACTTTAATCGTAGCCTATTGAAATAAATGTGAATTTATTATAAGCCTGTCAGTTCGACTGGCGACCCACAGTTGGATAAGCAGGTTCCCCTGAGCAGTCTGCATTACTAGACACTGAGGGCTTCTCTGTCTGCTGATGTTTTGCTCAAAGGTCCAGGCGGTCCACAACAAATAGTCTAGCCTTCATGCCATTTCAGCTGAAAACACTTTTCATTTGTTAGCCTACTTAATAAACGTATCTTTATTAGTGTCAACATTACAGTATTTAGGCTATGTTAATCTCAAGCCACAGAAATGGCTGTAGGCCTACTTTTACAGTACTGCACAGCAAAATCTATTTAGATTGCAGTCCGAGGGATACATTTGTCCAGAAAACGTTGTTAAACTTAATCATACATAATCACATATTTGGAGATGATTTGAAGTGGGCGAATATGCTTCCATAACATATTGATGTAAAAAAGAGAAAATGTGGTAAGGCCAGCCTATGGCATTTCTGATATCTCGCAGATAATTGGTTATAGTCCTGTTTTGCAGATGGTTATTACGCATAATAGTTTGAGCAACAATAGCGATAGCTTGTCACTAATAACGACACAAATAGGCTAATGAATGCTCATTTAAAGAAGTTTCAACATTGTACAGTTTTCCTACATTCATGTTCCAACACAAGCCTACATGTATATCCATCATGTTCCAACAGAATAAGTACATGTTACACCAATTCTGGCAGGTGGTATGATGTTCGGTTGGTCGATCGGTTGGTTGATCAGATGGACGGTCGAAAGGTTTTTGGCACGATTCCCGCGCCATACACTGGAGGCCAATGGAGAAACGTGTCTCTGAGTGGAAATGATCGGAGAACAGACCCTGTGGGCTTTGTACAAATCGTAGCGCCTTCTAGACATACGGGGATGGCTTTGTACATGTAAAATCGCACGTTTATGTTTTTTGTTGTTGTATTTAGCAGTCTTATAAAGGCTTATAGAGAACAAGTTTGGAGTTGGCTAATATAGTGACTAGTGTGGCAAGGCTAATTTCACGTTAGTTAACCATGGTTTCGTTGTGAATTGAAGGCAAATTAATAATTTTGAAACGTAACGTTACTCATGTAATTAGGAAATTATAATATCCAGGTAAAATAAAATATATTCCAGACTTTGCAAGGGCTCTCCCCTTGGGCCCCTATAATCAGTAGGGGTTTTACCCCCAGTCTGACACCCCTGCTGGAAGCAACTGGAATCCATGCATTTCCACGGAATTGCACAAAGTGTACAGTATGCTTTGTGTACAGTATTGTTTGTGTCCTCAACCTGCTTGCGTTCTTGTTACAAATAAAATGTACCGAATATTTAATCAGTTTTAGAGTACAGCCAGTACACTAGTCTTTTCAGTGTACAATCCAGTACACAAGTCTTTTTAGGCAAGTCACTCGGCGGCCATCTTGTAACCCACTTATGGGCAGTTATCGGCAAGCTTTCCTATCTAAGGGGCCGTCTACACGACGCTGTTTTTTTATACTGGTGAATGTTTGTTATCAGTTACGGCTTGCGTGTACACAACGCTGGCAGTTTAGGAGACAACCGATAGTTTTTGTAACCGGGTTCCGAAGTGGGAATTTTTGAAACTGCCGGCTAACTTTTGCCATGTAGACGTGTGGAGAGGGCCCAGCCAGCAATTTTATGACAACATAGCCCCACCTCGACTCAGCCACCACACTCAACCTGTCACGCTTGTCAAAACAAACCAATTAAACATTTGTTTATCATATTAAAGTTTTTTCTTTCCCCTGTCATGATTTATGTGCACAATGTAGCCTATCAGCCTTTTGTGGCTAAGTTAGAAGCACACCGTTAGCTTAACTTAGTTAAACATTAGCTTACTGTATGTTAATGTATTCTCTAGTGGTGCTCAGACCTAATGCAATGCGTACGCATTTGAAATTCCACATAAGTCACATACTTTGAAAATGAACTTTATAGTTTAACAGTTGAAAACCGTCTGTAGTCTCCTTATTTCATGCTACTGCTTAACAAACTGTTTCAATGTTTTATTCTACGCGATTCACGCAAATTAAATGTGAAGCCTCTGCACGGCCCGGCGCCATCGACTGGTCTGGCATATCACTACTAGCCGCTTTCACCTCTGTGTGCACGCAAGTTTTTTCTTTACTGGTTAAAGGTGTGAAAGTGGTAAGAGAATTCACCCGGCGGTTTCATGTAGATGTAGCCTAGTCTATGTGAAAGAGCGGCTACTCCGCTGCCGTACTGGCTTTACAAACGGACCCCAAGCATTTATACTGTGTCTCCCCATTAGAAATGCTCTGGGCTACAATACAAAAATCCTGAATTAGGCTATTTAATTGTGCTTTTGACATTAATATGCTATCAGTTTACGCATACACGGTCAGTTAGGCTATTAGTTAGGCCAAGCAAGGTCTCTTTCCTTGGCAGACGCTCAAGTATTGCTCTTTTTTGTATTGCTCTCATGGTTTCGACTCTCAATAGATGATGCCTTAAGTTCGCCGTGAACGCGCACAACTTCCATAGAAAAAGATCAAGTTTTACCTACCGCTCTGGGTTAACTAACACAGGGTTGATTGAACTAACTAGTAACCGGTATTGGTAGAGGTTAAGTTTTATCTTGGTGTTTAAACCTCCTTTCTGGAACCCCCTGATGACAAGAGGCCACATCCCCACATTCAAAAGTTTCATGTGCTCACTCAAAACTTTAATGTGTGCACATAAAGGTTTTGTGTGAGCACAGAGCACCTGAAAGTACATGAAAAGTAGGCTATTGATGCTTTGTAGGTTCTACATGGGAGAGGGTCTTTGTTTATAAGTCAACATTATATTATGCAGCATCATAGGCTAATGTAATGTTGACTTACAAACACTATGTAAAACTACAAAGCATCAATAGGCTACTTATTTCCATGTGCTCACGCGAAACTTTCAGGTGTTCACACAAAACCTTTTCATGCGCGCACATGAAAATTTCGTGTGAGCACATGAAACTAAACCAAAGATTGTTAAGGCGGAGCAAGATGTTTCATCAGGAGCCACTTCCGGGAACCCGGATCGCACGAGGGGGGGGTCAAAATCCCCCTTTATGCAGAGCAGAGGCAGCGACTGCTCCATTGAAGTCTATGAGCATAGCTCAGAATTTCACCACATATGCTAAGGTCTTGGTTCTATAGACTTAGGAATGTGAATTTTGGGCATGTTTTCATGATCCTCAAACCCTTCTGAACATTTCAGGTACATTTTTAGCATTTTTGAGCATTCCAGTCTGGAGAAAATCAACCTTATATCAGGTGTGCGCCGGTTATTTATGCAGCTGCTGTTGGCCGGTTGCAACGTACGCTCGTCAATACGTCATCGACACGCCTCTTTATGCAGACAGGATTCGATCCCCATTTCGCGCCCATAGACATGAACTACGACGAAGTATCTTGCTCCGCCTTAACAATCTTTGACTAAACTTTAGATTTTTTTGCTCATGTCCCCTTAGGGGTTCCGTAGAGCCCGATACGAGTAAAAACCTATGGTAAAAAACTGTCTTTTTTAGGGGTCTGACGGCCCGGCCCGGCCCCGCCCTCTAAGACATCAGTCCAACTATTGTGAAGCGCACGCTGGCTGCACGAGTCTACAGATTTCATGTTATCAGTCAAATGAGCGGTAAATTCAAACGCTTTTCAGAAAAAAAGTATTTGTTGTAGGTGGGAGACTGCTTATTAACCATGTTTGTTACAAGAAAAAAAAGGTGTAAGTCAGATGATACCGTGTGGCTAACAGTTAGCTCGCCATGCTAGCTAGCCCCTACACTGAGAGCAGTTTGTTGTTAGCTACCATGCTATAGCTTACTTCCGTTCGTTTACTGTTGTGAATTAGGGCTAGTGCTACAGCGTTAGATTGTCCTTATGTTTATGTGATCCGTATATTCATTATGTTTGTACATGCTGCATTTAGCTCCAACTGTGGGGAGATATCAGGGATAGCAGACATCGTTATTTACCATATATCGATGACTTCACTCATTACTAACTTCTATCAACTACCAGTCTGTTGCAGCGTTGCAGATTCTGCCCAGGAGTGTGAGAAAGTAAGCTAGTCATGAAGCATTAGCGTTTGTCACCATTGTTGGAATGCGCCAGAGTTTATAGCTTGTAAACCGTGGCACTTTGCTCCCTATCTGGGTAAAACATTGTTTCACTTTTGAAAATGTTGATATATAGACATTAGTGACAGAGGCAGGAAGTGTCAAACCTAGGCTATGCCAACACCAAAGGCATTAGTTTGTTAACTACCACAGTCACGAGTCTGTCATTTTTAAAAAGTGGGTCCCCAGAAAAAAAGTGAGTGAGAAACACTGCATTAATGTCAATGGCAGCCTTTGACCATCTGATTTATTATTTTCCACAGGATAAACTAGCACTCATCCAATGTAAACAGGGTTGGAATTTAAATTAAGATTGTATTGCTTCAGTAGAATTTGTTCATTCCATTTCACTTCACTATATCTCCAGATACCAGATGCAGTTGTGTAAAGTGAATTGGATTGCTTGATGTTTCTATTGAATGCATTATTATTGTTATTATTATTATTTTATTTCAGCCATGAAAAGAAAAAGGTCCCCTGAAAGACAACTGCCCGGCCCTCAGATGCTCTCCAAGACTGTAAGTGCCACATCAGACAAATTAAATCTATTCTGCTGAAAGGGATGCCTGGAAGCCACCTCAAATTTACCCTTCCCAAATTTGAGGGCAGGAGATTTAGTCTGGAGTGGCTCCTCCAGTCTGTATGCCGGTTAAGATGTGTTCAGGCCAATGAAATAATTTGGATGGGCTACATTTCTACGATGATGGAAAGACGAGCAACAGATGGAGCAGTCATCCACTTTATCTGAGCTCACTTGAGTTGATTATGTTTATGACAGTCACTGCTGCTGGAGAAGTGTCTATTATACAATATATTGACAGCTCAATAACTTTAAAAGATGAACAGACTTTTTTGGGCAGGGTAAATTTGGGTTGGCTTCCAGACTAGGTTGAACATGCAACAAAAATAATTCCGTGGATATGCATGGATTCCAGTAGCAGCAACGCGAATCCATGCATTTCCACAGAATTATTTTTGGAATCTGATCCCTTATCATACCTGTTCATTCATACTCGTCGCTCAACTTATCGTGACTAAAATCAAGATGGCGGCGAACGGTAAACTTCCTGAAGGTACTGTCTGTATAAATCGTCTTGTAAGTGCTTTTTCAAAGTTCTCAATGTCTCGTTTTAAATGTCAGTCGAGACATCAACGAGAAAATGTCGACTAAAAAAATGGATTAAGTCAACTAATCGCACCAGCACTAATTCTGATTGAACAGCCATGTATACAGTCAATTGGATTGCCTGCTGAATCTTCTCAAGGAAAAGAAGGCAACAACGGCTTCCGATCAAAGAATCTAAAGCTCTTGAGAGCACCTGATCGGAATAGAACGTACCCTATGTAAACAGACGGCACAAAATTTTCAATCTGTATGACAAAAAAACTGTCCATGTAAAAGTGGCTATTATCAGGTGGCGACGCTACCTTTTCCATTGGCCCTTAACCCTTAGAACCCTAAGCTGTTTTTAGGGAATTTTCACTACCTTTATTCATAAGGATTTATTCTGGTCATTGTAAGTGCCACACACACATATTATATATTGCTTTTTTCAGCAGAGTCTAGGCTATCCAGATAATTTCATGTATTAGTACTAGCATTGATTTTATTTTGATTTTTAAAGAATTAAAATATAAAAATCATATTATAAAAATTCTTATATTTTGACCTGTATCTCACCACAGCAAGCTCATAGCTCTACATGCATTTCATGTGTGTGTAGGGCAGACTGTCCTGAAACGGGCAATATAATTGCCATGTTGGAGGGATACTCGGGCTGAGCAATTTACAGAAATATGTGGTGTGTGATTTACGGAAATAAATGCCATTTTTTATCTAGCGATGAAAAATGACCATTCTGCGCTCCATATCTGTGACACAAACTGATCTGACCTGACTTGACCCAAGTTTGCCTGTTAGCATGTGTGACTATGGTGTATGCACTCATGATGATTCTCAACTTTTTACTGCATTGCCATGAACAAAGTAAAGGCAAAAAAGGTGTTTCTTTGTTGAACAAATTGGGATGCAATGTGAGCCTTGAATTGGATGCCATGCAGGAATTTGATAGGATCTCAAAACCGGATTATGAACATGTTTTGCCATAGAGAAACACACGTTAGCGTTGGATTATAAACATGCTTTGCCACAAAAACAGACAAAAACGTGGGGTAAGTCCAGCTATATGAAGTTATTATTTTGCTGTCACTTCGTCTGTTGTATAACCCAGAAGGATGTATTTGGTATCAAATGATAGCTCTGTGTCACTTTCATCTAACATACGTGGCATATATATCCGATCACAGGTCCGCAAGTAATTCAAACGAGAGTAATGGGTGTGCAGCGTTGGTTTGTGTACATGATGTTAATATTTTGCAGTCACTTCGTCTGTTTTTATAAGCCAGAAAGATCGATATCCATGGTACCAATGGATAGCCCTGTTTCTCCTCTTTTTTCTCATCACCAGTCGAGCTGGTGATATTATCAAATAGCATTTCAAATGACGCTTGAGAGTATAAAAATGGTTCAGAGACCTTGATGTGTGATATCTGATTAAATTGTTAATTAACCAGGCCTAGGTTTACACTGCTCACTAGAATGTATCTGACTGATGTCGTAGTCTGTGTCTGTTTCATCTACATCTAAAATTGTCTCTTTATCCCCCACCCCCCAGATTGAAGAAATGGTGAATAGCAAGGTCTGTGTTGTAATAGAAGAACTGGAGAGTACAAGAAAAGAACAACAACAAAAAATGAAAGACTTAGACGTTGACGAAAAAAACTTCGAGGAGAAGCTGAAGAAACTCAAAGTATGTAAAGTGGTGTTTTGGGGATCATAACAGAATAGCACAGCGCTTGATGCTGCTGACACTGATAGATTGTTGGTCTTATGTTGTCCCAATTTAGTACTTTTATCAGGCATAATTTGCCGTGTGTGCATGTAGATCATGCCATCTCCTTTTGTTTTTGTTCTTCTATTCTACATGTTGACTAGATTTAGAGGTTGTGAAACTGACATTTAATTAACCTGATTACTTTTTGTTGTTCTCACGTGTAGGCTCACATACAAAAGGTGAAGAGAAGAGGGGATGCTGCCATGGCTTATTTAAGACAGCGCCATACCCCAGGCAAGACAGTCTGTCTTGATCAGGTAATGCTATGGCCAGTTGACATTTTTTCGCCATTGTTAGAGCACGTAAAGCTACTCTTAAAAGTTAATGTCCAATTTGTCTTTTTGTTTCTGGTCAAAGTTTCTGTTAAATTTTAAATGTTTCTTGTATGTAAGTTTATACTGCCCTTTTACAATGTAATTTACCCTAGTCGTAGTTCAGTATAAATCCACCATCTTTGGAGTAATTGGCTACCATTCTGTATTTGTCTAAAGACGCAACGTCCATTTTTGGGCTGTTTAATTTGTTTGGTTTTGCCTGTCTTCAGAGATCCGGCCTGCGATCCCTCTCGACCACCCCTCCTGCTGACAGCTGTGCCCCAGGGGCTGTCACCAGTTCCAGGTACCTTACTGTCTTCCGTGTCTCTCTCTTTGAGGGTTTGTGATTGAAGTCCACCATGGATGTCTCTTGAGATTTGCCTTTCACGAACCGTTGACAGGTCCTAGACAAGGACAGGGACAGTGATGCAGGCAGCCTTGAGCAGAGTGAAATGGTGCTTTAGCTCTCTTTAGCTCTGTATGCTGATATATATCGGGAAGGCTTGCCAAATGTCTAAAACATGCCTTGAAACAAAGCAAATGCCTTGTTTTTTTCCACACGCCAGATATACAGATAAGCAAGAGGCATTTGTCGTGGTAGGTCATCAAATCGGCCAGTTGATGAGTAGGAAATTGAGCTCACGACTTCAAGAAAAATTCACCAATAACACTTATGCTAAAGCAAAAAGGAGTTTTCAAGCAGGCAGAATTCAATGCAAAATGGATTTTATTGATGCTAGCAGCAATACCAACAGCAATAAACCGTGAGTGTATCTCAAGAAGGCACTCCCGAACAATGGTCTAACTCCCCCACTTATACCCCTCCAAAATGCTGACACAACACTACCCTGAACCCACAGGTGGCGTTATGAAAGGATTGTTGTTCGGCCTTATCTTTGCAAATCAGCAATATTGCTGTCAAGGGTACGAACTTTTCACCTGAAGTTTATAGAAAGTTCAGGGATGTACAGAGTGATCACAGGTCCTACATCGTGCATGGGTTAAATATCGTTCGCTCTCCTGCACTCTCCTACTGGTTGTTTTGAGTAGACCTCGCCCCTGTTTACGCCTTATCTTGCAGCTGCAAGGCCGGCTATGGTTTTTTTCAAACGGCCCTTGCTAAGGCAGCATGAGACACAGTGCGACAAAAAGAGACATCAGGATTCAGAGTGCACATTCTGGTGGGATGGCTTCGTTATTTGTAATAGTTAAACTTGTTAGTTAAAAAGTTATAAAAGGTTATTATATAAGAATGATGTCAGGGTATTACTTGATCGTCATTGAGGTTATATGTCGTTGCAAACGGAAGTTCATGAGGAATGTGACGAAACTTTGCCACGCATCCACTTCCTATTAACCAGATAACTTAGTCAAGGCTCACCTGCCGGTACCACTGCAGCGTTCGCGCAGAGCTGCCGTGTTCCCGAGAAGCTCGTGAGGACCCTGACTAGTGACCTAGATAAAGCGATCCCACATTTATTCTATCTGGCAAATTTTGGATTGTGAACGCTTGAAATAAATACATCTTTTACTGTTTAAAACTCTTTCTCATCATGATGTTTACAGACCTTAATTTATACCACAAATGCTGTTGCTCAATGGTGTTTTAAGCCCCCACCGTGGACTTCAAGGCAGGGCTGCGACCGTGGACTTCAAGGCACCTAACTCTAACCTTAACCCTCTAGGCGCCACGGTCGAGTTTACTCGACAAGATGCGGTACTGAATAAAACGGCCGATTTAGTCAAATAGGGTGTCATATTTCGTTCGACCTCCGCTCCACTAGATGGCAGACATGTCATACGTCATCCCCGAGTCCAAAAAAGGTCATGCTTTAAACAAAACTTTCGCGCTACAGCTGCATTGAATCAGTGCGTGCAATACCGGAGCTAGTGTGCGTGTGAGCTACTTTATCAGAGCGATATTGTCAACGTCAGCGAGTATTTGCATTAGATTAACGTCTAATGGCATCAAAAACGTTTACCCCAAATGAAGTGTTGGGTCTTCTATTCGCAGACCCTGATTCTGAAGGGGAATATCTGCCTTCAGAAAATGACGGTGATTCGTTTAGTGAGGCTTCAGATGCATCCCTGCCTTGCAATGATGCAGCTGGACAAAGTGAGAGTTTAGCTTACACCAAGCCCAAACATTGAATCGTTTGCCCAATGTCAGTGGTGGGAATAATGTTTCACGGGGTCGGAGTGTTCATCGGGAAGTTAGCAGGGTGTTCGTGGTGTGGCGAACGAGGCTGGAGGTAATGTCCATGTAGCGCTAGCTTCTGTCTTCTGACCGTGTGCCTCTCCGCAATCGCGGCGACAGTAACGTGGTGGAGCCTTTGTCTAATGCCACTGGGTATGTTAGACGAGGTCGAAGTGCTCATAGGACAGTTAGGGGGGGGGAACGTAGAGGCAGTTTGGGGAGTCGCAATGAGAATGACAGTAGGCCTAGTCCGAGCTGCGTAAATTCTCTCCACTCGGCGCGCGTGAGAGGCAGATCTGGCCATGCTGCTCGCAGCAGGAGCAGAGGTGGTGACACTGGGCAGGGGAGCCATTAGGCCGTGCATAGTCTATCACAAGATGATGGGAATGCCGGCCCTGTATGGATAGGGAGTCATTATCTCTACAGCCTGCTACATAAAAAAAAAAAAAAAAATCAGCCATTTAGCCTATTTGTAATGATTTACACTGTTGATTTGCTATCTATTTCCCTGACCATTTAGGACATACACTATGTGTTCTTTTTTGTGTGTTCATGTCCTTGTGATGTGCGTGTCTTTGTCAGCTAAGAAAAAAACAAACAAAAAATAACATTGTCTCTTGTCTTCTCTCGTCATCTCACTCCTGATCTGTGCCTTGCTGTGGCAAGTGAGCTTTTGAACTAAACAGGTCTTGTCTACTTGTGTTTGTGTGTCATCTGAATAATATATATGTGCCCCATACATGGAATCAGAGTGCCTACTGTATGTAGAAAATTGAAAATTCCTACAGCAAAAGGCCAGCCTACCGCTACATGCATTTGGTTTGTTTCTGCCATTTATTAGTAATGATTTACACAGTTTGTTTACTACAGTACTTACTATTTACCTGAGCATTCAGTATTGGCCAATATAGCATACAGAAGGTGAGGGACATTTTGGGGGGAAATGGTGCATTTTATCATTCAAACATGCAACTTTTCACGAAATTCTATAATCCAAGATGGCTGCCACCATATGAGGTCATAATATGCAAATTAGATATAAACATTTAATCTCTACATAAACTTTGGGTCATCCTTAATATTTCTCTAATTTATAGAAAGTCTCTATCTCTGATCACTTTTAAGATATAGCCTTTTGAAATTAAGATGTCAAAATCAAACGTTTGGAAGACTACGTCGGGGCTTAAAACACCATAAAACAATTCTGTTCTATCCTATCTTTAGGAAAGCACCAATTTTGTTAATTCAGAGCGGTTTAACAGGACAGGTTCCACTCAGAACAGGCCCCATGGTCGACCAAAGAAGTTGAGTACACATGCTAGGCATCATATCCAGAAGTTGTCTTTGGAAAATAGACATATGAGTGCTGCCAGCATTGCTGCTGAGGTTGAAGGGGTTGGGGGGTCAGCCTGTTGGCGCTAAGACCATATGCAGCAGCAGTGTTCAGGGTGCTCAAAGTCCATGAGTAAGTTCATGACTAAAGTGGAGGGTGTCAGGAGCAGTCTATGGTCAGATCAGAGATAAGATAGCTTAGCCCGCTGCAGTGCCTTCCTGTCTGCAGCAGAGCAGCTGCCGTACCACATGTTAATGCAGGAGGAGAGGATGCTCTCCACTCCGCACTTGTAGAAGGAGGTGCACGGCTGGTAGGGGGGGGTAGGCTAAGCCTAAAGTCTACAACCATCTCCTGGGCGGTTCAAATTTCTAAGCACTTCAAGCTGAGGTCAACACTTTCAGTGTAGTGCAATTTGAAATGTATGATCTGACCTGCATGGATAGCTAAATAAGGAGCTAAATAAGTTCCACATGTTCAATATTTACAACCATGTAATCAAATTGTTCAACATATTTAAGCATCCCATAATAAGCTGAAATGTGTGGGAAGAAGTATTGTCATTGGTGAAGTCCAAGCTGAAAAGCTGAAAACAAAATAGTGCATAATCTTCATCTTATTAAAAAAAAACTGCAGAATTATGCCAAAGATGTTCAAGGTCCATCATCCATGATTCTTTTTCTCTTGTCGGGCAACGGTAAAAATGAAATCGTTTTCCTGCTCAGTCCATTCAGTCAAAACTCAGAAGGCACATCAGTATGATGTGCGTGTGAAATGGAGCCATCTAGTGATTACCCGTGAGAGAACATGTTTTAAGAAGCTCATGTCATGCATTCATTTGGTTCTGAAATCTGAGAAAAGCATGTCCTGTGGCTGCCTTCTGTAATTACTAAACAAAAACTGTAATGGCATAGTTTGCAATATTGTGAAATGAACCATGTGCTTTGGTGTAGCTAGATTGTATTAGCTGCCTTTACTAAACCCCCTGTAGTATTATGTGATTACCTCTTAAATCGGTCCCGGTGTGACAGGAATGTTGGAAAATTAACGTTCTAAAGAAAATTTGGGTTCATTGAATTCAACATAGGATTTTAGAACCTGCAAATGTTGCGGAACGGAATAGACCTTAATTGTGAGGCAGAGTTTATCATGTAACTGATGCATCTTCCAGTAACTACTCAATTTTGTCTTACACAGGAACTCCGACAGTGGAGATGGATCCAGTGATGGATGGCTGATGGCTGGTATGAGCATCACAGAGAAAGAGTTGTGTCTGCAGTACTATGTATTTGTTTGTATATTTAAAATGCAAATTACAGTCATTCAAAAAGTATTTTCACCACTTAAAAAGAATTCTACTGGGCCCAAAATGCACTTTTGACCAAAATTCTCCAGGCAACATTTTGTTCTACGGATGGTACAGTAAGGGGTATTTGTTGAATAAAATAGTAATAACCCTCCTCTGTCCCACTGTAGAAAACGACAACGAAGAAGCTGGAAGTGGCCAATCCAGAAGGAAGGCCGTGGAAGGCTTTTGGCAGGGTTGGGTAAGACTTTCTCAGAAGTGACTTTCCTGTAGACACTGAGAGAAGACTAGGGGATGGAACTGAATGATGACGGGTCAAAGGTGAAATGTTTGCAAGCATGCACGCACAGGGGTGGCTCATGTTGCTGTGTAACGTAGGAGGCAACATTTTGAAGCATGCGGCCAGTAACACCAAGTCATTGGGTTTCAGTGCATAACAGTATTGTAAATGGTTTTGGACATGACACTGGATGTACATGTCAATGAATGATGGTATACAGTGCATTCATAAATTAATTTTGATACTTCTATCAGTGTGATATTCCAGTATTCCAGTGCAAAAAAAGTTGTTAGAATTGGTATTGACTATGTGATGATGAAAGAACAAAATAAATAATTGTAGCATAACATAAGGCTGCAGCATAACAAAATGTGCAGAAAGTGAATACTTTGGGTATACTCTCTAAGTGCAGTGTAATAGTAATAATAATTTTGTTTTCTGTGTGTGTTCCTCCCTAGCGGGGCAGAATGCAATTAGTGGACCTGACCGCTGAGGACATCCCAGGTATGTTCATGTGACTCTTTATGTAAGGGCTGAATTGGAGCCACCCAGGCCAATTGTCTTCATTTCTGAGAAATGTCATTGTTATGATATGAGATATGACTGGAGGATGCTGATCCTGGGACCACAAGCAAAACCTAGCTGTGGACTGATACCGCTCACAAGGGTGGAAGTTTTTTATTTTTTAAATTATACATCTACCAGCCACTGGCAGATTTTTTTGGTGAAAATTACCAGCCACTCAAATACTTTGTGTCTAAAATCTACCAGCCAACTTCATATTTAAGCAGCATTTGGCTGAAGTCTGGTGCTAATTTCCATCCCTGGACTGATGTCCCCAAACAATTCAGTTTGGCTGTTATGGCCTTGACTTCTAAGGGATTGGTTTTCAAAGCTGGATCAGCTTATTGCAAATTTACTGCAACATTGTTTGACCTAAGAACGGCTTTCTATTTAAAACAATATAGATCAATATAGGGTCAATATTCATCATCTGCTTAATTTCATTGCTGCAAGTTTGCATGGTTTGGCAGTAATGACGTTTTCCTTCTAAATAACTAAACCTCTTACCATTCCGTCTAATCGGACGCGCAAGACTGACAATAGACGGGCCTAGGCCCGTCCAGGCCCATCCGTGCCTACGCGTGTGCTTTCTAAATTATTTAGCTAACTCCATCCCCATCAACGAACTTAGGTTATATGGCCAATATCTTTTTAACTTTCCTGCAGGAAACCCTGACCTTACTAATTTGGATGCTGTCTGCCTGGATGTCTGTCTCTGTTTCCTGATTGGTGAATACAAGCGGTAGAAATTTCAGATGCAGATTATGCAATCAAGGCTAGTTGTGGTGGTCTTTTTTTTTCTCAGACCATCTATTTTGTGATGGTCATCAGAATCTAAATCCTAGTGTATCCGAATACAGCAGCAGAGCAAATCCCAAACTGTATTGCTTGTGGCTCATGGAGATTCAGTAAACCTGTATGTTGAAATGACTGTGGCCTGAATGTTAAGAAACTGTCTTGTCTTTCATTGGGGTGTACAATACTCTTAAGGTTTTTACCAGACACTTGTTTACACCAAGAAACCTTAGCTTCTCAGTGCAGTCATGTTAAATCAGCACAGTCCTATTTTTATATTGAATCATTTTGCAAGAAGCTTTCTTTCAATGAAATACCTGGAAACCATGGAAACAGATTCAAAATAGATTCACAACTATTTACATTTCAGACATGTTTTGGGCATATCAATGAGTAAAATAGAGTAGCAGCATCAGAAAGAAAATTGCCCTCATATTGGCTTTGGTCAGTTATTTTAGAAATATGTATGTTTTGCTTGTTGCTAGAATAAAAGATTTTCCTAAATGTCTCTGTTTTGTTTCTCACAGTAGACTTACCTGAACAAAGCTGCTCTGAGAGAAGCAATACATCATCTCATGTTACCACAAGCCTTCCAAAGGAAGTAAAGGTAGTCATTTGCAGACTAGATTCACATAAGCTATTTCAAACAGTTCCTATGCCGTAGGCTCTCCTCATTATTTGGATTTTTGGTTTTCAGGTTAAGGTGGAAGAAGATCGGAGTTCCTCTAATGGTGATGACCAAATCTAGACTATTTAGCATTTTCTATATTAGTATTCAATATACTAGAGTATTCTATGTAAGTGCATGGTTTGCTTTCAGAGTAATTTAACTGTATTAGGCCACCTAAGGTTAGTTCAGTAAAGCAGTTCTCCATTGGAAAAATTTCATATGGATGTTTTTGTATGAAACACTCACCTTAAAGATTCTGGTATTGCATTTCACTTTGATTCATTCACCATCTGACTCTCCTCAGGCCCACCTCAGAGCATGTCTACACCCCAACCTGCTCCAGAACCTTGCCCATCACCTCCGTTGCGCTTAGTAAAGGTAGTCCATTGCACACAGTTGGCACAATAGACCTACAGTACATAATGCAAAATTACCTAGGTTAAATTGGTAGTTACTGATCTCTAAAAGAGTACCGGATCAAGTATCAAAGGTTTCAAAAAGGAAATGTTCCTTGGAGACCTGAAGTTAACTGAAAAAAGCCAGTAACCTCATTTCGTAGTACACCCTTTTGTTGAAATGGGTAGATCCAGAAATCTTTTACCTCTTTTTACATTTCCAGGCTGAACCAGAATCACCCAAGCCTGTGAGCATAAAGACTGAAGAGACACCATATGGTAATAACCAGATCTTTATTGTTTATTGTCCATTCAGTCATTCAGATTGATTGCTGGCTGTTTTGCCAGAGGAATTTTAATTCACTCATACTATGTTTTGTTTTTTCCAAAGCCGTTTCAGAATCGGCGGCGCAACAACAAGCAACGGTAACACTTTCCCTTGATGAACATGTTGTCATGTCTGAGAGCTATGTTCTTTAGTCTTGTTGAATCTGTTCACGGTGCTGATGTTTACTGATGTCTGTTATTTCACCTGTAGAATACTTCCCAAGTAACCTCCACCATCCCAATTCCACCATCCAGTCTAGCAGCACAGAACAACACAACTGATAGCAAGGCAAATATAAAAGGTAAGACGCCTCTCGCTCTCGCCCTTTTGTGTCTGATGTTGCCTGAGTCACCACTGAATCGCTATATTTCTGCTGCTAACAGGAGGCGATGATCCAAAGTTGAAGAAAATCCTTGTTCGCGATGCCAATGTACATGGGGTAAGGTGTTAAGTTTTTTTCCTATAGCGACCCAATCTCAATATGTTCTCCCCTGTCCCCACGTACTGATGACAGACATCACATAGAGCAATTCTTAGTTACCATCGAGGTGTAGTCCTGTGACGGAAGTGAAAAATACAGTGGAAGCCCTGTATCCGCCAACTCGGTATCCGCTGTTTCCGTTATCCACGGCTCATCACGACCAAAAATATTGTTTATATCATTATGAAAATGAACGGTTTATGTTTTAAATTTGCCTTCACTCCGCGCCATTGCGCTTAACCTTTGACTTAACATTGCAGTTACGCCCAGAAGTACTTGGACCTTGACACAATTTTTGTAATTTTGCCTTTGTACACCAGTAGAATGGATCTTTATTAGTGGCCAGATCAACAATGTTGTACATTCTTAGCAAGAAGGAATGCACTATTGAGCTGAACAACACCAAAAGGTGTGGGAGGCCACTAAAGAATGATCACTGAATTCTCTCCTTGGTGAATAAAAAAGCTCCCATCATCTCATATCAAGATATGCCTGCATGAATACAAAGCAGAATGTTTACAACAACTGGCAAAATATCATCCAAGAACTGGAGGCCAGCAGACTTTTCCAGAAAATATAAAAAAACAGATTAAACCAGGATTAACTGATATCAGAACGATGGGGTATAAAAAGAAACTGACATCAGCTCAGCTGAGTAGGGATGCACGATGCAAACAGAGTACGAGTTCCAGTTTTTACATTTGTGCACTTGTCGAGTGCTGATACTGATATGCCACAAAAATAGCATAAAAATGCAATGAGTTGGAAGAACCTGTTTTGCTTTCTATTCTGCTCTGGCTGTCACAAGCCTAAAAATGGATAATAATGAGTTAAATAAAATATATAGTAGTGGGCTATTTCAAACCAAAAAGTAATAGAACTTTTCTGTGTAAAGCAGGCCTCTATACTGCCACTGTCTCAATTAATCAAATTATCAATGAGACTATTTTGCACTGCCTCCAAACTGTCTCTCCCTAGACTCTTAAAATCAGATAGAACAACAAAAACTGACAATACACCCTTATCTGACAGTAGACGGGGGTTCTTCTGTACTCCTAAAGGCAGTGCTGCCACTAAATTACTACAGGTGATTTAAATAGGAATTAAGTCTGTCAAAGGCCTTAACTCCAGACTACCTCAAAATCCCTTTCGGAATCAAGGTTTGAAGTAGTCCTTGGGATATACTAATCTGACATGTAAACTGGGTCATAGAGAAGACTTAATAGAGTTTAACTGAAACCTCCAATGAGGACTCTATTTGTCTTAAGTAGGTGTGGATTATTTGAATTAGGAATAGGAAAATTGATGAAGCGCATGTATGTACATTACAAGCATTGGTCATTGATGTGGAGAGCCACAGTGGTGTGCATAAGTTTACACCCTCATGCTGAAGTTGGCTAAAAAGAGGAATAAAAAAAAAATTAATCTTTGGAAATTTATCTTAATGCCTTTAAGAATAAAGTTCTTGGGTATGGTGAAGGTTATGTGGCGATGTGGGGCTATTTTAATTCCAAAGGCCAAGGGAATTACACCAGGATGCATAGTATCCTGGATCCACAAAATAACTGGCCTCTAAAAATAAAAATATCTCTGCCTCTATAGGAATTTAACATAGGGGGGTGTATACTTATACCCCCTGTATTTTAAGGAAGAACATTTATTTATTTACGATACATTATTCATTCACAAAGAAAATTGGTGTCCTTAAAGGTTGAGTTTTTCCTCTTTTTTTAAATTAAGATATTAAGATAAATTTCAAAAAGATTATTTTTTTTATTCCTCTTTGTAGTCAACTTTAGCATGGAGGTGTAAACGCACACCACTATACATGTGAAACCAGTTAGTTTTGCCGTGGTATAAGCTGCTCTCGTAGTGTCCTATTCATTCATAAAACTGCAACCAAGCGTCATGTCTTGACATGTACACTCCCCCCCACCCTCACCCAGGATGACTGGAAGAAACAGTTGCACCCTCTGCCGGACAGATCCTTCCCCACCACACTCCCGCTGGCCGCCGCCTCGAAGAACGTCCCGCAGGCGCTATCGGTCAAAGTGTGGCGCAGCGGGAGCGACCCAAATAGTCTCTTCCTCCGCTGGCAGGTGGCGGAGGAGGACCCGCACGCACCCCCCATGGACAGCTACTTCATCTACGTGGCCCAACAGAACCTCGACGGCGTCTTCTCCCGCTGGTCCATGGCCGGAAGCGTCCCCGCCTCCCCCCTCCCCATGAACTGCCACCTCTCAGAATTCCCCAGCTACCGCTGCCTCTGCTTCGCCGTGGTTGGCAGGGACAAGTTCGGCCGATTCGGACCCTATAGCGAAGTAGTGGGCATCTATGCCAAATCAGTGAAGCCAGTCGTAAGACAATAGGCAGTAGGACTGGGATCAACGGGGTGTGTTGCCAGCAGACCTTCCCATTCTTGCACATTTAAGACATACCGTCTGTGCAGTCATTGTTGCATGCTCTGTGCCCTACCTGAACCAGACATTCTATCCTCTTATTCTGTGTATTTCGATTTTTGCATGCTCTTAGACACAGAACTACTTGTATGTATGTTCGAGTTGTTTGTTTGAACTAACATCACTTTCCTACACTGCAGTGGAAGTAATTTTTGTTTAAATTTTTTAAGTTCAATAAATGTGCTGACCTTGTGAGGGAGTCATTTTTAATGTTCGGGTTTTACGCCTGCGTAAAGTTAGATGCAGCAGGTCTTGAGTGGATGTGTTTCCCGAGGAAGGCAAACAGTGTTGCGCAGCTTTTTTGTAACAATCATCATTACCTCTGCCCATGTCCATTTCTTAATTGTGTGGTTTGTTGGTTGGTTGGTTTGTTTGTAGAAGATTACACAAAAACTACTGGGCGTTTTTAAATTTGACTTAGGAGAGAACTGTAAAATGGACCAAGAGGTTTAGTACGATCCTGTTAACAAACAAAAACAAGCACAGGTGAAAGGTGGAGGATCTGTGCACTGTTAAGTGCCATTCTCTTTTTATTTGTTTGTTTATTTATCCTAGGAGATGTTTGTTTATTTCCCCTAGGAGATGTTTATTTACCATAGGATATGTTGTCTTTAAAGCATGGAGACATCTGGCTTAACATTTTAAGCTCTTTTTCTGTGTATATTGTACATTTGTTCAAAAATACCACTGAGAACATCTGATCAATCAATAAATTACACACAGTATGCTGTGCATCCACGTGTTTTACTGCTTGTTGGAAGTCTCTAGTGCCACCAAATCACTGAGATGATTCTGACAGGAAGTAAGGCTGCCCGAAGGCCTGTACTACCTCAGAATCCTCTTGGAAGGACAGTCCTGGTGGTATCAAGGCCAAAGAGAAGAATAATTGTGAGCTTAAAATGTTCTGAGGATAGTTTTAAACCTCATCAAATTAGATATGGATTGTTTGAATTAAACCAAGAGAACAGCGAGAGCTTTCACCATTCATGTGGCGAATTATGTGCGACACAAAATATATTTGTAAAATATATATGTCTTGGTGCTACTATAGCCGGTCATTTAGTTTTATTCATAAAAGTACAGGCTGTTGTACACCTTAGTTGATATGTGATACAACCGAATGTCAGGTTTTGTAATCTGCCTCCACCTTGTCCCCCAGGATGACTGGAAGCAAAAGTTGCACCCTCTGCCAGACACGCCCTTCCCTTCCGTGCTTCCAGCCGCCGCCGCCACCAAGAACGTCCCCCAGAAGCTCATGCTCAAGGTGGTGCGCATGACCGACACGTCGGTCCCCAGCATCTGCCTGATTTGGGCGGTCCAGGAGGAGGACCCGCACGCGCCTCCCATGGACAGCTACTACATCTACGTGGCCCAGGAGAACCAGGTCGGCGACTTCTCCCGCTGGTCCCAGATCGGCCACGTGTCCGCCACACCGCTCCCCATGGCCTGCCGCCTAACCGACTACGCCAGCATCCGCCGCCTCTGCTTCGTCATGGTGGGCAAGGACAAGTTTGGCCGCTATGGACCCTTCAGCGAAGTGGAATGCATCTACGCTAAATCCGCAAAGCCATCCTGAAAGGCCATAGGATCGGGACAAAAAGGAATGCGCATCTAGTAGGCTTAAGTCATCATATAATGTAGCTAATATTATAGAATACCATTCAGTTGTGTACTGTTTTTTTGTTTTATGCCTCCTTGAATATGAAGTGGATATCCAGGTCAGTTTTTTTCAACTACTTCCTATGGAGAAAATCTTCATTGCAAGACGTTTGTTTGTTTGTTTAGTTTTTCTTCTTTCTTAGGATTTGAGATCAATTATTGAGATTATGTCCGTACATGCAAACTGTTACTAAAAACTCAGCTAAATGCCAATATATGCACTAGTCTGTGTGAAGTAACTGTACGTAACAAACATTACATTCCTATAGCATGGTGAAAGAGATTTAATTGTTTTGAAGTTAAATAAATGTGATATGAAAGAACATCTGGAGTTAATGTCATGTCCATAGACCATACATAGATGAAGTAGGTGGTGTAGATGTATGTATTTCTTTAGGGAGACAAACACAATGATGCACTTTAATGTAAAATGCGTTTTAATTATGACCACAAAAAACACTTTTCGAGCCCTGGCTGGGGGTCTGTCTCTTTGGAAATACAGGAAGAGGCGAGAGGTTGGGCAAGAGAGAAGATGTAAGCTGAGCAAAAGAAGCTGCCTTTGGCTGAGATTGCATCCAATTACAAACATTTGAAGATCCTAACCTACATAAACTACTTCATATCATATGCCAGAAGGAAATTGGTTTCAAGCTTTTGGGTCAAGAAATACTTTAAAAATATTAACAGCGACACAATGCATTTACTACACAATAAATACAGTCTTTGTCAAAAGTTGCTTAAATGTGTATTACTTTTTATATATGACATTTGCTCAAGTCTTTGCTCATTATGAGAGGTGACTTGATGGGTTTTAGTCTGGGGTTCATACACAATCCTAACCACCTATTACTCAATATTCCAAATAATCCTATAAGCCCCAGGAGGTATTGGTCGCTAAATGTATAACGCATGATCTAAAACACAATAATAGATTTACTGATGCGTTTTAAGCTAAAATAAAGCAAAGTACAACAAAACATGCAATACAATTAAGAACTATGGATAAAACTCTAGAAAAAGACTAATTCACAAGAACAGGCACAATTATGCAGCTTTTCCCTCCAACCGTCAACAATTTACTCCATTTCAAGTATAGTCTAGTGCCCTGCCCAAAAACAACCTGACCTTATTTAGTTTTCCTTCTTTGGCTTTTCATTCATCTAATGGTCAAAGATGCTGCTGAGACTGCAGCCAGATGGCCATGTTTTGGAGAGGAGCTGTGTCCCGGTGGAATATGACTGGACCATGAACCTATAGCAAATGAATAAACTGCATAGTGGTTTTGTAAGTGCTTGTTCTTGAACAGGTTGAAGTATGGAGCATCTTTGGTTTCAAGTTTGCAAATTCATTCCCAGGTGTAAAGCTCCTGAAATCACAGCATTGCATATTTTCATGGATTTGATTCAACAATGATTTTTTTTGGAGGTTTTGTATTTTATTGACAAAAAAGGGTTAAAATTCTACATATCATACCATTTTCCTAATGAAAAAAAGATTCCAGTATACTACACTTAATAAGACGCTTTCTTTTGATGTACTTTTATATTTTCGGCATTTGGTATTTAAAACTACACATAAAAATAAGAATATTTACAGAGAAATTGCTCAAGGCAATATAGCTTCTTAGCGATGGTGAGGTGAGTTCTGTCTATTTGCGCTTCCTCAAAACTAGATACATCAGCCCACTGATCAAAGTCATGGGGAAGGCGATCCAGGCTAAGACGAAGGTGTAGCCATAGTTTCCCGTCTCCAACTTCTTTTCCTGGAAGGATGTGCGCTGGGCCGTGTAGATGGAGGCTCCAACCATCACACACAGTGCTGGGAGGGGACAGAGAAGGGAAAAGGACAAAGGCAAAAAGAAGGGCAATTTTGTCATTTTAGATTTTTATCAGGAAAGGTCTAAAATGGATTTGACCATAGTCTCTGAGCCACATCTATCTGAGAGTTAGTTGGAATGTGCGTGTTGGAACAGTTCAGCTGGTGGACATGTAGGCAAAAAATCAGATTCAAATCATTAGAACATTACTACTGTCTTGATTGTGTTATGAAGTGGGATTGGGAGAGCTTCTGTTGATAACTCTGGCAAATGTGTTGGTGTATTCTATGTGTTGGTGTATTTCTGTGATGTGTCTTATGTGTTGTATTGTCGTAAATGACCCCTTGAAAACGAGATGATTTATCTGAATTGGGTTCTCCTATAGAAATCGTTACAAAACAAGTAATTATAATGCAATGGCAGCCTGTAATAACTTCAGTGACTTTGTGTGCTACTTTAAACCGTTGTCTTAAACAGCTGTTTCCCAAACATCGAGAGTGAAGACTCACAAGACAGCAGCTGGATAATGGCAGTGAAGACAAAGCGCTCGCCCTGCTTCAGACGGAAGAGCTGCAGGATGAACACGAAGAAGCCCACACAGCACAAGATAGTGGACAGGATCATAGTCGCCTGCACAGCCTGGAGGTAGCCTGTAGCGGGGGGGGGGGGGGGTGTTACAGTGTGTCTCACTCTGATGTCTCCAAATGAACTATACAGTATACTCATGCCTGAACTCTCACAGAATCCTAGGAGATTCTGTGCACGTGACCAATGGAAGTCAACAAAACAGACTCCTACATTATTGACAGCTTCCTCCCCCCCCCCAGCTCGCTTGGAAACTATGTCCAGCTTTACATAAATCAGTGTGTATTATGCATGACTACAGATTGGCACATACTCATTCCGCATGCATAAGTCATAGGCGAGTGCTACTACTTTTGGATACCTGCTTCAGTGGATGCGCTGTTTGGTATGGGTCCGCAATGCGTGTTATTGCAGATGTACCACAGGTCAGCATAGAGGGGATTCTTCTCTGGTCCAGCAACCCACCAGGCCTAGGAGAGAAGAGAGAAAAGCAGGTCGAGATTAGGACATATAAGATGGTCAAGACAGATAAGAGGAGTCCCAATAGCAGAGGAAGAGGGACAGAGGCTTATAACTTATGCTTTATGCTATTATACTTTATTATACTTATTATATGATATACCATTAAAGGTAAGGCTGCCTGTTTCATACTCACATTGTTTATTGTTGCTATGAATAGAAGAATGGCAGAGATTATGTGGAAGAGGATGATGAAGGCCAGTATTACCAACATGGTGGTGAGAACTCAGGACTAGCAGCGAGGAATCTGGAGACAAAAGAACAAGAAAAGATCCAAACATCCGTCCATGAGACTATTTATATCTACAGAAGACGTAGACTACAGCTGCAAAACAAAACAAAAGACACCGAGTGACTTGTCCTGGAAAATTAAATTTGGCTAAATGCTTTAGAGAAGTGGAATGTATTCCTCAGTCTAAACTAAACACTTTTATGAAAATGTAACCCCCAGATTCTTTCCCTCTCTACTTCCGTAAGCTAAGATTCATGAACCAAAGTAAGTACTGATTGTAGAAGTAACGGCTGCCATGTACAGTAATATGCTTACTTATTGATGTATAAAAATGTTAATACAATAAGCCTGGAAGTTATCTTACGGCCATAGTCTGAGCATAGAGACTGTGGATAAGGTTTTATGATTCAGTTAAGAGACTGGAATAGTTATGTTGATGTACAGTACTTGCTACTGAAAAACACCCAAAGACATATGCTACTCAGCTAGAGGTGCCCGATGCAAGGAGAAATGTACTTTCTCTCTCTCTTTCTCTCTCTCTCCATCTCCCTGATGTGTGCAGCTCTGAGCCGTGGGTCCTCGTGTGTCCCAGGGGAAGGAGGGAGTGAGGGATCCATCCAGAGTGCAGCAGAACGCGCCACACGTTTGTCTGCTTTATTGATGAGGTAACGGTGTGGCAGCGGTAGCACTGAGATAGCGTCTGCTCCTCTTTTCACCAGCGAATACAACCAGTCACGGGCGCAAAGCCCTACGGCATGGACTCAGAGCCCGATGGGCCACACTGTTCAGGACTGAGGACTGAGAACTAACATTCTGAAAACCTCCCTCCCCACCACCACCCTAACCCTCACCTCACCTCACCCCCTATACACACACACATCTCTGCATCACCCAAACCTCCAAATCTTGAGTCATTCTGGAAGCTCCGGGATTTTTTTTTCTTAGTCCCGTGTGTGTGTGTGTGTGTGTGTGTGTGTGTGTGTGTGTGTGTGTGTGTGTGTGTGAGAGAGAGAGAGAGAGAGAGAGAGAGAGAGAGAGAGAGAGAGAGAGAGGCAGAGAAGCAGAGAAGCAGAGTAAGTGAGCGGGACATTAAATATGTGCCCATTCACATTTGCATGATAGCACTTCATTTCCTGCTCTCTGAATCACTTCACCACATCCTGCGACACTAGCCAAATAAAGACCATAATATTGTGTCGTGCAAGTGGCAGCGATAATGGGACTTGAGATGGGGAAGAGAGAGCGAAGGAGCGAGAGGGCATCTGAGTCACTCAATGACTCAGTTCAATACACGCGAGGAAAGAAACAGCTCTCAATGACAGGTCATGGTGCCGCACTCGTCAAACCACTTGACTGGTTATCTCCGGCTGTAACAAGATCATTCCGAATGCGCTGCCTAATCATATGAGAGACATTTGCCGCAGCTCATCCTCCACTTCATTCTCGTCTAATTTCAAACTGGGCTGGAGCCATCTGCTATAAAGATCAGCGCCATTCATAACTGCAGAGCCAATGATTAAGCAGATCAACGTTTTTTCAGTCTTGCCTAACAACAACACAGACAAGAAGCGTTCTCCTCTTCGTGCATCCTCCAGTGACCCCTATGTGAATTCTCTTTGGTGCGCAAGCCAAGATCCACTCCCTAACTACTGTGACAAATGATACCAATGTTAGAGGGTGTTAAAGAGAAGCTTGGCAGCTACAAATGGATTCATTCAAAGCAAGATTCCCTGTTAATGAGTTCCGTTCATGGTAAAAAATTACTCACTCAACACACTACTCAACAAAGCATCATGAAGACTTATGGCTCTGGACAAAAACATTGTCATGATGCTAGTTAATGTGCTTAAGGCAATGAGTGTTAACTAAGACTTCCCTGATATAGACAAAGACCTCAGCAAACACCTGTGAATGCTGCGAAAGTAATGTGTATTCCTCTAGAATAAAAGATTTGACTAACACGGGTCACTAACTGACAGCCTGACAGTATGGCTTCCTGTTTACCAGCCTGCTGAAATCTAAAAGGTGATTTCCGCATGAGACTGATGAGCACATTTTCTGTGTTTGTCCTCAAAACAAACAAGCCTGACTGTGGGAGGATCCCTGTGTGAAATGGGCACGCCCCGTGTTCCCCGTTTTGGCACACGCGTAGCGAGCCAGCCGGCCCAGCCCAGCCCAGCTCAGCCCAGCCTAGTCAGCCAGCCAAGCAGGCATTAAGCTCCCGCCAACATGGAGTCACAATAAAAGCAAAACACATCAGCTGACAGGAAGCAGGCTCCCGCACTGGCCTCCGAGGCTTGCGGATAGAAGGGAAGTGCCCGAAGGGGAGCGAGAGAGAGAGAAAGACAGGGGGCTGAACCGTGGGTGGACATCACACACACACACACACACAGCCAACCGCACTTATCTGGCAACTCAGCGAAGCTCTCTACACCATATCTTTAGTCCAAACCAAATGTATGTGTGGAAGAAGGATGCAGACAACCCCTGGGGTTGGGGGTGAGACCAATCAGAGCTGTGCCACCATCCAAGAGAGCCTTGGCTCCAAGCATTGCTGCTGCTGCTGCTGCTGCTGCTACTGCTGCTACTGCTACTGCTGCTGCTGCTGCTGTGCTTTTTCCTGAAGTGTGAAGTGGTGAGGTGGAGCTGGGTGGGTGGCTGGTTGGTTGGTTGGACGGAGGGGCGGCGGCGTGGTCCCTGCTCCACACATGGTTCTCATTTTCTCCACAGATGCCTGGCCCTGAGACGGGGGTAGGGCGGAGCGAGCGATGGGAGGAGGAGGTGGAGGACGAGGAGGAGGAGGAGAGAGGGAGGGACAGACGGCTGGAAATGGAGGGAAAGGAATCTCCACAGAGGTGGGGAGGAAAACTAACCAAGAAAAGACAAAAGGGAGAGAGGAAGAGAGGGACATAGAGAGAAAGAGAGAGCAAATGAAAACATCCAGAAACCAAACTTTGCTGCTCTTGGCCGATCACTGCTGCACACGAGTTTTCTGGAATGACAGGATGCTAGTGCAGAGGAGCTAGAAATCGGAACTGGATGACTTCACTGGACACAACACTGTCTGACCCTATGTTTGAGTCAGATACAATCTATGGGAACTCGAGACAAGTTCAATACTTCCCTTTTTTGGATAGATTGTCAAGCAGTCCTGCAAGTTTTCACTTATTTTGACATTCTCCAGTGCACTCCGCCGTTGGTGCTGTATCTTGAGGGCCTCACAACAGAAACACTGTTCTCCATAGATCTTGGCGATACAGAGGTCCCATTGGAGCTTGCCTGTGGTGGTGGGGGCATGTTGCTTTAAGTCAGCTAAAATGTAAAGGCAATTAAAGAAAGAGGCCCATGGAAACGCAAGAAGCCCACGTTCACTTTCACACATTTTCACACCCTGACTAACACAAACTCAGTCCCGGATGTGTCTTATCTCCTGCACTTGATTGTGTGCACACACCCTAAAGGAACAAGCGGTCATTGTGGAGTTTTTTTTCTTCTTGCGGCTGTTGATAAAGAACGTGAAAAAAGACGGCTTTATGGACAATTCCACACAAGTCTCACAACACATAACAGCTGTGTGCCAATGCTCACCCATGCATTCTTCAGATAAGTCCCCTGTTCTTAAAGCATGTATTACATGGGATATCTCATGTCATCTCTGTGCCACCACACTGGGAAATATCTCCTCGCCGCGACCAGATTCTGAGAAGCACACATGACTTGGTCTCACTCACACAACGCACACAGCATTGCCCTGATGTAATCGTGACAAATAACCACAATTGATTGCAATATGCCGGCAATTAATTGCCAATGTAAACGGCCCCTGTCACCCAGCGCAGTAATTGACTCGCAATTACATTTTATGATGAATGAAATTAGTAGGGCCCGTCCGTACATCAGAGTCAATCACCCACCCACTGTGGACCCTTAAGCTCCCACACATCTGCAATGCAGCTGCTTTTGTTCATAAGAAGGTGGGGGGACAGGAAGGGGTCATTCCAGCTTTTAGTTGAGCCCCGTAATGGGGTAGGGGGCTATGGATCCTTTAAAAGTTAATGTGCGATGGAACATGAAGACCAGTGAGCGTTTGTCTTGGAAAAGGGGGCAGGATTACGCTGTGCTGTAAAGGGCTCCCTATCTGCAAGGCTGTGGTTTGGTAATGACAGTTGAGTTTCCCTCTCGAAGGTTTGTGGACCTATAAAATATCATTAGCAAATGAATTGGAGTCAGCTTTTTAGAGAGAGCTGCTGCTACTGCTGTTACTGTTACTGCCCCCCCCTCTCTCTCTCTCTCTGCCAAACAACCTCATCTTGGTTCCCGCGAAGCTCGATGGAAAACGCTGACTTGAGTTTCACTTTTTTAATGTCTTTAAAACAAAGCCACAGTCGCCAACATGCTTCCAAATCAGCCACTGTTGAAAACAGACACTGCAGTCATGGAACAAATGATGGAAAAGCCAAAGGGAAAACTCCACGCTGCAAACGCCACCCTGCAAAGCTCCGTCTGTGGCTTTTAGAGAAAGAGAGAGAGAGAGAGAGAGAGAGAGATTTACATGTGTATATGTGTTATGGGCAGTCAGTGTCTGCCTCTCATTCACTCACTCACTCTTGCTCAGAGTTCTCCCTCTTAGGTCATGTGCCTGGTGCAACCCTGTTTCCAGCTGCTTGATTGACAGCTTTCTACTCAAGTCACGTGACTCCCAGGGTACAACCTTTCAAAAGGCTCTTGCTTTATCTGTGTGTGTGTGTGGAGGGAAGATAAGTGACACTTTAATATCAGACCGTCACTATAACAAGAATATCATGTTGCATCATTTATGTTATTTACCTCAAACCACGTGGCAGATATTTACATCTAACAACTCGTGTTTCAGTGAAGCGATACATTCCGCCTGTACTCAACAGCACATACATGCAGCTCCCACTGTGTGGTGACCTGCCTGGGACCCAAGAGGTAAACCACAGTTAAACCTTAACAGTGTGATTTCTTACTCTGCGAGAAGCATTGGTATGAAAAAGAGACTGATGAGGGAGAGAGAGAGAGGGGGATCCAATTCAGCCTGAACAGTGGCCATCACACATCCATCACTCCACACAGGAAACGTGTCTTTGACTCGGGGCCAGCGGCTGGACGGCTGACGATGCGCTCTCGTTTGCCTCTGGTATTTCCTCGTGAGCTTCACGGTCGGAGCTGCAGTGTGCTGCTGCTGCTGCTCACTTACAGGTCTCAGGTCTGCTGCAAATGCACAGAGCTGTACGTTCCGGAATGCAGCAGTCCCTGAGCTGAATCTGTTCTGGAGTCAGCTACCATACAGGTCAGAAGTTCACAAGCCTGCCTGCCTGTCACAGCAGTTGCTCCAAGCTGATTGATCAGCTCATTTTTGTCATGGTTGCCATTGTTGTCTTGGAGGTCTGTTTTAGTTATGATTACTTAAAGCTGTGTGTGTTTATTTAAAAATGGGTGACCCCAAATTAACCCCTCTTGTCCAACTATTTGAAGCAAATTTACACACCACTTATAACCTCTGACTATCCTTTTCCAAGGCCATTGAAAGCAGCTTCCCCAACAACCTGTAGCAGGCCTTTTGCATGAGCCTTATCAGTGCCGGTTCAGACCTCCATAAGCCTTAAGTAAAATCCTGCTAAGGGGCCCTCCTACCTGAACTCTGAGGGCCAAAATGTAACTTGTTGCAGTTGTATCTAAACCAATAAAGCTTGACTGAAATAGGCTATTGTAAAACCATTTACTTGTTTTGGAAATGTATGGGCCACTGATTAGCTCACCGATCAGTTTAGATGGGTCCTCGCATGTTTCTGCTGAAAAACTGCTAGTTTCATCTTGAGCATATTATGAACGTATTTAAAGTGAGGATTCACTTCCCTGTTAGGCTAGGCCAGCAACATGGGGGAGACGCGGAAGGGGGCCTTCATTTAACTTGCGGGGCCCTATGCAACTTCTGTAGTGTATAGGGAAATCCGGCCCTGAGCCTTATCTCTACATTCATGCCATACATAAACACTACAAGACAAGAACAGCCAAGACAAGTACCCAGGTACTACTCCACACAAGCAATTTACAACCAGCCTCAATCCTATAACTTCACCTATGTTTGTGTAAGCGGAAGTTAGAGAAAGTTAAATGGCGACAGAGAGATGCGCGTGGGAGCATCCCTGCAGGATTCTCCATCTTCCTCGTCTGTCACGGACAGGATGGGAGGATGGAGGTTGCAGATAAGGTTTTCTGGCACTGATGTTGCACATCACTGGGGCCACTCTGACTACAAGCAAGACCCATCTGCTCTGCAGGGAGGAACGCGCTGGCGGGCCCCCAAACCCGCAGACAATGATTTAATTACGATCAATATTCCCCGACACAGAGCAATCTTTTAAAAAGCCGCAGATATCTCGTAATGCATTTACTTTCATTTCTGCGTCTCATTGTAAACAGATGTGCCACACAAGGAGGGAGGACAACAGTAGCGACGGAGCTCCAGCTTTCTTCTTTTTTTTTGCTTTCTCCTTTTTTCGTTCAAGGTGTTTGTAGGCAGGGAGCCGGCGGCTACTTTTCAATTTGCCGTGTCAAATTGATGAAAATGTCCCTGCGGCACTCATCTTGGAAGCATTCTGTCAACTCTAATATTCTTCCTCCTCTCTTTCCGTCTCTCCTTCATTCAGTCTCTCCAGTTTGAACAATATATATACACCGGTATATATATATATATATATATATATATATATATATATATATATATATATGTATGAGAGAGAGAGAGAGAGAGAGAGAGAAAACAAACAAACAAAGCAAAGTAACATTCAATCTCAAAACTGTGATAGCCATTTTTCTTTGACAGCCCGTTCTTTGTTTCAGGCAAGACTTAGACAAAGGGCCATTTCAGTGCGAGTGGGGCTGCTTAGAGATGCCATGCCTGAGCTCAACACTGAGATATTTATACGGGCTTGTTTTTACTGCATAGGCGCAACTCCAACCACGCTTTAACACATTATTACTGTGGATGACTGGCCTGGAAGTGGAGGGTGGTGGCAGGATGGAGGGTGCAGTGGGGACAAACCTTGAAAACTTTCAGTCCAAAAGGAAAAATCAAGACCTTCGTTTTGTGCTGTTTGGGATGTGCCCCCCCCCCCCTCCCCTCCCACCCTCATCCTTGTTTGCCTGTGTGTGAAACACAACCCATCCTATACGCCATCATTTGTGTATGCACAACAATGGCAGTGGCAGTGACTTTATTTTTAGAGAACACACAAAGGCCAAAAGTTCTTCCCTGGCATCAGTCCAGTGGAAGGGGAGTTTTTTTTTTTCAAGAGCCCTGTGCTGTTCTGGGTACAGTCCAAGAGAACAATAAGCCCCACCCTGTGCCTAGCCTTGCGCTGCACTGCTCTGCTCTGCTCTCCAGCAACTGTAACCCAGACAGGCCAGCTGAGCTGCGACTGACAGACAGGCGGCAGAAGACTAAGTGGGAAGGAGAGGAAGCACCCTCAGTGAACAAGAATGCTGTGTCAAACAGGCATCCCAAACTCCAGCCCCGAGGCAGTGACTTGGCGGACAAAAGGCTCAGACTAAAAGAGAGAGAGAGGTCTCAGACATTCACACAGAATGATGTGATGAACAAAAGATAAATGTTGCTTAAGTAGTGTTCTGCCTCATTAGTCTTATGGATCAGTAGTGTTGGCACAGACAGACAGACAGACAGCATCTATCTGAGGGACTCCTCCTACTCGCTCATTCATGACCAGGCAGAGAGGGAGGATGACGGGGCTGTTGGGGTCATGACCCCTGTGAAGGGAATTCCTACAGAGTGTCTATTTCACAAGCACTACCAGACATGTTCACATACACAAAGACACACACACATATATGTATGTGTATATATTTAGTTTTTTAAACAATAATTTGTATGCTCTTTGTGTGTTGTTGATTGGGAAGTAAAAACTATTCATGTCATTTTTTAAAGCATGCTCATTTTGCAGCATTTCTTGTTGCCAAAGATGGCAAAATGTTTTGCGAAGCACGGCACTCATGCACACCACCCCTCCACACAAACAGAGAGAGAAAGAAACACACACACGCACACCTCCACTCTCAGTAGTCATCTCGCTAGCTGCCTGCTGAGTTTAAAGCCTATCACCTAAAGCCTGGCAGCCCTGCACAGCTTTCATCTCCAAGGCATCTGCCACCAGAGGGTTGGACGTTCGGAAGTGTGAGCCCGCTGAAGGTTTGTACTACTCACTAAACCCCCCCCACACACACACACACACTCCAACAACCCTCCACCCCAAGCGCTCACCCCACAGAACAGCAGAGCCCACAACCGACTAATTCAGCAGACCGGCACCAGGTCAGGGCCAGTGCAGAGCCATATGCTAGCCGGGTCTGGTTCTGGTGCTCGTTGCCATCTGGGCAGGTGCTGCACAGACGTGACTGAGCCCAAAGAAAAAAAGAAAGGGAAAAAAAAAACTAAACACACACACAAGAAAAGAAACCATGAATGCCCCACAGAGGCGGGTCTGTTTCACGTGGCCAACGCCAATCTCCCCTCTATCTCACACTTGCTGGGTCCCAGCCAAGTAACTTTCATCTCTGACTAGAGAGCCTTCACACAGAGAGAGAAAGAGAGAGAGGATGTTTTTTCCAGCTTATGGTCCGTCCCTATCGAACAGAGAGGAGCGAGAGCAAGAGAGAAGAAGCGAGGTGTGTTTATGTTTGCTAGAGCTCTCATTTGCTGAATCAGCGAAACGCAAGACTAAACATTTTGGGTTTATTTTGCTCAAGAGTGCGATGGGCCGCCAGGGGCCGAGGCGCTCCTTGATCTACGGCCTCCTCAGTGGCTGCTTGGCGTTCGCTCCGATCGCTTTATGCAAGGAGCAGATGCCGCAAGAGCGCATTGCATAGTAGCGCCAACAACTGACCAGGTTTATGGAGAGCCTAATAGCAAAGCCATATGTGTCTGTGCTCCTCCTAAAAGTGTGCGAGTGTTTGTGTCAGCCCTCAACCAGACACCACTACCCCCTTTGCATTGTAGTCTTACGGTGCAGTGCACTAGTGAGTGACTGTCTCCTTTCACTGTGTGTGTCTTTCCTCACGTCTGAAAGAGGAAGACAAATACCTCCTCCCCATACACAAACACACATCAACATGAACGTGTCTGCAGTGCGGTAAGATTGTTTGAAGATGCTGTCCTTGCCCTTCCCCCTAGTGTATACAGTACATAACATATGGACGTCTGTGTGGTTATTTGAAGTCATGTGCATGTCTGTTCTTGCTTCTCTACCCCTTTGTATTTTACTGCCCCCTTTTAACATGTTTGTGTGTATGTGTGTGTGTGTGTGTCAGCCTGTCTGACTGCTGGCAGACAGCATTGAGGCTGCCTTGACCCGGCGGGCTGGGATCGTGCACGTGAGCAGCAGTTCCACCTCCATGCGGTTCTGAATCCAACAAACGTTTGCAAGACATCTGCAATTTATCGCCTCACTCATGGGAACCACACAGGCTGCCCAAAACACACTGTGCCAGATTAAAGAGCTCCAACTTTCAGCTTCTCTCTCTCTGTCTCTCTCTTTCTCTCTCTCTCTCTCTCTCTTTCTCTGTCTTTCTCTGTCTCTCTCTTTCTCTCTCTGTCTGTCTATCTCTCTCTCTGTCTATCTCATTCAATCTCTATCCAATTCTATCTGTTTATTTAAGACCACTGGACACTGTACTATATTTTTATATAGCCTTAATAAGTCACACACAGACACACACACAATTTAGCCACCATGTAAAGAAATGACGAACACCAACTGAGAGAAGCCAAGGGGTCAGGCAGGAGAGAAACAGAGAGAATGCAGAGGAGTCTGCAGCACATGACCATCTGTCATCACCTGTTCCACTGAAATGCTGTAATGTGTGACTCAGATAAAAAAAAGACATTGAATTACTTTCCCTTTCTTCTCCACCTCCTTACACACACATTCATACAAACACACGTGCACACACACACACACCCTTGTGACCTCTGTTCCATGTTCATTAACAACAGATGGGTTGTATCCACATTCTTTCTCTGACTGGCAAAAACAAACTCGAACTGGTTGACACAAACTTTAGAGGACACAAAAGAGAATCCAGACTTTGCTTGAACTTCCCTTCCAGTGTGCTAGCATTCATGCTCAACACTGAGCTTTGGAGAGTGAGCATTCAGTCTCTCAATGAAGCTCATAGTGTTCAGGGGGCGTCAGTAAGTGCTGGTATGGCTCTAAGGTATCTCACAGCAACATATCATCACTCTATTGTCTGATGGGGAGAAAACCAGTCACCGGCATGCTATCCTGAGATCTGTTGTGAAAGCACAAAACAAGACAAACAGAATGACAAAAAAGAAAAGCCAAAATGCCTGCATTTTCCTCGGGCCCGGTCTTTGCTCTAGCGGAGTCAACCTCCCCCCCACCACCACCATACTCACACACACACACAGAGAGTATAAAGACAACAGTGGTGATCAGGCCCTGAGTACATTGGCTGCTCTGCTTTGCCGTCAGCTTTTAGAATCACAAAAGGGCCGCAAGCTCAGCCTGGCTCGCAAATAGAGGGAGAGGCTCTTTCCTGATCCGAACGTTGACAAGCCCCCTATTCTGCCCTGACTGGCCAGGCGCAAAACTCGCCACCTAATCTCAAAAAGCCCTGCAAGCAGCACTTTTATGCGTGAGTATGCCTTTCGCTATGCCAATGGGAGGTATGATTTCACTCTTCGCTGTTTTTTTGTTATTTTTTTTTTTTAAAAAGAAAGGGTGTGTAAGTTGGGGGGACTCGTGAGCACGAGTTTCACATAAACCAGAGAACACAAAGACAGAACACTTAGTGAAGTGGCGTGATGGGGAGTTGAAGAAAAAGAAAAATCCCACACATCACACGTGTTTAGAAAATGGAAAATTAACACATGGAAAATCAGAGTCTGCCTATTAGCTCATGTGAGCCATTGGTCATTTAACTGGCTACATGTCACTTCTACGTTTGCCATCCGCCCGATTTCACAGGGAATTGCAGCTATTTTCCAATGCTGGCTAAAAGGCCTCTCTCACTCTCATATCTCCAGGGATGCTCTCAGCAGCAGAGTCAGGATCAGAGTTAAGGCCTATCTGTGAGTGGCTCTCGGGTAATGTCTGGGATAAAATGCCACAGAGGCGAGAGGAGCAGGAAGAGACGTGCGATGCAGCATAAATAGTGACACCTATGGAAGCACACACGTAGCATAAGGGCCCTCGAGAGATTTCCCTCCAGCAGCCGCTAGTCAGGGCCTGGAAGCCTGCCAGCTGAAGATACAATGAGCTGCTGCCACACAACCTAGGGATAAGCATCAGGCCGGCATGCCGGACCGTCGGATTGAGTGCCCATAAATCACACTAAAGAGGGTCGTCCAGGGGAAAGAATAAGTGCTCCTTTATCCCTCGCTTTCTTTGCTCCTGCCACTTTTTTGTTTGTTTGTTTGTTTCTCAATGCTTGTTGTGAACGTTCGTTTTCTGCCTATACTGTAAGTGTGAGAGAGACAAGAAAGTAGTCTGAGGCAGAGCACAGCATGCTGCGTGGTTTGGTGTGGATCGTGGCGGCCATACTGGCTTTTGTTTGTGCACTAATCCCAGAGGAGCCAGGCCTCCGGAAATCCACGACGCTGCGAGGGCGAGACCACTCATGAAAACACAACACGACTCCCCAACCCCCAACACTCACTGCACACATGTGCCAGAGAGACAGAGAGAGGGATGGAGAGAGAGAGATAGATGGAAAGAGAGGTGACCACCTCACAAACAAGTGAACAATGATGATACAAGAAAGTATATCAGTAGAGATTTTATAGCCTATAATAACTTTTTGACATTTTTTTGTTTGTTTGTTTGTTTGTTTACACAAACGGGTCACAAATGAAACTGAATTGCATCTAATGTGCTCTGAAACCTATTAATTCACCCACACAAAACACATGGTTGAAAGAGTCTACAGGTCTATGAAAAAAGAACACATGCACTCATGAAGTCAATTAACAAAGGGCAAATGGGTAAACAAAACAAAGCTGTTTACTGAATGTTGGCTTTGCCTCATTGAGTTTGATCACACCACTTACTATGACGACCTTGTAAATTGACACCAGGGGGCGTCATACCAGACACCAGGGGAAGAAAAAGTTCATGTGGTAGGTAAAAGTTTGAACTCCGACTATTTCTCCACTAAAGTAGTCTAGACAGTCGATTTACGTTGTTTATTATAGCTCAGCCAGATAGTTATTCGAGCTTATTGCTCTTTCTTTAACAAAAACACTCAAATGACAACACAGTATTCTGATGACGCCTAAATAAACACTTTAAATTCCTCAATCTAATATTAGTTTCACCAGACACTGCAAACTATAAACACAGCACCAGACAAATTCCTATTGCTTCGGTGGTTCAATTAGCGCCATCAGCGCGCGCGTCCCACACGCTCACGCAGTTGACAACGCCCCTTTCACCGCACGCTCTGAAAACTCCAGGCAACCTCAAACTTTTAATACCACACAGGAAACTATGCCAGGCTTCTCGTTAAGCTTTTGATATAGTAGGCTAATATTCATCTCTAAAGTAGCTTATCCAAAAAAGTAAACGGTCACTAACACACTGTCTAGTGGCTGCCTATTCCAGGCGCAAAATAAATTAAGTATGTTGAGTAAACAAATAATTAATACTTACAGATTAGAAGAATTAAAGAATTCAGAGTATGGCCTTCTTTTGGTCAAAGTGGTAAGACGTGGAGCCTGAATGATGTGTAGTGAGTAGCCTAGAAACGTGACCAGGGGCAGGGAGTACTGTAGTAATAGTGAAATGAGCAAAAGTGTGGGGCTCCTCCTCTCCCAAATTGTTCCTGCCCAGTACTGGGTGTGGTCTGGAATTTAATACTTGTTGTGCTGCAGATGGAGAGGTGGGAGGGGATTGGCAACAAACCAGTTGGTGTGTAAATGCTATTCAGAGTGACAAAGTGATGGAAGAACGTGTGTGAGACCTTGTGAAGTATGCTTATCTTTGCACATTTTTTTTTATCTTCTATTATTAAAACCATTCCAAAATATTTAATTTTATGAAGTGTCAAAACTGCGTATATTTACATGATAAGGTTCCATGTTATATTGTGAGCTACAAATTCAAAAAGTTTTGTTATGTTGGTAATGCACAGATGGGAAAGTCCACTGTCTTGTGGTGTGTGGTTGAGAATCACCGTTTGGGTTTGTGGGAGTTGGTGAGCGGGCTTAGGTGCAGTCCTGAAAATGCGCGGCTGTTCAGAAGAGGAGAAACTAGAGTGCAGAGCTTATCCTGCTTCTCTGTCCTCCTGAGCAGGAGGCAAGGAACAGGAAGGGACTAGAAGGAGATTTACTCACAAAGGAAGCAGTTAAATCTTGTTGCTTCGCCCCCCGAAATTCAACCACTGAGAACTCTTTTCCCATTTCTGCCCACTTCTCTCTCTCTCTCTCTCTCTCTCCAGCACTCTCTCTATCCACCCCATAACCCCCTTCCTGTCCATTACTTTTGAATGACTGGAAGCATAACTGTCATGCTTTTACACAGTGCAGAGTAACTGCAGTATTACTGCAATACAGTTGTCTATTCTTGAAAACTTGAAATGTATTTTCTCCTCGAACTTCCCGTCAAGCTTCCCAATGGCCTTTTTTTTTTTTTTTATCCAGAGTTCACATCTGTCATGAAGTCGCTCCAGCACTGTGCCTCTGTAGATATCATATCATCTGCAGCTTAAAGGCTGGGTCTTTTCATTTCCCTTTCAGTGCTCCCTTTTGCATCCATAGGTTCCTGTCATCCCCACCTCCCACCCTAGGTTTCCTGATTCCACAGGCTTTGCTCTCTCTCTCTCTCTCTCTCTCTCTCTCTCTCTCTCTCTCTCTCTCTCTCTCTGTCTCTCTGTCTCTGTCTGTCTCATCTCATCTCATTGCTCACGGTAAAGACCAGCATCATCCATTTCCTGTCAGCACTAGTGCCATCTCAGAGTTCCTCCTGCTTCTTGGAGGCATTGGTATATTCTCTATTGTGTTTAGAGGGAACAGCAGATAAAAGCGAATGCTGTGAAAAAGCATGGAGGAGGAATGCACACACAAGTAGAGGCGCTTGTCCTTGATAAAGGCTGTGCGTCGAAACGTCGGTCATTAATACATGTATTAAGAGATCAGTGTGTGCGATTGGTGATGTCCTGGAATGCACTAGATGTATGCAGAGTCATGAGAAACATGTTTTCATGCCAGTTACAGTATGTGTTTCAAGTATTTTTGACAACGATCTGTGGAGTGAGCCCTTCCCCTCTGTCTTTTGTTGATTTCTGATTTTAGACTCATCATGCCATATGGATAGACATTCAACATCCCCCAACTCTACCCTTCCCTTTCTTTTGCACATCTGTCTGTACAGTATATTTATTCTGTATTGTTTACAGTCGTTTGCTGTCTTCTCCAAATATCAAACACATGTTATTGTTTTTCCCTGAGAATATACACATTTAAATCAATAAACCACTTTATTCTCTGTCTAAAAAGCATTTCAACAGAGTAGCTCAGTGTTTGTTGACCATCAATATGTGATGCAGATGCTTTGTTATTGCATTTGTATTATTTGAAAACTGGAAATGCACAAGTCATTCTCATTGTGTGTGTGTGTGTGTGTGTGTATGTGTGTGTGTGTGTGGTGTGGCGTGCGTGCGTGCGTGCGTGCGTGCGTGCGTGCATGTTTATATAGTTCATTCTCAGAGCCAGCGAGTTTGCACAGGAGAGATCTCTGCACTCTCCACTCCGAGTGCTCTCTTTTGTGTCTGAACTGAAGGTCATGGTGGAGGTTCAGTGAGAATCCCCTGCAGTGTAACATATGAAGGTGGTAAAACAGGTTCTGCTCCTCCCCTACCTCGCATCCTGTTCGGATCTGGTGTGGAGTGTCCAGACTCTCTCAAAAGCCCAGAAGGAGAGGGAGAGAGAGTGCGCTGCCTAGAAGAGGGAGAGTGAAGGAGCCTGGCTCTCTCACTACTGACGGCTACCCAACACCCAGCTGAACACTCACTGACTGGGTTTATCAGCTAAATGTTGGCTGACCTATACAGGTGCCAGTCAGTGGGATTGCACACTTGCAGAGTGTATTCAGAGAATATTCAGCCACACATATTTATATATATACTGTATCAGTGGCCCTTGGTAAAACGTGCTTTATTAATTAATTAAGACTTTTAACAAATGCAATTAGGCCCACATATTCAGACAAATTATGACCCTTGACTCTAACTGTAATTGCATGTTGTAATAACATGTAGCTCTACAAGAAGGGCATTGAACTAATTAATTAGATCATTAAAAATGAAATGCACAGGCGACCAGACGGTGGGCCCACAGGTTTGGCAAGCTCACTGTCTGTAGGAGATGCAAATTAGATATGAAAATAAAATTCCTAATGAAATGGCAGTATGGAACCAAAATTCCCATCCCACTACCTGTAGCAGCACCAAGGTTGCACATGCAGGGTCCACCTCAATAGTTGGAGCCTCTGGTAAATACCATAAAAGAGGTGTAAAAACACCTTTAAGCAATTTGTCTTAGTCTTATAATCCAAAGTCCTTTCCAAGACTAATACAGATTTTCTTCTTGTGGACTGACTTCCTTGATCCCAATCAGTTCGGTTATTGCATGCATAGAAAAGAGAAGGTTATGTCTCCTCTTAACTAAACCTGCTGTTGATGGCAAATAGGCTTATATCCCCAAAGGTTGGCATGTTCCTTTAAGGCATGGGATCAGTAGATTTTTAAAACATCAACTTCCAATGATATTTCTTAATTTTTATTAAGAGGAAACCCCTTGTGATGCAACTTCTGCACACTTACCAATCTAACGACTTTTGCCATTTCTTTCCATTTGGGTTGCCCAAATGAACTGGGAAAAGATAATATTTTAGAAAATGACAATTTACTGAGGTAGACCACAATATTATGTTTCAGCTGGTTATTTGGGGTGATTTTTGCGACTCTGAAGGTGGTGATACATGGGACAACTTTTTGAGCAATGCTGCTGTGCAACCACATCACCGTTTCCATGTGTTCTCATAAGATGATCATAAAAAATGGCCTTATGATTAAAGTACTCCAGAACAAAAAAGTACTCAGGAACATTGCCCAGGAGCAATACTGCTCAAAAAGTTGCTAAAAAGCATTCTTTAATTATTTATGCCACTGTGAAGTATGTGCTTATCTTCAAGTGAAGCAATTAACTCTAAGTATAAATAATAATGAGAAGTCTGGAAAAACAAGTTGTCATTAAAATACAAAAGAATTGAGACACTCCTGTATGAAGTTTAGAGCCTTTATTTAATCCTGGCTGATATATATTTCAACTAGAATTATTTATCAGAGCATGCAAGACAAGTTCTCATTATTTGGGTAATTCAATGTATACTGTGAGTTATTATCAGTAAGATAATAAGAGACAATGATCAAGATGTTCTTATGGACTGGAACTTTGACAAGCATGCCTGGAAAAGGACGAGGTGTGTTGATCTTGCCCACAGGCACAGTATAAGGAGGGTGGTAAGAGAACCAGAGAGTTCCACAGGGATCTGTGTTGGAAAGTTCTAAAAAAAAAAAGTAGCATCTCAGGGTCACCAAGTCTAATAAAAGACACGCCAAGGAAAGCATTTCACATTGACATTGTTAATGACATTGACATTGTTAATGGCTACTGGAGGTTGTCCTAAATCGAGTTCAATGGTGAAATGAACATTGTGTTGTTTAGCAACAAATACTCAAGGTGGGTTTGGCATACATAGAAGCATGACTATACTGAAAAGAACACCATATGAATATGCTGGAGGGTCTTGGATGTTGTGGGGCTGTTTTTATGAAAGGCCATGGGAACTTCATTACCTAGGGATTACACAAAGATAATGGTCTCAAATCCTTTGCTTTGCATTCTCCAACTGTATAGGATGTCATAAGAGAGGCAAAGAGGGGCATTACGAAGTATTAAATACAGGGGTGCCAGTATTTGTGGCACTTTTTAGCTGGAAATATATTTATTTAATTTGTTTGTTTTGTTTGTTTCTATAATCTTCCCTTCAGGTTGGAATTTTCCCTCATTGTTTTAAAGGGACACCAGGCAACGTTTTCGTTTTAATTACTCATCTTCGTAAGTCGGCATATGGTTAAATGACTCATTACAGGGCGAATGAAGACTTTCTCGCCCACCCCTACTGCCTGTAGGAAGAATATCCCGCTTGCAAGTTCAGTGTATCGTACCCGCCGACCAAAGCAGGATCAGTTTACATCCTGCATCCACAGCACAGAGGCAGGCTAACGAAATGCTAGAGATTGTTGCAAACGTGTGTATAATGGCAGAGCCGGCAAAGAAGCAGGGAAAACCCTTGATGGAAGATGCAAAGAAAAGGAAAAAAGCTTCAGACCGAGCGAGGGGGAGTTTCGTAGAGAAAAAGCATCAGGCTTGCCTGGTGTCCCTTTAATTATGAGGTTAAGATGAATACCACTTTTTACTCAACGTTACCAGGGGTGGAAATAAATGCAGAGGGCATTTACAGAGAGTTATGCAAAATGCATTTACAGAGAGTTTAGTTATAACAATATCCCCAACTTTAACCTATGTAAATCAGTATTATTAGACGTGCATTATTCTGCTATAATTACATTTCATCACAGTGATGCTGAGGTCTACCGGGCTTTCTTCTGTTTCATTCCGTTTCCATACAACCATACTCCTCATGTCATGGAACAAGAGGGGTTTTGACGTCCCCATGTCACCGCCACCAAGGCCTGTATATGCACACAGCCAGTTCCAGAGGAGGATTTGCATTGTAAATGCCACAGAACACCACATGCACGCCTATTACAGAGCTTCGGCTTTGGGGCGACTGTTTTCAGTGGGCTTGGTTAGGTCATGAGGTGGATCCATTATCAAGTCACCAATGCCCTGACACGCACTGGAGGCATCACTGCTTTGAGGCCTGGGATTGGGACGAGTCCCATTCCGTCTGGTGTCGTGCAACCTTGGCCCCGGTGACAGCTGTGAGATGAACAGGAGCGCTGCCAAGGTGTAAGGAACAAAGAGGGGCTTGGCAGTAAGGGGCACCTGGTCTAGCCATGGCCTATACACACACTATACCTCAGGATCTTTTTCACACTGGTCATTCCTCATGCTATTGGTGTGGGACTCACCAGGGTCGGGATTAACTGGCTCAGGACCTCAGTATACATAGGATTTTTGCACTAGTCATTCCTTCATGCTATTACTGATTAGAATGATATAGATGGACATTGGACAACATTAAATTCGTATTTGACGAGTCTAATCCCATACACTTTGTTGCCAATTTGAGCAAATTGGTTCTCAAGGTGCTGTGGCTGTCTGTTCAGTGTACATTGTAAAATAAATGCTAGTGTTCAAACACAATCCTGACACTTTAAATAGGACAAGATTGGCTGTTGATCTCAAATACCATGAAACTTTTCATGTGTTACAGCAATGTAATGTAAAGCAACCTTAGCACTGTTTGCAAAGTGTCTCTCTCCTACCATTAAGGTTTAGCAAGTAAAACCCGTTTCTTAAGTATGCTCTACCCAGCACCTTGTTTTTGTTTGGTTCTTTGTTTGTAAACTTAGGGCATTGCTGTAAAATAGCTTAATGCTCAGTCAGTTTCCCCTGAATAAACAATGTGATTATGAGTTGTATGTTCTTTGTGGAACATTGGGCTCGGTGGTAAGGTGTCGGTCTCGTAAACCGAAGATCGCGGGTTCGAACCCCGTCTGCGCCTCTGTGAGAAAACCCATTCACTTTTGGGGCGATGGTAGTGTAGTGGTTAAGGAGCTGGGTTAGCGTGCAGTAGCCTGAAAGTTGTTGGTTCAATTCCCAGCTTCCACAGTTGTGCCCTTGAGCAAGGCACCTAACCCCAAGTTGCTCCGGGGGCAATGTAATCCCTTGTAATATAGCTGACATATGTAAGTCACTTTGGTCAAAAAGTGTCTGCTAAATGTAATGTAACTCCAACCAGTCTGATTTCTCTGAAAATAAACTTGGAAAAGCTGCTTCTGGCTTATCCAACCACTCAACCAAGGAAAAAGAAGAGTTTGGCTCACTGGTTAATGGATCACAGTGTCTTTTTTCATTCTTTTTGTTAATGACTGAAGAGCACCTCACTTGTTCAGCAGGAGAAAATCTGGTTGGGTGTTGGGGTCGGGGGTCAAGGTAGGTTGATGCCCTGAGCTGATTTCGCAGAGTGGCTCAGACGTTTGTCAGGGACTACTCTCTTAAAACGAATGTGTTGAAAACAACACAACTCGTATTGTTTTTAACACATCTCTATGTCCAGATAGGGACAACACAGTTTGTGTTGTTTCCAACACATTGGTTTTGTTATTTCAAGAGTTTAATTTCAAGAGTGTACACAGTATGTGATAAAAAACATAACACAACTTGCTTTGAAAACAACACAACTTGCATTGTTTTTAACACATCTCCGTGTCCAAATTCTGTTGTTTCCAACACATCCGTTTTAAGAGTGTGGACAATGGTGTGCTGCTCCAACTACGCCGAGCCCCTTGGCTCAGCAGTCAGTTGACCCACTAAATGCACATACAGGATTTTCTTTTAGTCTTTTAATTCAACATCCCTGCAGCATTGGAGTCTCAGATGAAACAGACTGAATTGAGCTAGTAAACAAGGTACAAAGAGACGTTCCTTCTTCACCATGTGTGAAAAATATGTAATCATTCGCTGATACATGTATACTGTGAGCAACAGGGATGGATAAAAGGAATTGCATTGAAGGAAGATGCACAAAAATATTCATAATGGCGGAATTGTAGTAATCTGTCTGACTGTCTGTCCACAAATTCCATCTCTTCCTGTCAGAGTTAAAACATGCCTCCTCCGATCTGTCTTCAAACCTCATGTTGGCCCCTGAGCTGAGGCTCACACACACACACACACCCTCCCACCTCCTCTGAATCCTGTTGAGAACTCAAGCTCTTTGCCTCCCTCCCCTTCTCCTCTGTTTCACGAACGATAGAAAAAAAAATTCAAGGTACTGGAAGGAGACTCCGCCTGTTTTTAAAAAATATTTTTTTAAAGGGCATGTGTGTGTGTGTGTGTGAGTGTAAGTGTGGGTCTATGTGTTGGAATGAGTATGTAGATGTGGGTGTATGTGTAAGTGAGTGTGTGTGTGTGAGTGTGTATGCATGTGTGTGTGTGGGCGTGTGTGTTCAAGAGAGGGGAAAGGGATGGTTCTGCTAATACGGCTGTTAAAGTATTTTTACTCCCTCCTCCCTTTCCTCTGCTTTGACTGAATGGGGGTGAAGCATTTGCATTGCTCTCTGCTCTCATTTGCTTAGATGGGGCTCCCTAGTCCCTACCTGGCTCTGGCAGGTGAGGCAGGTGGGGTGAGTGATGGAGGAGGGTTGGTGTCGGACGGTGCAGCTGTGTGGTATGAGTACTCCTCCAGCTTCCAGCTCCAGCTGTCCCAGGCTCCCATCCTGCCCTAACACTCTGCTCTGCCAAATAGCATTCCTCAATGGTACGTTTACATCAAAGTGCCATAGAATTACGTAAACAGTGACATCTTAAGTATCAGAGTGGATTGTAGAACACAAACAGTGCCAGATTAGACGTGTGGGTATTTTCAAAACAATGTAAACTGACCAGTGCCGTCCAAAGTCCGGGTTCAACTCGGACGAACACAGCCTCTGATTTATCCAAAGGGGCTGAAGGGATTTGGCTCAGTTGAGCAAACAGGTCACACCTTCTTGACCAATAGGAAATGTTGCTTAATCTTTGCCCTTCGCCTGATTAGGGCATACATGTACATACCTTTATCATCGTCCCACATACTCTGTGTGGATCTGTCTCTAACCCAGGACTTCTGATTGGAGGAAAAGAAGGAAAAGACATGCCTATCCTAACTACATGGCTCTATTGGAAAAAATGTCGTTGTGCCTAATGCAGGATTCCACTCTGATTTAGAGGTCATTCATATGACCACTTGTCCTCTTATTCTTTGCTAAAATACTTTCTGTTTCCTGCCTTTCCCTGTGCGTGTGTGTGTGTGTGTGAGGTTGCTACTAATACGCCCATTGCTGTCATGGTGTACTGGTGTGTGTGTGTGTGTGTGCGTGTGTCATTTGTGGGTCGGGAATGTGTTTGCACAGCTGTGTGAGGTCACACTGGGCTCTCCTCCCAAGGGATCCCGCGCCCGAGCCGACAGTCCAAAAACTTTGGCTACTACAGTATGTCTAAACGGCACGTCCAGACGAACACCCAGCATCAACACCACCACCACTGTGCTGGCTCCGTTTGTGCGGCTGTCACTCCAAACCAGCCACACTATTCATAGAATAAGAGAGGAAATGGCTATCAAAAGGAAATGCACGTCTGTCTTTTTCCTTCGCTCAGTGAAGGGTAAATTCTAATTTGTCACAAGTGGTGAAAAATAGCGCAGGATGTTCCTTCCTGCAGTTTATTTTTAAGCCGGCTGTTTTTCCTGTGAGGAGACTGTTCCACATGCAAGATAGATATCTGCATCTATTCTTCATGATCCGAGAATGACTATTACAGATAGACACGTACCACTTACTCTGAGTTAACTTACCCAGGTTTGTCACTAAACGACGTACTTGGAATACCCCCCAGGGACATAAAGGTCATTAGGAAGTTGCAATTAATTAGTAATTTACTGGTACCTACATTAGAGTTCTTTTACCAGGGACATTTAAAAAAGCTCTCTCATCTTCACACATCTCCTTGGTGGAAAAAAAAAAAACAGTTGGTTTTTAAAGGTCATTTCTGTCAAGTGCAGCACAGAGCTCTCTGCTGGCACAACAACAACGTTGGCCATGGTGTTATTTTCGTGCAAACATGTTCATCTTACGTAAACACGTCCACCTTACTCCCCACTGTATGGGTCCACGTTGCTCCCTCCACAGCTGGCTCAGAGGTTAAGAGTCGCAAAGAAAGAAAGAACAGAGAGACTTGTGACATGTCCCTGCCTTTGTTCACTTCCAAGAAGCAGTAGATATGCAAGCTGCCTCCATCTCCACAGGCCTTGTGCTTACTTTGAGCACAGTCAATTTTCTTTGCCAGGAGGACATTGTTTAGCGCCCCGCCCCCACCCTCCAAAAAAAAACAACCTCATTTTTAAAAGTTCTATGTTACTCCACTGTTCATAACCAAGAGGCCAGTTTCTCCTTCATAACCAAGAGGCCAGTTTGTTCTGTCCACATACTGGCAATTTTCTGTTTTTTAATTAATTCTTGCTAACTTTATAGTACGGACAAAAGAAATGACCTATATATTGTCATACCAGGCTTTTAAAATAAATTACTGCCCACTGACACCATCAGTATGATAACAGATCCGGGAATGGATCAATGACAAAATGCTCTGTAACAACTTGAACTTCAGGCGTCCTTTGCGGTCATTTCCGCGGGAGCTACACCTGGATCGCTTGGCCCATTCTGAGCAGATGGGGTCACGAGACAAAAACAACAACGATGACGACAACAGAGAAGCCTGCAGTAGTGAAATGATCAGATCAGGCACATAGACAGGGATTTGCATGTGTTAGGTGAAGCCTACGGCCCGCTGTCCTTTTCCCTCTGTGGTCGAGAGCAGGCCCGTGCTGAAAGACGACTCTGGCCCTGACTAGGCACGGACCCGGCCTGCATCTGCGCCAGTCTGTCGCCGCCTTAAGGCAAGCGAGGGTGCTTTGCATGTCACATGCGCTCTTCTGCTGTGCGGTTGGACTGATGGATTGCGTTATGCTGTTGGCAACCAGGGGGAAGGGTGCTTTCATCTCACATAAACACCTAAGCCATTGTCTCATAATGGAAACTGATGGATATCAATGACAGTCCTGATGAGCAAGGACAGCTCTTGTTTTTTTTACTAACCCTGAAGAAAAGGCTGTGGGTTTGTTTGTGCGTACAAGGATGTGTGTGTGTGTGTGCATGTGTGTGTGAGTAAGTGTTGTCTGCACATACACGTGAGTACAAGGCACGAGCACTGAATACCAATCAGGTGTTCAAGCCACTCAAGCAAAAAAAAATCTTGGCATGTGAAAAATCTCCCTAAATATTGGCACACTGGCAGAAACTCAATCATCATTGTTGACTACATAAACATTAACATTTCAGAAAGGCAACAGCAGGCTGACCAAATGCTATGTGGGGGTTTTATTAGGATACGGATGGGTTAGTCGGTGGGGTAGATGGGGTTGGAGCTGAGCTGCTCTGGGTTGGACTGGTCCTGACTGGTTTAGCTAATGTGTAACCCACCAGGCGTGGGCTGCTGGGGAAGACCTTGCGCAGGCCCATGCAGCGCTCTTGGTCGATGAAGAGCGAGTGGGCCTTGACGAAGAGCTCCTGCTCCAGGACGGACTTGGTGTCGGCCAGCTGCTGCAGCAGGGCCATGGCATCGGCCAGGCGATGGCTCAGCGTACTCATCGTGCTCTGGATGTGCTGCACCTCGCTCAGGAGCCTGGGGTCAGGGGGCGGGTGACACACACACACACACACACACACACACACACACACACACACACACACACATGCACACACACATAAACATCGAGTTATCACAGCTAAAGATCCATATATTAATGTGGTGTCTCTATTTTGATACTAGGCACCTGTGCTTGCTCTATTCCAATGAACTATAGGCTACATCTAAATGTTCACTTCCACTTATGCCTTTGGAGACTGTCACATTAACTGTACATACTCCACAGCTTATCTTTTCAGTTGACCTTTTCACCTCCTCTCTCCCAGACATTGGGAATAACTGCCACTCAGACACCTTAGCCTAACACACTCGCACAACTCACGTTTATGACTACTTATGGGTAAGGGATGACTCCTGAGGCTCATGCGTTTAGGGTAAATCAGCGCGAATTTGAAAGCTGGCAAGTCGCGCCAGCCCAAACACAGCCGAGTCTTCTCACAACAACGAGCAGTTGGTATAAACAACAAGGGGGTAAAAACGCGACCCTTCAGAATGGATCCCTGGTATCCCACAATGTGTCTCCATAACGGGACTGGCAGCTGAGAATGCGACTGAGCATTTAGTGACCAAGAGAGGTTAGGAAAGACACACAGGGCCCCAAAATGCCACGGTCAATCCTGGCCATGCTCAAAATGCCTTTCGCCGTTACAGAAATGGTCACGTCCAGGGACAGCATTCTTTTAATCCCCCAATGATTCTCCATAATGTCCTCATTACGAGCTCCCCTTCTACAAATAAACGGTTTTGGGAGGGGGAAAGGAACGTGTAAGTGCTATGTCTGATGGAGATGTAACGTCAGAGGTTTGTCTACTCTCCTTTCTCTTCTCTGCTAGTAAATGCCATTCTCCAGCTTGGCCCGTGAAGTCAGAGACAGTTTGACCTCTGAAAAATATCATTACGTTAAAGCGTTTCCTATTATAGTTTCTTCTTCCACCGTGTGTTCAGTGTATGGACAAGAGTGGGGAAATACAAAATATATTCAGTGATGTTGGATTGCATACTAAACATTAGTGTGAATTAAGCTTAAACTGAGGGAGATGTAGATGTGGAGTAGGGAATATTGGATACGTAGGGACATGGATATCAGCACTCTGTCTGTCCTGGGCCTCTGGCAGTACTTACATGTTGTGCGGAGGATCCTTGCAAAGCTCCATGTTGGGCCTCTTGGTCCTTTCTTCAAGCCGACTCTGGGCCACTTTGAGAGGGAACTTTTTGTCGTTGATGGTGCGTTCCAGATCAGCGATGGTTCTGTCCGTCTGGAACATCTCCTGCAGGGTCTTTAAAAAACACAAAGAAACACAAACAAACCAAATGAAAAAGACAAAAAAAAACAAATAAATAAAACACTAGGACTGGCAGGCCATAAATCCTGATGATTAATCTTATTTCTAAGGGGCTTCCACCTAAACAACCGCCACGTCATGCTCATGCTTAGGATAAAAGCAGACTTTTTTTACAGTCACGTGCTTGCTTGTGGATTGGCTACTGCCATGCAGACACAAATAGGGGGATCATGAGTCTCATGATCCCCCCCCCCCACCACCCCGAATCAGATCAACATGTCATGGCAGGTAGAGAGTGCTGGTGATAGGGATGAGGATGATGATGGTGATGATGATGAAGTGCGGGCCGCCAGTGAGTCACTCGCTCTTAGGCATGGCCGCCTCGTCGACTCCCGATTCCCGTCAGCGCGTCTCTCAGCCTCCATTTCTCATGTCAGCTCGCTGCCACCTTATCTTATCGCAACTTAACATGTACATGTACACACACACAAACACACACACACATACACTTCATGTGGCAGGTGCCAACAGGGCGTAAGCAGCAAGTGTGCTCCAGTGAGTGTATTTGTGTGTGTGGTGTGTGTGTGTGTGTGTGTGTGTGTGTGTGTGTGTGTGTCTATTTATGTTTGTGCGTTTGTGTGCACCGAACTAAACTGCACTCCTGTATGTGTGTGTGTATGTGTGTGTGTGTATACCTGTCATTTTCAATGAAATCTCTAGCTATTTTCTCCATATTGCACAGGACCAAACACTTTGCAATTCTCATGTTAAAACACGGATGGAGAGAGTCCTCTTAACATACCATAAGGATAATGCCACCTCATATTCCACAGCACACTATGAGGCAGTACGCCAGTGGTGGCCACTGATTACAAACAGCATTGCCAGTGCTGAACTGCCATAAGCCCTCAGCTCCATTTATGCATCGTGCAGCTTGGGCTGCCAAACTAATAATGCAGTGGGTTATTCAGAGCGAAACTGGTTTGCATGTAAAATATATGCCTCGGATTTTGGTGGAAAGCATCCCACTTGCTCTGAGGTGGGAAGCCATCTTGGGGTCAGAATAACACAACGTGAGTCAATATTTCCCATTATGAAAATGACAGTAACTGACGGACTTCAAAGGGGAAAAGATTTGGGCACCCTGTGAGCCAACCACAAAAACCAGGAACATCCTTAATCCACAGAGTGGGTCTCTCCTGTCCTGTCTCATAGCGCACACACTAAAGTTCTAACAACCATGTTAGCAACCACCCACCCTCCACTCCCCACGCCTCTTAAACCTTTTGCTCCAACAGAGTTCATGGCTACAACTCTATATTGGGAAATGGAGGACATTAACAGATGTTTGGGTTACTCACAGGGACTCTTGGGATATTGGCTGAATGAGGCTGAAGAGGAAACAATCCATGAGGCCCAAATTATATTGTGTTTTTTTTTTCAGATACGAAGTTAGAAACACCATCTAGGATTTCATTCATTTTCGCTCTTCCTCTCTTTCACTCCCTCTTGCTCTCTCTCTGTCTGTCTCTCACTCTCTCACACACACACACACACACACACACACACACACACACACACACACACACACACACACAGCTACCCTGCAGAGTACTAAGAAAACCCCTACGACTTCAGTTCAGCATGACCTGTGCCCCTGCGAAAGCATGTGCACTCTTGTTAGGTTACTCAAGGTCCTGGTTTTTGCAAGCGTGCACCACCAGACTCCCAAGCCAAGTCGGAGTCAGCGAGTGGCCGGCCTCTGGGCTAAACCGGTATCAGTAGCGCATTCTCCCCTGCCTGGTGGAATGTGCGCACCGGCCGCCGGGCCGGCCCCATGCTGACCAAAGGCAGAGAGAGCGCAGAGTCCGTCCGCTCCCGTCCGCTCCAGCAGACAGGACTGCCCAGTGAGGGGCCTGGCTCAAGCCTCACAGAGCATTGCTTAATCCCTTCAAGAGGACGACTTGTGTTGCTGAGGCTTGCTTTATTGCTTTCTTTCTGGTCAGGGAAAAGAGAGAGAGAGAGAGAGAGAGAGAGAGAGAGAGAGAGAGAAGGGAGGGTGGGAGAGAGAAATCTCAGCCTCGGGCGAGATGTAATCCAGAGCAGGCCTTCTGGGGATCGTGTAGGAGTTTTTACCCTCCGTGTCCTAATGTAGCCTGCCGGGCTCGGCCCTTAGCTTACCGCTAACATCTTCATTAGCACGCTGGAATGCTATCCTGTCCCAGCGCCTTGAACTGTGCATCAAAACAGCCCCCACACACACACCCACACACACACACATACACACCCCACAACAGTCCCCCATCCTGGCCAGCTCTGCAACCCCAGCCTTCAGCCCCTCCAGGCCTTCTGCACAACTGCATACTGCACCCAAGCAACATAGGAGAGGGAAATGTCTTCCTAGGGTGTACTGTGTGGTTTTGTCTAAGTGATGAATTTCTCTTGTCAGCCGAGGGGAGAACGCTTGCAGTGCACAAACAGCATTTGCCAGCAGCTAATGGGGAATTTATCAGGGTGTGTGTGTTGTGCAAAAAAAAAATGAAAGTAGGACCAGAAAGTAAACACACTGCGATGTCTGCCAAACACACTGCCCTACCCTTGCATCAAAGAGCTAAACTAATTGCTTTTCAAACCCACTCCTAATTCAAAACCTACACTGATTGATATCAAGAGCCAATCAAGGGGGATGCCACCAAATTCTGGTGCAGATGGAAACACTGGAACAGACTGAACTACATAACTCTGCTTGGCTGTCATTGGTGGTCGTTGTAGTGAGCCCAGTATATATTTGACAGTATACAGAGGCGGACAGAGTACACAGCTAAATTTTACTCAAGTACAAGTAAAACTACAACAGTCAGATGTCTACTTAAGTAAAAGTACTGAAGTACTTGTTTTTAAAAGTACTTGAGTATCAAGAGTACAAGAGTAGCCTACATTTTCTAAATATTGCATTACTACTGCCACAGTGCTTACATTTATGTACAGAAACGTCCTACGTGGAGTTATGAAAAATGTTAATGTTAATACCTTGGACAATGTAAAAGGAATTGGAAGTAAAATCAAGTCATTTTCATCTTTTTACCATGTTGCCAGGGATGGGCAGTATTTCTAATACATGTATTTAAAATACGTATTTCAAATACAAAATACTATTTTGTAATTGAAACACTTGAAGCGAAAACTATCATTAACTTTGAAACTTTGAATAGTCTGGCGAGGTGGGGCCACAGGTTGGCACATTCCTGGGATGGACCTGCTGCGTCTTCATCCATTGTTTCGTCCATGGTTTCGTCTCTTATCTAAATCTGACCATGGAGTTGACTTTGGCGGAAAGTTGAAGGTGATTGCTGATAGGCTGTCCCAATCAGTGGCGCCTGCACAATCCAATCACATTTGAGAGGGAAACAACAAATTGAGGGTTTCCGAGATTTTTTTTTTTTTCCTTTTTTTTTAGAAGTAGTAACGGGTACTCACGGTTATGGATAGAAATGTAGTGGAGTCAGGAGTACAATATTTGCCTCTCAAATGTACTTGAGTAAAGTCATGAGTACTCCCCAAAAATGATACTCGAGTAAGGTACAGATCCCTCAAAATTGTACTCAAGTACTGTACTCAAGTAAATGTACTCCGTTACTGTCCGGCTCTGACAGTAAATAAATGTCATATGTCTGTTGTTATAAGGGAGTTTGGTTAGAGGTGCTAGAAGGGAGTCTGATTGGTTTGGTTTGGTGCAGCAAGGTTCCTTACCTTGGACAGGTGGTACTGCAGCCGGGTTCCTTACCTTGGACAGGTGGTACTGCAGCCGGTTGTTGGCCTCGGTCGTCTCGGCAATGCGTTTGGTGAAGGCCACGTTGACACTGTGGAACTGGCTCCACATGTCGGCAGAGGTGCCCTCCATCACCCTCTCGGCCTCCTCCATGATCCTCCTGGTGTTGATCCGCTCGTTCTGGGACAGCATGATGTTGTCCTCGGAGAACTTGGACCACGTCTCAGGCACTGAAACACTGGAGAGGCGTCTTTTGGTCAGTCCAACGGCTGTTTTACACCGGAGACGAAACTGATGAGGCGGAATGTTCGTGGGGTATATGCTGCAACAATTAGCTTTCACTACAATCAATGGAACTGGCTACACCAGTGGTGCATACGTGCTGTGGATAGTCTAAAAAATAGACCCTTCTATTTCTATTTTTTTGTGTAGCACTTGCGCTCTACTTCAGCTGTGCTTTCAATGTGGTCTTGGGGTAAGAGTTATGTTGCACTGATAGCTAAGGGTATCCGACCAAGAGATTACAATAAAGACTACACTTTTTAGAATGGAATAATTCTTCACATTAATGGATTGTAATACAGCTAAAGATACTTTATTCTAACAGTGTATGAATGACTGTCCCAACCTTTTTTTTTATATGGCTGGCAAGGGAATTATAGTGAGGGTTGATCACAGATGTGCATTTGCTGTCACTCCATAACAATTTACATATTAACCTTTGGTTGGCTTATGTAGTCATATGCCCCTATAACATTTCAGAACTGTGCAGAACTTTATTTGACGTAGGCAGCATGTTTATGACAGTGGGCCTGTGTGTATCCTTAAATAGCAAGATAACCTGAGGTCTCTTTCACTTGCCATTGTAGTTGCAGACTTTCTGATGAATTACAGCCTGGACTTGCTGACAGTACGCTTACACTGCATTTTTCCATGTATAAAATGTTGTCAGACAGACCCATTTTCTTCCGTCATAATACAGATTTTAAAAAAATAGTTTGGCCAAAAATGCGGAACAGATAATAGCTCGATGGTGAGTGGTGCTGTTGTCATCTTACACTTACACAAATCAGAGGCTGTGCTTAAGCATGTCTTCGGATGAAAGTGATTTACGTTCAGTGCACAGAGATGTTGTCTGAGACTATGGCTAATCTGGAGATAACCAGTTCAAAGGTAGTCTAGACTAAACCTGGGATTGTGTACTAGCCAGTGCATACTTGGGTGTGGTTAGGGATCCAACATGGCCCTGAGGGCACTAAAACTCTAAATTCAGGTGCTCATGTGCCACACCTGTTCTTCCCCTTTTTATGGCAGCACATAGAAATGTACACACACATGCACGCAATTGTACAAATACAACTACAGAGAACTCTATGAACTACAAACATTCAGGGGTGCTCACGATGGGGGCGGGAACAAGGGGAACAAGGTAGACTCGTTTCCTTGACAACCAACTGACATTTGTCTCCTAATTTGCCCCTGGCTCTGTGAGGTTACAGAGATGCCTTTGTGGACGCAGATTGCGGACACAGTCTGTTTGTCGCGTCCTACTTTCCACTTCCTTTCAACTGGTCTAGTCTAATCTAATGTGACATAATTTACGATAAGAAAGAAAACAACAGAAATTATTCCAGCTTTGCTAAGCTAGGCTCCAGATGTGGGTGACTAGAGCTGTCACTATGATCAAAGTACCTTCAAGGCTTTCTCTGCCATGTGTTTTGAGGGTGCGTTTGACAGCTATAAGATACATGCTCCCTTTAAATAATCTGTGTTGTATTGGCAGCGAGCCAACATACTGCCAACATGCCTAATGTTTGAGGAAACTTACAAAGCAGTCTAACGGTCAAAGCCTACATATGGAAAACAAATTAGCTTCCAACACCATCCAATTAGAAAAGAGCTTTTGTTTAGGTTTAAAATTGTGTTGACCTCTCTGACACCCCCTGCAGGACTGTGTGTGGCACTGGGCCATGAGGGGAAATATTCTGCAGTCCAGGTGAATTCTGAAGGTTTATCATGATAGTCATGACGAAGAAACAAGAAAAACAAAATCTAAGCAAGGTCTGCTTTTATATCAGGCTGCATGCAAATGACAGTTTGCTTCTACACATGCTTGATTTTCTTTTGGTTTAATTAGGAAAGTTTTTTTTTCCAGTGTTAATGACAATAAATGTTTTTTAACTTCATGCCAACATTTTCAAACGTGAGACTCTGTCTGACAGAGCCTGGGAGCATTCAGATGGAGTGTGTAAAGGGTGTGGCAGATTTAACGCATATCACATTTCTCTCCTTCTACACTTCACAGTGAGAAAGGATCAACGTTTAGCCTTGACACCTTCACACAAGAGCCACATGACAATTCAGTCTGGAAGCTCTTTTGGTATGGAGCATTCCCACGATACCCAGGGTAAATGATCATGTCCGATCAAGCAGTCAAGACAATCTGTTAACTGCAGCAAACACATATTGAATACTCCATCACCACAGCAAAACGTTAACAGCAAAAAAGTTTACAGCAAAACCATGTGGACTTCAAAGTAAATTCCTTTTGTTTACCATGTCTAGACAAATGGGAGATTATTTCCTCATCACACACACACACACACACACACACTTGCACTTTAACGCCTATGATTTTGGGTGACAAATGACTAGCCGTCAGCCAATCCCCTTCTAGTTCATGTTGTTCCCTGACATTTGAAAAGAAACCTCCATAGCACAGCAGAGCAGGCCTTTCTACCCGTGAAAAAGCCCTCCAGGGAGGGACCACAAGGAAACCAGGCTCCAGCAGTAGGATATGCTTCCTCCATGCAGTTTTGGCCTGTATTTTCAGATAGCTGAGTAGTTTGCAATACTTCAGCCATGCATTATTACCGAGACCGACTTTGAAGCGTTACTTTTTTTAAGACAACTCTTTCATGAACTAGATGTACCGCATAGCGGTACAAAATATGACCGCCGCTCAGTCCTGTACATCCGTTCCGCGAAAATAAATCACACTTCAATTTGTCTCCATATTTTTTACTCCATCCCCCACTCTTGAAACTTTTTGTGTATGCTTGTTTGGCATGCCTGAGTGTGTGTGTCGCGGCTGCACAGAAAGTAGCCTACTGGTGCTGAAAAGGTGAATAGATTGTAGAATAGCCAAAGAAGATGTAGCATTGTTATAAAACCTTTAAAACCTCTAAACAATCACAAGTAGGGCAGTTAATCACAGTTCATCCATTGCAACTGGATTGATGAAAGGTCACTTACACCTGTAGGCTACATTGTATTTGGGAAAAGCAAAAGGTATCAGCATAATGTTATTTATTTATTTATTTATTTTTTATGTATTTATAAACAAAAACATCTCAGTTCCATGCCGTTTTCAACAGCTATCAAAACAAAAGGTCATTTTGGATGGATGGATTTTTTTGAATGTTTCTTCTTCTACATAAGATTTTAGTCATCTTTAGTTCATGTAATACTTTATTGTCAATGCACAAATTAAGTAACAGTAGTCTGAAACGTTATTGTTAATGCACAAATTAAGTAACAGTAGTCTGAAACGAAATGCTGTTTTACATCTAACCAGTGGTGCAAATAACTGACATGTCCAATGGGCCTTGATGAAATGCGTCGCCTAGACTGTTCATACACATTTTAACGGGCCAAAGTTGAAGAGCTTTTGTCCGTTATTGTTCGTGCAAATATAGGCTGATTCATGTTCCCTTGCATTGTGTAACTGAGGTCCATGGCTAGTCTGGCTTTCATCAGACCAAGCTCAATCTTTTAAGAAATCAAAAAATAAATAGCGGGCAGATCAGGCTGGGTTCACCCAGCCTAGTCCATAGGCACCCGATATTGTTTAATTTTCCGATTGAGATATACACGCTCTGGCTATTCTAAATGCAAAAATGCATCAGGGAGTTATGACAAAACGGTAACTAACAAACTAGATCCTAATAGAAAGCTGTTAGCTTCCCTAAGCTACAGGTAGGATTATAAGGTAGGCCTATTTACAACATAAATTGTCAATAGGCTATGCTGGCGACACTAATAAAATCTCCTTTGAAACCAATGGCTTCGCCTTACAGTATCAAAGCGGACTTAAACTGCCATATCGTGGCGAAACATTTTAATAACATTCAAGCAGCTCCATGAGTCAAGGAAAGCGCGAATGAAGTAGCCACTTCTAGATGGGACCCACTACACTACGCTTAAGGTGTGTTGCTAAAGCAGCCATAATGAAATGAAGGTGTCATTGTTTGGATACTTCACACACGTGCTTTTAATTTCACAAGACTACAACTACCAAGCTGTAATCAAAGCACATCGATTCCCCTCTCACACCATGCACGCATCTCAAAAACAAAATGAACAGGCGTCTCAGTCTCACGCATGTATAGGCAAAACTGTATCAGACCGGTGTAACGTTGGTAAATCTTCCATTGCACAGAATGACTTTGTAGCACGTGCAATAAATGACAGTCGAAAGATACAAACAGTGCTGCTATCAATTTGCTTGGTATAACCGCATTTATAGTTTTCTACAAATGCAATCAATCAAATGCCTCCATCACTCAACCAACGCTAACGGTAACATTACCTAGGTACTTATTGATATTACAAGATTAACGTACCTGCAGTAAAAACCAAGCATGTCCGATAAACATCCTCAGATTTATTTCAACTTCAAGAAGAAATGGGAATTACACTTCATGTGAACATCGTCCTATCCTTATTAGATGTCCGCTGAGGTAAATTACAGTCCTTGTAGGAAGCGTCCATTGTTTTTTCCAACCCACTTTTAACTTCCAACAAAATTACGTCTCACTGCAACGATGCGCCATCTAGTGGACAAACGACTACTTATCGCCAATACTGAAAATGCAGCCATGATGATGATGATGAATATTTATTTTGGCTTTCTTTTTAATCCTACTGAATTTGTAATTATGTATCGGGCCGCTCTAATACCGATAGTATGTGGGTGCCTGTGTGTGTGCATGTGTATATGTGTGCACCGCCATTTACAGGCCAATGAGTGTACAGTCACTAAATGTACACATAACCTAATTTTTTTAGACCCCCCCATGGATGAAATTCTACGAAACTTGGCATACCCCCAGAGAATGCCAGGTCAATCATACACATAAAATGGTGCAGTTCTGAACATCTTAACTGAAGATAGGGGCAATTAAAGCAGAATAATATTGCATTTTCATTTTTTTACGGGGGTAAAATCACAAATGAGTGATTATGAGCCAGGTTGATGTGGGCCCTTGAGACCAACATACCATAAAAGATTCTTCATCCTCAGTGCCCCCGGTTCAGGTAGTTATTTAGGAAAAACTGTTTGTTTTTTTGCAGTTCAGGGGGCCCAGCCAGGGGCTGGTGGTGGTACCGGGGACGAAATGAAATTTTTTTCCGTAAAAGTCTAGTGGGGCTACATACCCACCAAATTTCATGTACCCGGTGGTTGGTGTCCCGGTATCAATGACCAAAAATCAGGGAGTAGATGACGGTAAAAATTCTTGAATTATGTGCATGTGTGCGTGTACAAATTTATGTTTATGTGTGTGGGTGTGTGTGTGTGTGTATGTGCTGCTTGTGTGTTTGCCTGCGTATGTGTGTTTGTGCATGTGCATGCATGCGCATATATGTCTACTGTGTGAGTATGTGTCATAATTATGATTACTGTAAATGTATGTGTGTGCGTGTGTATCTGTTTATGCACATGTGTGCACATGGAATGGGTTAACATGACCCCTGGAGGCAAACATAACGGAAAAAAATTGGTCATCCTAGGCCCTACAGTTCTCAAGATATTCACAGAGAACTGGTGTCGCCCTACCCTCCTTTCGGGGGTCCAGTCCAGCGGGGGCTACAGATCAAAACGAAGAATGACGGTTCCATGCTATCCATGTGGGGGTACATGCCCACCATTTTATTGTACCCCGGTCTTTCAGTGTCCCGGGAATCCTTGTTGGTGTACGTCACTAAATGTACACATAAATTATTTTATTGTAAGGCCCCCCATGAACGAAAGTACACAAAACTTGGCATGCATTCGGAGGGTGTCATAATGATCCTACACTTTTAATTTCGTGCAGTTTTGACCTTGTCAGCCAGAGATATTGTGATGAAAACACCTAATTTTTTTGCTTTAATTTTAACTAGGTGGCGCTATACATGAAATAAGTGGTAATGGGATGGGTTGACATGCCCCCCTTAAGACCAACATACATAAAAAAGGTGGACCTCCTAGGCCCTACGGTTATCGAGATATTCACAGAAAACTGTCTCCGGCCACCTACAGGCCAGTTGGTGTATAGTAACATAAATTAATTTATTGTGTGGCCCCCCATGAACGGAATTCCACAAAACTTGGCGTGCATACAGAGGGTGTCATAATGATCCTACAATTCCAATTTCGTGCAGTTTTGACTATGTTAGGTCACAGATACCTTCAATTACAACACCTCATTTTTACTTTTTTGTGTTTAACTAGGTGGCGCTATACATGAAATGAGTGGTTATGGAATGGGTTGACATGGCCCCTTGAGATCAACATACAAAAAAAAAATGGTCCTCCTAAACCATACAGTTTTCGAGATATTCACAGAAAACTGTGTTTGCCCTACCCTCCTTTCGGGGGTCCAGTCCAGCGGGGGGCTACAGATCAAAACGAAAAACGATGGTTCCATGCTATCCATGTGGGGTTACATGCCCACCAAGTTTCGTGTACCCCGGTCTTTCAGTGTCCCGGGAATCATTGACGGAAATGTGGGCATGCGAAAAAAAAAAAAAAAAAAAAAAAAAAAATCTGACTAAACCTATATGACCGCCGCTTCGCTGCACGGCGGTCATAATAACCACGACCAAAAGGAAATCCAAAACCAGGACGATCACAAACTTACCTCTTGTCCAGTTTGTTGAGGTTAGGGTAGAACTGGATGTTGCTGTTGTAGTTGGTCATTTTATAACATCTGGTATCAATCTCAAAAGCTACGTGCTTGTCATTCAGGTCCTTCTCCAACTTCAGCTGGGCCATGCGATTAGCTCTAGAATGGAAAAAAGAAAAGCGGGTCCTCATGCTATTAAACTCCCTTTGAATTTTCAGATTAGTCACTGATCAGTAACAATAATCATGCCTAAACATTGTGTAGTCGGAGTCTGTTTCTCTCGGTGTTGTTATTAATCAATAATTACTGAAATGTATAACTCAATGCAGAATTATTGGATTTTGAAGTTTTGCCCAGTGACTGAGAGAGAACACTCCAACCAAGGTAAAAGGCGCATTCGACTTCATGCAGATCTGCAGTTCATAAAGATCTGGCTAAACGTGATAAGCTGGACTTAACACAATGCATGTTTGTCGGGCATGCACCCCCGTTCAGCAAGATCTGCGCAGCGCTACAGAAACTTGAATGAGCCTTAATGTCTAAGTTTGCACAGATGATTTAAGGCAGTTCAACACATAGGAGGATAGAAGTGCTCTTCCTTAGTTAGGCCACAGAGGATGGCCAATTACTTACTCAAGTTGCTTTTTCACTTTATTTCTGACTCTTTCCAACTGCTCCTGACAATTCTTTATCACAGCTACCTCCTGTGGAAGCAGGTTAAAAATGAGTTCAATCAATCAATCAATCAATCAATCAATCAATACATTTAGCCCTGAATGTTTATGGGCATCCGAATTGACATAGGCCTACCTGCATCAGCTCTTTCTCCACTCCATCATTTACTATATCAGCGCCCACCCTTCTCTGCCTCTGACAAAGGCACTCTTGAGCCACCTATCATGCAATGTGAAATGGAAGGCCTGTAATGCAAGCTATAGGAAATGTACATTATTCCATCTTCAATTGAGACTTGGCTACCTTACCTGCAATGGTCCATCTGTCTCTGCAATAGCTTTGTCAAGCCGCAGTTTTATGTGTTTGAGCATATCCGAGTCCTTCGTGAGTTGCTCAGCCTCATGCTTCATCTCGTTGCTCCAGAATGTTATGTCCTCAATCCTCTCACATATCCATTTATTGCTCTCGTTTTGGGTTTTACACGTTAATTGTTCTTTAGTCTGAATCAGTCTCATGGTGTCCTTTCGAAATGTCTCCGCATATTTACGGTTGTTGTCTGATCGCTTATAATTCGTCGCATTGGTCCAGGTCCACTGCTCAGGTGTGAGACCTGTGTGTGAGCTCATTGACATCGCTGGCTTCAGAGGAGGCATCCTGGTATCGGCGGTTCTGAGCCGAAAGGCCTCTCGCCTACCACTCATCCGCCTGGGCGGAAGCAAAGGTGACGGCATGTTTCCTTTGAAGCTGTTCGTTGTTGTAGATCTTAAATTAGTGAAAACAGTGCCTATTGCAGTGTTGGGTCGAAAACATGACTGAGTTGATTTCATGAAGTCCATCTAGGCAGCTGTCAAGCGCTCTCTTGATGTTAAGACACGACCTGTCTGCCTACTTTGCAGCTTCGAGGTCTGAGCGCAAGTGAGGTGGATATTTACGGGCAAGAAAGCAACATGATGTAATTTAGTTTATTTGAGACGTCACTGTTTGTGACGTAGCTGCCTGTGTTTCTTGTAAATAATAATAATAACTAGATGTACCGCATAGCGGTACAAAATATGACCGCCGCTCAGTCCTGTACATCCGTTCCGCGAAAATAAATCACACTTCAATTTGTCTCCATATTTTACTCCATCCCCCACTCTTGAAACTTTTGTGTATGCTTGTTTGGCATGCCTGAGTATGTGTGTGCAGCTGCACAGAAAGTACCCTACTGGTGCTGAAAAGGTGAATAGATTGTAGAATAGCCAAAGAAGATGTAGAATTGTTATAAAACCTTTAAAATCTCTAAACAATCACAAGTAGGGCAGTTCATCACAGTTCATCCATTGCAACTGGATTGATGAAAGGTCACTTACACCTGTAGGCTACATTTTTTTTTTTTTTTTTTTTTGTATTTTTAAACAAAAACATCTCTGTCAGTTCCATGCCGTTTTCAACAGCTATCAAAAACAAAAGGTCATTTTGGATGGATGGATTTTTTTGTGAATGTTTCTTCTTCTACATAAGATTTTAGTCATCTTTAGTTCATGTAATACTTTATTGTCAATGCACAAATTAAGTAACAGTAGTCTGAAACGTTATTGTTAATGCACAAATTAAGTAACAGTAGCCTAGTCTTAAACGAAATGCTGTTTTACATCTAACCAGTGGTGCAAATAACTGACATGTCCAAATGGGCCTTGATGAAATGCGTCGCTAGACTGTTCATACACATTTTAACGGGCCAAAAGTTGAAGAGCTTTTGTCCGTTATTGTTAGTGCAAATATAGGCTGATTCATGTTCCCTTGCATTGTTTAACTGAGGTCCATGGCTAGTCTGGCTTTCATCAGACCAAGCTCAATCTTTTAAGAAATCAAAAAATAAATCGCGGGCAGATCAGGCTGGGTTCACCCAGCCTAGTCCATAGGCACCCGATATTGTTTAATTTTCGATTGAGATATACACGCTCTGGCTATTCTAAATGCAAAAAATGCATCAGGGAGTTATGACAAAACGGTAACTAACAAACTAGATCCTAATAGAAAGCTGTTAGCTTCCCTAAGCTACAGGTAGGATTATAAGGTAGGCCTATTTACAACATAAATTGTCAATAGGCTATGCTGGCGACACAAATAAAATCTCCTTTGAAAACCAATGGCTTCGCCTTTACAGTATCAAAGCCGGACTTAAACTGTCATATCGTGGCGAAAAGTTGTAATAACATTCACGCAGCTCCATGAGTCAATGAAAGCGCAATGAAGTAGCCACTTCTAAATGGGACCCACTACACAGTAGCTTAAGGTGTTTTGCTAAAGCAGCCATAATGAAATGAAGGTGTCATTGTTTGGATACTTCACACACGTGCTTTTTAATTTCACAGACTACAACTACCAAGCTGTAATCAAAGCACATGGATTCCCCTCTCACACCCTGCACGCACTTAAAACAAAATAAACAGGCGTCTCAGTCTCACGCATGTATAGGCAAAACTGTCTCAGACCGTTGTAACGTTGGTAAAATCTTCCATTGCACAGAATGATTTTGTAGCACGCGGCAATAAATGACAGTCGAAAGATACAAACAGTGCTGCTATACATTTGCTTGGTATAACCGCATTTATAGTTTTCTACAAATGCAATAAATCAAATGCCTCCATCACTCAACCAACGCTAACGGTAACATTACCTAGGTCCTTATTGATATTACAAGATTAACGTACCTGCAGTAAAAACCAAGCATGTCCGATAAACATCCTCAGATTTATTTCGGCTTCAAGAAGAAATGGGAATTACACTTCATGTGAACATCGTCCTATCCTTATTAGATGTTAAGCTGCGTAAATTACAGTCCTTGTATGAAGCGTCCATTGTTTTTTCCAACCCACTTATAACTTCCAACAAAATTACGCCTCACTGCAACGATCGCCATCTAGTGGACAAACGACTACTTCTCGCCAATACTGAAAATGCAGCCATGATGATGATGATGAATATTTATTTTGGCTTTCTTTTAATCCTACTGATTTTCATTTTTTTTTTTGGGGCAAATCACAAATGAGTGATTATGAGCCAGGTTGATGTGGGCCCTTGAGACCAACATACCATAAAAGATTCACAGAGAACTGTGTCTGCCCTACCCTCCTTTCGGGGGTCCAGTCCAGCGGGGGGGGGGCTGCAGATGAAAACGAAAAATGACGGTTCCATGCTATCCATGTGGGGGTACATGCCCACCAAGTTTTGTGTACCCCGGTCTTTCAGTGTCCCGGGAATCCTTGTTGGTGTATGTCACTAAATGTACACATAAATTATTTTATTGTAAGGCCCCCCATGAACGAAAGTACACAAAACTTGGCATGTTTTGTGTACTTAGGGTGTCATAATGATCCTACACTTTTAATTTCGTGCAGTTTTGACCTTGTCAGCCAGAGACATTGAGATGAAAACACCTAATTTTTTTTTGCTTTTTTTAATTTTTTAACTAGGTGGCGCTATACATGAAATAAGTGGTAATGGGATGGGTTGACATGCCCCTTAAGACCAACATACAAAAAAAAAGGTGGACCTCCTAGGCCCTACAGTTCTCGAGATATTCACAGAAAACTGTCTCCGGCCACCTACAGGCCAGTTGGTGTATAGTAACATAAATTAATTTATTGTGTGGCCCCCCATGAACGGAATTCCACAAAACTTGGCGTGCATACAGAGGGTGTCATAATGATACTACACTTCCAATTTCGTGCAGTTTTGACTATGTTAGGTCACAGATACCTTCAATTACACCACCTCATTTTTACTTTTTGTGTTTAACTAGGTGGCGCTATACATGAAATGAGTGGTTATGGAATGGGTTGACATGGCCCCTTGAGATCAACATACAAAAAAAAAAAATGTCCTCCTAAACCCTACGGTTTTCGAGATATTCACAGAAAACTGTGTCTGCCCCTACCCTCCTTTCGGGGTCCAATTCAGCGGGGGCTACAGATCAAAACGAAAAACGATGGTTCCATGCTATCCATGTGGGGTTACATGTCCACCAAGTTTTCGTGTACCCCGGTCTTTCAGTGTCCCGGGAATCATTGACGGAAATTTGGGCATCGCGAAAAAAAAAAAAAAAAAAAAAAATCTGACTAAACCTATATGACGCCCGCTTAAAGTGCTTGGTCATAATAATAATAATAGGCCTACTACTAATAATAATAATAATAATAATAATAATAAATTGTATTTAAAAACGCCTTTCAGGACACCCAATGTCGCTTCACAGATAAAACAAATAGAAGAAGAAAAATATGCATCAAAAAAGGAGAAAATTATATATATAATTTTTCTCCTTTTTTGATACATATATACATATAAAAATAATGGGTCGGTAGTTGTTGAGGGTTGGTTTGACAATAGCAGTCTTCAATGAAGGAGGGATTTGACCAGTGATGAGCGAGGTGTTTATTATTGATGTTATCATTGGGATGATGGATGGTAGGCACATCTTGACCAGGCTTGTCGGAACAGGGTCCAACTGACAGGTGGAGGAGTTGCACTTGGTGATGAGACCAGAGATGTAACTTTCAGCAGGGAGACTGAATTCACTGAGTGCATTTATTGTAGGTGAGCCCAACTCAATCAAGGAGCATGGTTGTTTCAACTTAGTAATTGAACACTCCAATTGCTAATGAAAAAAAAAGCCCCGAAGAACCCCAATAGGGGAAAGTTTCGAAAAAGACCCAAATATATATACCCTATTCTTGTGCCTATTCAGTATTTTTCTCACGCAAATAGGGAAAAAAAAATACTTTCACAGATCACCATGAAAATTATTGAGTTGATTACTTACATCAAGACAAACAAACAATGTATTACAAGTTTTTTTAAATTGTTTGTTAACATTGGCAAACAGGGCATAATGTAATTACGTATAGTTAATTTGTATAAATACCACAACGGAGCTACAGGTAATAGTCCAGGCGAATTAAGGTCTGACCCAAAACTAATTACAACAGAATTTATTTTCACATTTTTATATTTCAATTGGTGATCTAAACACATCATAGTAAAAGTCCATGAAAATCCAATTGGTGGAAATATGTTAAAATAAGGGTTTGTTTTGTGCATTATTCTTCAGCAAATACTGACAAAACTGTAATTAGAATGTTGTAGAATACACATTCTAAAGAATATCTGACCCCATCTAACTTAACATGGAATTTTAGAATCTTGCATTGTTGAGGAACATTCTTTTATTTTCAAAGAGTGAATTTCTTTGGCTTATTTCAGATGGGTTGTTGCAAAATTGGTGTCTATTTTTACATTTTGGCCCTTTGAATCAATGGAAATGGTTGTTGACTCTTTAAATAGAGCCAGTGTGTTTTTGCAAGTGTTCCACAATGTTCAAGCTGTACAGACACATAGTTAAGCATTATTCAGCCTAGGAAAGTGGTTTTGGTGTTTAATCTGATTTAGAGGTCACTGAAACATATACAGTATATCACACTAAAGTATCACTCCATCATTTTCCAAGACTTATTGTAATTGACCTCTTGCCCAGGGGTTGACTGATAGACTGTCTGTCCAATCAGAGGGGCCTGTGTGAAGCCCCTTTACTTTGCACAATTTTGTCTAAAACAATAATCAGACAGCACAGTATGTTTATGTTAGTGAATGCAGGAAAATTGTGAAGGCAAAGTTGAAGATGGATATGATAATGTCCAAATTCGACAGAAGGGTGCAGATGGGATAACTGAAGTTAGCCTCCAAAAAGGTGACTCTATTGTTGTGACATCTGGCAAAAAGGTGCATGCTATACTAATAAATATAGTTTAAGTTTATAATTAACAATGCATGCCTATGCATGGGTCATGGTTTTACCAAAGTCATGGAACAGTCAAAACTATACATATTCTAAAAGCATATGCACTGTACATGAAATATAGCATCAATCAACTTATGTCCCATCTTCCTCCATACCATGCATAACACATACTCCTCTATTCTGTATAGGCGAATCAAGTGAACAGCTGATACATTTTGACCTATACTGTCCAGGGAAAACAAATTAAACACCCTAAACTATATTTTCTAAAAGCATTAACCCTCTAGATGAGATATTATACCAGTTAAGACATGTATTATCTTCCTCCATGCCTTGGAAAATTTGTTTATCAAATGTTGCAAGTATTGTATTAGTATTGGATCAGACCTTACTTATTAGCTATACATAATTACATTATGCCCTGTTTGCCCATGTTAACAAACAATTTCAAAAAACGTATAATACATTTTTTGTTTGTCTTGATGTAAGTAATCAACTCAGTAATTTTCATGGTGATATGTGAAGGTTACTCTTTTTCCCCTATTTGCGTGAGAAAAATACTGTGTAGGCGCATGAATAGGGTATATTTAGGTCTTAACTTTCCCCTATTGGGATTCTTCGGGGCTTTTTTTTCTTACTCAGGACATATTGAGGATACAAAATCAGTTAAGCTTTCTTCTGTTGCAATTTGTTCAACACTGACCCCTATTTTGGCTTAAAATGAGTATGGAACATAGACTGTATGGAAGCCTTTGGTAGCCCACTGCAACGGGTGGTTGGTCTTGTTTGCACGTGGAACGTTTGAAATGAAAACTTACACTCTGTCGGTACCTGAAATGTAACACCATTGTTTAAAAGATGGCGGACGTTCCTACTAATGCACCACAACGTGAGTTTAACAATGTTTTTAACCCTAATTTGGTGAATACGGACATTCGAAAACATTTCGTCTGGTAGATTATAGAAACGGCGGCATATACATTGTACAGACAAGTTATTGTCATTTTAGAGAGCCTATGACAAACCTGTCTTACGGCATGTCGCTAGCTGACATAGCGGGTCGCTGCTACTACTAACCGGCTAGCTAGATATTTAGCTATTTACCTTTCTAACTGCTATTCTCTGATATGCGAACCATAACCGAGTCTTACTGTTAGTGCTTCACCTTTCACCTACCAGGAAGGCTTGATTATGGTAACGTTGTTTTCACGAAAACGCAAATATGACTGAAGTTGGAGCTAACTTCAGCGTCTTTTGATTTTAGTTTACGAAGTATATAATGATACTAAATGATTAAGTAATTTCCTCTAACTTTCCCCTGCCTAGTCGTTATGTAATCAGAACCATTTGTCGGTGTCCTCTTTCTTCGCATTCTTAGGCAAAGTACCGAGACGGCTTGCTAAGTCTGCATTATACAGTTGTGAATTTGTTACAGACTGTCCTGGAACCTCCAGTGACCAGGCCGGGAAGACGTCGGCATGCCAGGGATGCCCAAATCAAAACGTTTGTGCTTCTGGTGCTGCCAAAGCTCCCGATCCTGGTAAGGAATGGTCTGTTTTACCACTCTGTGTCCCCTTGTATCCATGTGACCATGGGAGCAGGATCCTGATGTAGCCTAGATTTATGTACGGAGTGGCCACAATGATGTAACTGGTACTTTTAGATTATTTTTTGTTTACTTTAGTTTTAGTGGCCAACCTAACAAATGCATGCAGTCTCTACAAGTTAACAATTTACAAAAAAAGTTGTTCTACCATATCATCAAGTCATTTGTCTCCTGTGCTGGTGCTAACCATTCCCTTATCCATTTATGATGCACAGCAATAGAAGAGATCAAGGTGAAGTTGGCCACTGTGAAGCACAAGATCCTGGTTCTGTCAGGAAAAGGTGGTGTTGGGAAGAGTACATTCAGTGCCCACCTGGCACATGCCCTTGCAAGTGATGAGACCAAAGAGGTATGAATATGATTATGTGATGTATGTGTTTATTGCATTATGGACAAGATTTATTTTGGCCTTAAAGTTATTTGGACACGTTATTACTTTATTTCATGTAATAACAATGTAAAAACAATGATATCATCAGGGTTGTAAGGCTGATGATTCTGTGTTGCATGTAATGCACACCATATTCCAATTAAGGACCATATTCTGGTTATGGCAATATTCAGAATAAGATGTTTCTATGTGTAGTGTAGTAGAAACGGAATATTCCCGTATACATGTTGATCAGCTGAATAAAGCAGCGACGTGCAGTAGAAGTGGTATCTGCGTCATGACGTCTCAACGGTCTCTATCCCTGAATTTCATTCATGACCATAAAATAGGTGAATTGAGATTAGAGCCTGACAATAGGCTGCTTTGAGGGTTGTTCACCTATTCTTCATGTCAGCAGTGCATGCAAAACCTGCGTCTTTGAGCATTACGATGCTTTCACCCATCAATAAATTCCATCTTGACATTTAAACTTTCAGATTTTAATACACCAATTGACCTCATCTTCACTCTAGTAGTGCAAACTTTTTGCCACATTTTCGCTGTTTGCCAAGTGTCAGAGCATCAGACCAAGCTACCAAAATGCCTATGATGACCTTGGATGAACATTTGCAGACAGAATGTAATATTCTGAAAGGGACATGTGTTTACATGCCACAATATCCTGGTTAAAAGAGGCATATGCTAGGGGTGTTATTCCGGTTTTTAGTATTCAGAATATGAGCTTATTCGGGTTATGGCAGCTTGAATAAGGTGTTTATATGACTCATGCACAATCGGAATATTGTCATCATTCTGAATGAAAAACGGAATATGGTGTCCATGGAAACATAGTCAGTGTCATTTGTTGCCCTTTTTGAATCAGATTACTGTGTGGTTGTCATGGCCATCTAGCGGATGCGATGACTTCTGCATTTAAGCATCATGCATGTTTTAGGCTGCTATGTTTGGATATGACTCATTCAAACAAATCAAGAGGGCAACCGGGAAATAATGTTGAGGTTTCAATAACCCTGCTTGACAACTTAAACGTTGTGGACACATATGGATAAGAAGTGAGCTAAAAAAACAATCATTCTGAAAAAATTTAATAATTTAATTTCAGGGGCCGTGCCTCAGGCTGAAGTTATGAATTGACCTCACTTCTTTACCTCACAAAAGGCTACATAGGAAATTAGCTCAGTACATTTGTTATCCTGACAGCCAGAAATATAGGCAATTATGCAGCCAAAGTATGGGGAAATGAAAAAGACACACACTTGATAGAGCATTTCAATAAACCAAACCCTTCCTCCAGGTGCAAGCATATCTGATGAACTGAAACAGGCTGACATCTGGGTAGACGGATGCACATGACATTTGAGTCACTGGGTCGTCATGGTTACAAATAACTAAACAATACTATGGTCCATGGTATTTATCAGTGAATCTTGAATTTCCCCTGGGGACCAATAAAGTATCTATCTATCTATCTATTTATGTGTGCCCTCTTGATTTGAAATGACATCAAGAGTTATTGATTTCACAATGGCTAATTAGATAGCAAATGTTATTTAGCCGGCTTTAATTGTGATGGGCATGTCCATAAGACGGTGGTTAAGTAACAGTGGGAACAGTGGCAGTTCCGTTCAAGCTGAAGGGAATTTCATTCATTCAGACAGACAGTCTGTATTTTGTCTTGTATTTTGGCCCTCATTCAAGCGATGAAGAGGCCCATCAGACAGAATGTACCTGTGTGCTTTATTTGTCCATTGTAGCTGATGCTCAAGTAAACTGAACTGTTGTCAGCAGGTTGCAATTCTCATACAGTTATCTCACTGGGGGTGTAGAATTTCCTTTCTACTATTTGTTGTACTATTAGGGCAGCCGTGGCCTACTGGTTAGCACTTCGGAGCTGTAACTGGAGAGTTGCTGGTTCGAACCCTGACCAGTAGGCACGGCTGAAGTGCCCTTGAGCAAGGCACCTAACCCCTCTTACTTATAACTTATACTTGTTTGTTGGGAGCTGTTCTTTCGAAAGATTTGAGCCAGGACACTGTTTCAAAGACTCTCGACAACATCAGACACGCCTATTTCATCTTTTTTTCTTACCAGGACAGGCTAAACTAAAATAGGCCTTACACATGACCAATATTGCAAACAGCAAATAACCCACTCAGTTATCATCAACTCAACCTGCTCCACTCTCTCTCTCTCTCTCTCTCTCTCTCTCTCTCTTTTCTCTTTCTCTCTCTCTCTCTCTCTCTGTGTGTGTGTGTAACCCAAATAATCCACTACGTTATCATCATCAACTCAACGTGCTCCACTCTGTTTACACAACTCGTATTTGATACTTAGTTCCCTGCGAGGCTTGGAAAGTACAGGCAGAGTGCAGCAGAACTCCAGCCCATGCTGCAGGTGCCCAGTCCTGGTGTGTGAGTGTGTCTTCGTTTGTAGCCACCTTAGGTAGGTGTGTGTGTGTGTGAGTGAAAGGGCTACTAAGTGCTTTATTGATCTCCTCTAGGCCAAGCCTGCCGCAGCTCTGATGGGCCTGTCAGAGGCTGGGCAGCTACAGAGACACACACACAGAGACACACTTTTACCACCTGGCAGCTCAGCGGCACCAAGCCTCTTCATATTCTACTGCAGTGAATCGTGCTGTGGAAGAACTTCACGGGAAGGGAGTCTCAGGCTCATAGACTCCTGAAGGATTCTTGAGTCTTGCAAGGAATTGCTGCTACATACTTAAAGGAATTATCCGGAGTAAAATGCACTTTAGATCAATTTACGGATGATTGGGAGTACATACGTTGAGTTGACATCAAAATCATGTCATTCGGATGTGTTTTGAGAAAGTTTGATTTTACCGTTTTTAGTCAAAACTCGTTAGCCTGGAAGGGACCCGGGCATGTCATTTCGCCGCTACAAAACGCTATTTTTATACCTCTTCTACAGTTCCAAACAACATTACACTTACAGTACGTGGTTGTGAGTAGAGGGTCCCTAAAGCCAAACTGAAGTATCCCCAGGTCTTTATGTGGTCGGATAGAGAGTCCAGAATGAATTTCATCAAGCCAGTACCTTTCCGGAAATGTTGCTGCTGCAGCTGCCAGCTTTAGGGGAAAGTCCGTAGGAGTCGATTGCCGAGTGTGGAGTAACACGCTCTGGAAATTCACAATTTCGTCCCCTAAAGATGGCAGCTGCAGCAGCAACATTTCCGGAAAGGTACTGGCTTGATGAAATTCATTCTGGACTCTCTATCCGACCACATAAAGACGTAATTACACGTAAGTGTAATGTTGTTTGGAACTGTAGAAGAGGTATAAAAATAGCGTTTTGTAGCGGCGAAATGACATGCCCGGGTCACTTCCAGGCTAACGAGTTTTGACTAAAAACGGTAAAATCGAACTTTCTCAAAACACATCCGAATGACATGATTTTGATGTCAACTCAACGTATGTACTCCTAATCATCCGTAAATTGATCTAAAGTACATTTTACTCCGGATAATTCCTTTAATGTTTTATTAATTTGAAGTATTGATATGGATTCATTACTTTTGTTTTTCAAAAGAAAGCTCTTCCGTTTCTGTCATCTTTTGTCATGGTTTATTTGCGTGCAGGGAAGAGGACTGATTATGCTTTACTTTCTGTAAGCAGAAATTAGACTTTGGCATAGCTCAGGGTGGGATCTTCCAGCCAGGTCCGTAAACTGAAAAATGGACTTTTGGATCCATCAAATCAGTTAGTGTTGACCTTCGTAGGGATTCCCCTTTGGCCTGGCCGAGAAGCCTACAACAGGGTAGGTGTGTCCGGCCGGGGGAAGCGCCTGTGTTTGGCGTGTCTATGGAGTAACGAGGAGAGCGTGAGGAGCCACTTCCTGTATGTCTTGTGTTTTGTTCTGTCTTCCTGTTGATAAAAAGCTTTGAGAAGAAGAAAACCCCTCAGCTAAGTCCCTGTGTTTAAGAAGGTGAGAGCCTGGCCTCTCTCGCATACACAGGGAAAGACCAAGGTGGGTTGAGTGTTTTGATTGGAATGTGATCGTGTGTAAGCCATAATGTGAATGAAAAGGGGTGGCTTTGAGTGTGCTGTGTTGGGAGAGGTCAGATGTTTTCCGATTCTTGGCATTTTTAAAAAAAATGTCTGTTCTTCATATTGTTGTGGTTGAACCTCACCTCAACCTGCCACGGGTGACTTTCTGTTCCCCCTTAAATAATGCAGAGTGGACCCCACAGCAGGGCCTAGAGCAGTTGGTGAACCACGCTTCTCTCCTAGTCTCAGAAGTTGTGAGTGAGCGCAGGAATGTGTTGCCGTGTTGCTGGCTCCTAATGTAACATTAAAGTATACACATTTTCTCTCTTGCTCAAACACACACACCCACACTTATCTATTCTCTGTCCTCTCTCTCCCTCTCTTTCTTTCTTTCTTTCTCTCTCTCTCTCTCTCTCTCTCTCTCTCCCTCCCTCTCACTAGTTCTCATTCTCTCCCTGTCTTTGTCTTTCTCTGCGGCAATCCATTTTTAAACAAGCACAAAGCGAAGTGGAGCTCTGTCCAACGCCCGAGTGCTATTCTTAGAAAAGCAGATTCATGGAGTAGCCACAGTCTGTTCAGGGTGAACAGGGGGGGCACTCTGTGACATCTTTACAAGCTCAAAAGCAGGCTTCTCAACACTCAGGATGAGGGACATTGCCCCCAGTAGCACATTCACAGCTCCCACTCTCTCCGCCTCTCTCACTCTCTCTTTTCTCTCCCCCCCCCCCCCACCCTGCTTCTTCTTCCTCCCGGTAGTATCGTAGGCGCACTGGAATGTCTGCTGTCCTGCACACGTGTTTATCTCCCACAGTTCCCATGCTCTGAGGTGTCACTGGGCACGAGCCACCGTGCAGCGAGGCCAGGGGATAAGGAGCTGCGTCCTAGGCAAACATTGACTTTGGCAGGGCGCCACGCTTTACTGGGGCTGCCCCCCCCCCCCCTTTTTCTCTACTTTTTGTTATTCTTTTTGTCTCTTTCTTGCTCTCGTTCTCTCCCCCACATCTCTCTCTCTCTCTCTCTCTCTCTCCTCTCTCTCTCTCTCAGACCGCAAGGGGGTGACATTGCAAAATGTACTAATGAGGCATAAGATTGGGCCCATCCTGTGAGAATGCAGGCTTTTTCTGAGGGGCTAATTGGTCTTGTAGGAGTGCCTGCTGCCTTACAGTAACTTTATAAGAAGCCAGTCACAACGTGGAGTGGGCCAGTAGGATATACTGCATGTAATAAATTACTACTGCAAATAACACATTTAATTTGATATTTTTGACCAATATTTGGCGATATGCAATTTGTTTTGAACAGTTCAATGTTTGCATGCCACTGCTGGTCAGGAGGCATTCATTACAACCAGTGAGACTGTCATGAACATTGTTCAGTATTTTATTTGATGTTCAAGGTCAGATGTGTTGCCTTGCTGCTAACAAAGTACTAGGTGAAGCTAGGTGAGGTACTTCACAAAGAAATCCAAACAGTAAATACAGTTAAAGCTTTAGGCCTAAACCCTGCTGGAAATAACACAATATCTTCCCTAATAGAAAAATCTGCTTCTTGGCTGTCTATATATCTTACAGGCCAGGGCTCAGTGTTGGGACTCTGAGTCCAGAGCTCAGTCCATTAGCAGTGCTTTGGGCTGGCGTACGCAGAGGGGTTCTACCTGCTCAGGTCACAAAGCACAGCTGAGGGGAGTGAGGGGCTGCAGAAGTGACTAGCGCCTTGTGCACGTTGTGTTGTGGTTAGGCATTCCTTTAACCTGCTCTATGCTTGACCAAACATCACATCCAGAACAGGCATGCATGATGGTAGACAGCAGTGTGTGGTTGGTTTACCAGCCAGACTGTGTGTGTGCGTGTGCGTGCATATGCGTTGCCTGCATGTCTTTCTTTAGAGCTTGCACATATGGGTCTGTATACATGTGTCTTTGTGTCTGCTTCATGTTGTGGCTGTGCAGACGGTGGTTAAATCCTGGCTGGAGACAGACATGGGGAATTATAGAAATCTTTTGTTTCAGCACCCAGACACTTCTATTTTTTCTGTTTATTTCCTTTTTTTGGAGACTGCATTTAGGCTGGTTTAACCCCATCTTCTCCAGGGGTATTTTGGCATTCTTCTCAGGGTCAGGGCTTTGGTACTCGTCATACTCTGACTTTTAGGTCCATTGTGGGAGCAGACGCAGTGTGGGGGACGACATGGGCAACCGTGATAAATGGCAAAAGCTCAGAGAAAGTGATCAGTGTAATTGGATCTGGCTGGCTGTAGAAACATTTCCCTAACCCTCCCCCCAAAGTAGGTTTGCACGACTAAGCTAGGTGATATTTGTGTGTTCAAACACCTAAAATGCATAGCCTTTAAAGAGAAAAAAAGAAGCTGAAATTAAATGACGTCCATTCAGACTTAAGGTAAAACACAACTTTTCTTTTTTGATGAGGATTTGAAAGCGTTTGACAGAACGAGAAGATTTTTGCACCAATTACCCTTATAAAGTTTTGATCATTGACAGCACTAGAATTTCAAACTCAGTCCACCCTCCAACCCCACCCCCAGCCTCACAAACCGTATCTAATTCAAACCCAACGTCAGTTAAAGTGGCTCTGTTCTCTTTCTTCCCCTCCACTGTCCTCCACACACACACACACACACACACACACACACTCATATGTACTGTAAGGTGTGGCAGAAAGTGTTAACAACAACAACATTCACAAAATATGTTTTATTTATAAATTATGATCTTTTTTTGGGGGGGGGGGGATCACCCTTTAGCTCCTGTTATCTTCCTTTGCCTGTGCTAACTCCCTTAAGAAGTTTTTATTTCTGCCATTGCCCCTGATCCCACCCCACCCTCCATTTCACCACCATCCATTAGTCTACAGCGACTACAGTGCGTGCGTGTGTGTCTAGACCCTGCCCTACTGTTCACACACAGTTTCATCCAACTTCTCTTGTCCACTGGCCCCCTCCACTCCACTCCGGCTGTCCTCCCTTAACCGCTTGCCTAAGACGTGGTGGTGGTTAGGAAACGCCGTGCTGGACGAGACGGAGCTGGCTGCCGCTCACACTGTTTATGGGGAGTTGCTTGATTATGCTCTGTTGAGAAATGTCCAGCATCTCCCTTTAATACATACCAAAGGTTTGTGAAACAGAAGACCGGAGACTCTCATTGGATGCCTGCCCCTACTTTTTAAAGCTTCGCGTTACTTTGCTCCGAAGAAAAATTCTCTCAAACTGACCAAAGGCTTATGTCCCTTTTTTTTCTTTGTTACTTTAACGTGACGAATCTATTTCCATTTGTGTAATGCACAGCCCCATAAGCCAACCAAAGGAAGGCCTGTTACACAGCATCCAGGAATCGCGTGCAGGATGTATAGACGCTGCTGTGTAGGCCCTGTTGACTCATACTAAATGTAAACAGTGGGGATGCTATTGAGCTGAAGCCAGTGTGGGTACTGTAGACATTAAAGAGCCTTTGAGGCTCTTCCAGTCAACCCCCTTGCCCTTCTCCTAGTTCCCTTTCCCCCATTGCCCAGGCAAGCCCCCCCCTCCTCCTCCACCCTCCTCCACTTCTCGCCAGGGTGGAGCGGAAATGTATGGCCCCTATAGCTTGTCTCTGGGGCCCTGGCCCCCGGGCTCCCTCAGCCCCCGCTACACGCCTTCCATGTGGTTTTGCCAAACTCCAACCAGAGCCAAGCCATGAGGGGATTCTTTACATTCCTGCAGAAGTTAAGGTAACACACACGGCACACACACACACACACACACACACACACATGAACGTATACATAATGCATGCAACCTGCAACTTTACACACACACACACACAATGCATAATGTTTGGGCTCTTAACACTCATGCATACACACCTGCAGATATCTTACACACACATACACACACATACACACACACACTTTTGTGTGGTATGGTCCCTTGGGTGCCCTCCACACCACGTGTAAGTGTCGTATGAGGGCCTCTAAAAACAGGATGGTGTTGTTTCAGCGAGAGAGTATAGGAAGGAGAAGTGGGTGCACACAGAGCGTACAGAAAGGAGAAGAGGAATTGGAAGAACACTGAGGGCTTGAAGAGGAAGGGAAAGTATTTTTCGTTGAGGGCCGGGTGCAGAGCGACTTCCTGCTCTGCAGTGAGTGAATGGGGGAATCCCTCCCCTCCCAAACCCACTTCACTTGACCCTGACATGGAAGTGTGTGTGTATGTCAGAGGAAAGGAGGGATGTTATAAGAAAGTGTAAGCCAGGTCCACAGAACAGTGGGCTATTTCCTCTATTCTATAGGGAAAGAGGAACTCTTTAAGTTTGCCCAGCTCATGCATCGCCATAACAACCACGAATGAATGAATGAATGTTCTCTTGGACTAAATGATCCACTGGTTAGATTCCTTTCAACTCTAGAATTGATGTATCACATGCCCCACCACACAAATGTAGTATGTCAACCAGAAATTCATGGCTGTGTGGAGACAGAACACCACAATGCGGTAATTCTTGTTCTTCTTACTCCTCCTCTACTCTCTCATCTCCTCTCTTGTTCTCTCTGTGTTGTTAGCACACCCGTTTGCTTAGATAATTCCCATCAGGAAAAGAGAAAGTGGTGTGACTGTTTTTTTATTTGTGTTTTTGTCTCATTTCTGCACTCAAAGAACAATACAGGAAGTGAGATTCAGACTCAATCTGGGGGAGGAAAATACAACAATCCGATCCAGAGCCTCCGCCCTTCCTCTTGGTTTTCTGAGTTTATCATTTGGTTGTGGATCACTTAGCAAGCATCAGGCTCTCTCTCTCCAGATGCAGAAGCATGGAGATGGAGGAGAGGGGTGTTGTGAAAAGGGAAGTCATCTGGTTTTCTCATCAGTTGCTCTATTCTTCCTATACCTCTCCATCTCTCTCCATCTCTGTATCCATTTCTCTCTCCCTCTCTCTCTCTTTCTCTGTAACCATTTCTCTCTCCATCTCTCTCTCTCCATCTCTGTATCCATTTCTCTCATTCTCTCCATCTCTATCCATTTCTCTCTCCCTCTCTCTCTCTTTCTCTGTAACCATTTCTCTCTCCATCTCTCTCTCTCCATCTCTATCCATTTCTCTCTCCCTCTCTCTTTCTCTGTAACCATTTCTCTCTCCATCTCTATCCATTTCTCTCTCCCTCTCTCTCTCTTTCTCTGTAACCATTTCTCTCTCCATCTCTCTCTCTCCATCTCTGTATCCTTTTCTCTCATTCTCTCCATCTCTATCCATTTCTCTCTCCCTCTCTTTCTCTGTAACCATTTCTCTCTCCATCTCTGTATCCAATTCTCTCCATCTCTGTATCCATTTCTCTCTCCCTCTCTCTCTCTTTCTCTGTAACCATTTCTCTCTCCATCTCTCTCTCTCCATCTCTGTATCCATTTCTCTCATTCTCTCCATCTCTATCCATTTCTCTCTCCCTCTCTTTCTCTGTAACCATTTCTCTCTCTCTTTCTCTGTAACCATTTCTCTCTCTCTCTCTCTCTCTCTCTCTCTCTCTCTGTCTCTCTCTCTCTCCTGGGCTGAGGTGTGTTATGTGGAGTAGGAGGCGCTTGAGCTCGAGGCCGCCTCTGGTGTGTGATGTCCTTAACATCTGCTGGAGAGCCCAGTGTCCCAGTGTCATCTGAAAGGCACGCTCCACTCTCCAGCACCGCTGAGAGGCAGGAAGGGAGGGATAGAAAGAGAATGAGAGAGAGAGGGAAAGAGAGGGAGAGAACAGAGGGATGCATATAAAGAGGTTGGAGAGGGGAGAGAAAAGAGAAGAGTTGCTCCCTTCTGCGGGTCTGTTCTGATGACACTACCAGGTGTGTGTGTGTGTGTGTGTTTATGTCAGTTTGTATGTATGTATGTGTGTGTGTTTGTTAGTGCTTGCTAGTATGATGTTTTCCTGCAGCAATCTGAAAAAACATCATTCAAACTCCGTGTGTGTTTATTAGAAAGCAAAACATTCATCATAGTAAAGTAATTGATGTAAAAAAGGACTTTACCCAGGGCTTATGTCCAGTATGTGCATAACACACACACACACACACACATACACACACGCACACAAAGTGCCAGCTGGTCTGCCTGTCCTCCCTCTCGCAGTGGAGGGCGTCCACAACTTTTCATCCCAGTCTGCGTCTCTCTGGAAGGCTGGGACAGTGGAGCTGACCCTCTCACGTCTTTGCACATAATTAAGCCGTCACCTTAAGCCTTTACACTCTCTCTCACCCCTCTCTCTCTGTCTTTCCCACTCTCCCTTGTGACTGAGCGTTATTATTTGGACATCATACTGATTTAACTGAGTGAGAGAGTGATAATGGAGTTTTAGACCCCCCATCTCTCCCTCTCTTTCTCTCTCTCTCCCTCTCTTTTTCTCCCCCTTCCTTCCGCCCCTCCTTTCTGCCCTGAGAAGTAAAGCAATCATGGGGTCATCTTCTCTGGTCCCTGTGAGAGCTCTCTGGCTTTCAGCTGGCCATGGCTTGGCTGCTCCACGGCCTTTTCACACACTCCGTCTGCCGTACAGCACCTGCTGCTGCCTCCCTACCCTCCTTTCCCTTCTTCCCCCTTTCTTTCTCTCTCTCTCCCTCCTTCCCTTCCTCTCTCTCGCTCTCCTTCTTTCTTTCTTCCTCCCTCTCTATCAATCTCTCGCTCTCCCTCTCCCATTCTCCCTCCTCTCTCTATCTCCCTCTCTCTTTCTCTCCCCTGCCCCCCTTATCTCTTTCTTGTCACCTTTCGCTCCCTGTCGGAGTGTATTCTGATAAATAGTATGGTAGTGGTGAGTGAAAAGTAGCTTCTGTTTTAGGGAGTCGTGCTGTTCTTCATGGTGAGAGGGTCACTGTGAAAGCTAAAGTTTTATGTTGCAGAAGCACTGAGTAGAGCATATCATCCTCACACTGGAGCTCTGGCCTGAATGCAAAGGCTGACTGCAGATTCTGCAGAGGGCTGTCTGCGCTGCTGTTTTGTGTGTGTGTGTGTGTGTGTGTGGTGGTACTCAGACTCCTTGACAGTTCTGCAGTGTCTTTTGATTTCCAGTGTCCTGGTGAATGGCTCCCCACTGCCACCTTGTGGTGCAATATGGTAATCCCATATTTGTTTCCATATTGTAAAGTAATCTCTCTTTCTTTCTGTCTTTCTCTCTCTCTCTCTCTCATATATCTCAGGTTGCTCTGCTGGATGTGGACATCTGTGGTCCCTCCATTCCAAGGATGATGGGTGTGGAAGGAGAACAGGTACACCAGGCACCTTATGTCATCTGTTTCTGTGTTAGCTAATGCTATGTTTTGCTAGTCTTCTGGAGTCCCTGAACTCTATCTGTGCTTCTTAAGACAGGTTTTGAGAACATCTTCCTCACCAATTATATGCTGTCAATTTCTTATGGCTTCACGTATGGGTCATTCCACGTCAGTTCAACCAGGGCCCACGCACTTAGGTCTCAAAAAATTCTGAAAAAAATACCAGGTGTACCTATGTTACCCAGGAGACACACTGCAAAATTACTCTTATGTAAGATCAATACTTTCCAAGATACAGCCAGTTTTACAGGGGGAGGGGGGTGTCGATTTTGTTCAGCCTCTTTTTTTGTCAAAGTTCACAAGCCCACAAGCAATAACTAAACCATGTAGGAGGCTCAAATTTTGCATGCTGGTACATAAATAGGAATAGTATGTAGCAAAAATCGTCACGCTTTTGGTCTGGATAATCCTGCATGGTCATAGCTGTCCCTCAAAGTTAATACAAATTTTATTGGAGTTTTTGGCTGGGCTCTGTTTAAGCCTTCAGAAGACATATTTGTACTCAACATAGGCTCTTGATTTATTTTCCTTACTGAGATAAGTAGAAACACTCTCACAAAAAGCAATGAACAGAAAACAAATCTGAAGTCTGAACAGCAGACCTCACAAGTCTGAAAAATCATTTTGGTTATCATTTTCAGAGCACCCAAACACCTTGTGGGAATATACAAAAGATTTTTTTTTAAATATGTTTTTTTTATTCTCCATGATCCCTTTTTTTGAAAACACCAATTTGACTTGTCTTATGCAAATCTTTCTTTTTATTTTCCACCTGAACATGGGCAAAATGCCCCATTGACATCAATATGTTTTATATAGTCACCACACTGCCACCTGTGGTTGTATAGAGTAACCTGTGGTAGCTCTATACAAAACATATTGATGTCAATGGTGCATTTTGCCCATATTCAGGGTGGAAAGTGAAAAAGAAAGATTTGCATAAGACAAGTCAAATTGGTGTTTTTAAAAAGAAAAGTTCATGGAGAATAAAGAAAAAAATATTTAAAAAACTTGTAAAGTCTGCTGTTCAGACCCTGAAGGAATTTATTTTCTGTTCATTGTTTTTTGTGAGAGTGTTTCTACTTATCTCAGTAAGGAAAATAAATCAAGAGCCTATGTTGAGTACAAATATGTCTTCTGAAGGCTTAAACAGAGCCCAGCCAAAAACTCAAACAATATAATTAGTATCAACTTTGAGGGACAGCTATGACCATGCAGGATTATCCAGACCAAACGTGACGATTTTTCTACATACTATTCCTATTTATGTACCAGCATGCAAAATTTTAGCCTCCTACATGGTTTAGTTCTTGCGCCGTGGGCTTGTGAACTTTGACAAAAAAAAGAGGCCGAACAAAATCGACACCCCCCTCCCCCTGTAAAACTGGCTGTATCTTGGAAAGTATTGATCTTACATAAGAGTAATTTTACAGTGTGTCTCCTGGGTAACATAGGTACACCTGGTAATTTTTTCAGAATTTTCTGAGACCTAAGTGCGTGTGCCCTGGTTGAATTGACGTGGAATGACCCGTATAATAGCGATGTTAATCTGAAGGGGCATGTTGAGAGGTTGTTATGTCCTTCCCAATCCTCCATTTGTTTTATTTTACTCCTAATAAGTAATAAACTCCTTTATAAATCAAATATGCTGGATAGAAAATGTTCTGGAAGTACAAAAATGTGCTTTTGTGCAAATATGCTCGTAATCATGGTTTCATCATTGTTCAGAACAACAAAAGCTAGACTGTACCGTCTACATAATCTTGACGTTTTTTACGTATTACAAACTGACTTGCAGTGGCTGCAACCTGTCTGTCTGTCTGTCTGTCTGTCTGTCTGTCTTTTTCTGTGCAGACATTTGAAGGTGCTGGTTTGGAATGAGCTCATACAGTATGTTGTGTGTTTGCTGTATAGGTTCACCAGAGTGGTTCTGGGTGGTCCCCTGTGGTAAGTTTAGGCAGACAGGAAGATGGTGTTTGCATGCTTGTGTTGCAAGTGTGGAGGTGGAAAGCTATTGTGGTTAGTCATAAACATCAGTTCTGCTAAAGTTCATGAGATGTGTGTTGGAAGATTGTTTGGCGTTCCACTGATGCCCTATAAACTAGAACCTTCATCTTAAATATTTTTAATTGTTTTAGAGTTTTGATATTACATTGATTACATTGGTGTTTCTAAAGCTACATTACTTTATGCAGTAGTGTAATCAGTCACTCTTTTTGTAGAATTCAGTGAAATTCTTCACATTGATATTCTATATCTATCCATTCAGTGTACACTACCGGTCAAAAGTTTGGGGTCACTTAGAAATTTCCATTCCACTCCATTATAGACAGAATACCAGTTAAGATCAGTTGCATTGTTTTTTAATCAGGGCAGCAGTTTTCAGATTACATTATATGCTTACATAATTGCAGAAGGGCTCTCCACTGTAGAAAGAAATGGCTAATCTTTAATGCAATATCTACATTGCCCATTATCAGCAACCATTCATACAATGTCCTAAAGGCACATTCTGTTTACTAATCTGATATCATTTTAAAAGGCTGAGAAAACATTGGAGAACCCTTTTGCAATTATGTAACGGTAAGCACATAATGTAATCTAAAAAAAACAATGTAATTGATTTTCTGGTATTCTGTCTATAATGGAGTGGAATAGAAATTTCGAAGTGACTTTTGACCGATAGAGTACAGTATGCACTCAAAAACCCCGCAGACGTTTCTTGTAGTAATAGTATAGCTTTATTTAATTCATTGAAGGAAGCCCTCATTTACAATGAAGTTTGTGCTAACTCAAATGAGATTGACAATGGGTCTTGGGACCTCTCATTCGCTTCCGATTTCCAAAGGGCGCAACCAGCAGTGAAACTAAACTGAAATTGGTACATTGAACTCAAACTCAAAGCGTTTCGGAAGGACGGCAAACACATCTTTCTTGTTAAGTGCTTGTTGTTTTCTCAACAGCTAATAAAATTTACATCCATATAGCCATCAACACAGTCATTGGTTGTGTTGAACATCACTGCTAACATTACTCCTCTGTCTGTCATCATATAAACCCCGCCCTATGCTGGATAAGCAGTTATAATTGGGGAGGGCTCCAGATAGACCCGCAGAGCAAATTCAAATGAGCTAACTGGTCCGCCTAGCTTCACCCAGGCTACAGTCCTGGCCCTGTAAATGGGAAACAAAGAAAGTGGCTAATCGATACACAGTTCCAACCAATCAACAAAAAGTGGCACTTGTGCTCCAAAGTGCACAGAAAGTAAATTTGATTGGCTGTTGATTTTAAAAAGTAATGCTTTACCAAGACCAAAGAATGCACCATAAAATAGTTAGCGTTCGGTCAGGTGAGATGGATGCTGACTCATTGCTAAATGGGCCCAGTATGTTGAAAACAGGTGAAAAAGGGGAATCCATGTATTGTGTTACTCACATTTACATTTAGTCATTTAGTCTGTCGCTTTTATCCAAAGCGACTTAACAACAATCAAGGTACAATATAGGTACAGTGCCACTAGCATATTGTTAGTGCAGCAAGAAGTACTACTCACATAGAAGAGAATGACTTTAAACTGTGTAGTAGGGGATATAGGTACAGTGCCACTAGCATATTGTTAGTGCAGCAAGAAGTACTACTCACATAGAAGAGAATGACTTTAAACTGTGTAGTAGGGGCTCAGTGATTGGGAGGGTAAGTACCAGTAAGTAAGTACATTTAATTTATAAAGCACATTTAAACACAGCATAAACTGACCTAAGTGCTGTACAGGGTGCCCCCTGGCTCATGTTGACTGTGTCTCTCTGTCGCCTCCTGCAGTACGTGGAGGATAACCTGGCCGTCATGTCCATCGGCTTCCTGCTGAGCAGCCCGGATGATGCGGTCATCTGGAGGGGGCCCAAAAAAAACGGTCTGTAGTTTCACCTCTGGCCACTGGAATTCCCACAATCTGTTGTCTGACTCCCCCCGCCAGCTGCTTATCTGTTCATCTTTTTCACTTTTCCATTGTGTTTGTTTGTTATCTCCTTTTGAATTGCTTTTATTTTGCCTCTTTTTGAGTAGGCATAGAGAGAGGGCAATAGTTAGTAAAGACTTCTCTCAGGGCATATAAAACAAAATAGGAGGGGACAAGTGCATGCATAATTGTATAAAGAGTTGACACCTCAGAATGTATGAATTTTGTGTGAGTTATGATGGCTGAAATATTCATATAAAGGTCTTCCATGCAGTATTAGTGGCCAGCACCCCAATCAAAGTCACCTGGCTTCATGGTACCAGCCTGGATTAATGTAATAGATAGTAAAAGAAAGGTTAATGTGCAATCATATGTGGATGCGCTCACTGCACATGTCAACACTAGTGGAATGCCTATTACCATGGTGACAGAGAAGTAAACAGAAGGCAAAACTTCAGTCATGCCGTTTCCAGCAATGCAGTTGGAATTACAGGAAAAGGCGGGACAGCTGCCATATCAGCGTTACGAACTAACCCCATACATTTGAATAGAGGACTCTGAGTGCTGTGTCTCCTCATTATAGAGTCTCTGGTGAAAGTCCCACCATGTATTGCTTCTACCTTCTATTTAACTGATTGAAGAGTTGTGCTAATTAGAATCAGTTGAATGGAACGTATACTGTTCTTGGTAGGACTTTTACTTCATAATGTTTTTTTTTCTACCTCTGATATTAATGATAAGCTAGTGACTGATGCTAGTGTCGGTGGTGATTAAGCCTGTGTGTGGTTAACATCACTGTGTGTGAAGAAGGTGCTGTTAGTATAGGGCTTTGAGGCTGTGACTGGATTTAGACACGGCTAGTATCACATCCCTATTATTGCTCTCTGCACATGAACAGTACTTTTTTTGACTTGTTTACCCTCACATCTCAGCAGCTCAGTTTAGTTCAGTTCAGTTTATTATTTGTCCCAAAAGGACAAACCACACAACAATGAACACAAAATAAAAGCAGCATCTTCAGCCTGAGAACAAATAAGAGTTGTGTTGGAGTGATAGTAATAAGAGAACTACAACAAATAAAAACGATAAATAATTATAATAATAAAGCTGCACGCCCATATAAGTCGAGCTGCAAAATTCTTGAAGAAATATACCGTTGCATGCAAAGCCATCACATTTATGTACTACGTTTGCATGTTGTTATGGTCTAGAGGAGACCGTTAAGACTACTGAAAGACTACTCGTTAAGACTACTCGTTAAGACTACTGAAGCATGCAGCGACAGTTTTTACTGAATTTGTTTCAAATATCTAAATATCTAAATATTGTTTTAACAAGACCGCAAGTCCAGATGTTCATTCAGATACCCTAGTCAGACACTTTTGTTTGCTTTTCTATTCCGTATTTGCATGCGATTTGCCTTGAAATGGAAAGGAGGGACTTCCTGTATGTTATCTGTTATTGTAATAACTAGTGCAGTGCCCGTTCAAACATTCCTGAAGAAAACACGTAGCTCAATTATATGCCCACAGGTATGCCTGCTTTGAAAATAGGATGATGGAGAAACATCATTCCAGCTAAGCATTCAATAATGTATACTGAATATCATAATATATTAGCCTATAATTAATGTGGCCTCTCATAGGCAACATGTGTAATAAATTTAGGCATAGCTGCATGTGACATTTCTACAGATCAGAATGACATAAGCCTAACAACTGTTTTGAGTTGAGGCTAAATGTGTATTAAGCTTACTGAATAACTTCCTAATGCTATTCGAAGTGTCAGTTTATTGCACATACTTTTATTTTGCAGAATTTTCACATACTTTTATTTTGAGGTCACTACATAGCCTACCCATGTTTGATGGCGTGATAAGTGACGTCGCTCAGTCTGCAACTTGTTGTCTAACGTTAGCTATGTGGCATTAGCCTATCGCTCGTTTCAATTTGGGACCTTGCAGTAAGAATTGTCGTTTGTTTAGTCAAAGTCTCATGTCCAAAGTAGCCTGGGCTATTCGAAGCGTCAGTTTATTGCACATACTTTTATTTTGAGTGGTCACTACACTATATACCCGTGTTTGTTGGCGTGTTGTTGCAAAATCCGCGTAATCATTTTATGCAAGCAAACTGCATACAGGGAGTCTTTATTGTTGAGGTCAGACATGATAATCATCTTGCATCTTAACCCACAAGCGGTTCCCGAGTAATCCGTTTTTTAAATTGCAACTGACTATCATCAAAGTGAGACCTAGCTAGCAACTGTCAGTACACGATCCATGGGGTGGAGCTCCCCTGAAACTGGTCCCCTTGGAAACAGTGCAGTGCAGCGATAAACGTCCTACGTAAATAAGCATATTTTAAAATATGCATTCAAAAATCTTCAAAATCGAGAGTGCACACCTTTGTGCCACGCGCGCCACATACGCAATCTTAGGTCAGTCTGACAAACGATCAGCGAGATATGCGTGACACACACACACACACACACAGAGACACACAGACGCTTCTTGCTTTATAGATAGATAGATAATAATAATAATATAAGCTTTATTTGTATAGCACATTTCATACACAGAATACAGCTCAAATTGCTCTACATAAACTCTCCTTAGCTGTTCTAAAATCAGTGTAACCTACGGACTCGTGTGCCTTATTGCTTTTCTAAAATGGATACTACATATATCTGCCAAGATTTAATAAAATAAAGGCACAGCAATGAGAAATGTTATGATTTATTCATGAAATATATTTCCTCTATCTGAATGGTTGCCAAGCAACGTCAAGACGCTACTTTAACTTTTGTATCAAGTTATGGTAGCGCAGTAATATAGAACGAAATGTGGTGAAGGTGTATGTTTGTGCTGGATTTTACAACGGCATCGAACATGATTCAGCCAATCATAATCAAGCACCGGAACTATCCGTTTTAGAATAGTGTCAGTGGTGAAGAAAACATTGCATTTGTGTGCTTTGTCAAAACAGCCATATGCCATTAGCTTGAATAATGGAAAGCTCATTTTGGTGAACTGGTTTTTCAAGATCTTATGGGTCATGAGGGCATCATGAGCTCCAGACGAGCAACGTTAGTACAGCAGAAAACTCCATATGCACTATAATTTATTTCCTGCCCGTAACTGTTTGGTTTAAGCATGCCTTGGTTTCCTGGAAACTTGAAGGTACATCTGTTTCGTCATCGTGTGAATTAGATCAGATTAACCTTGATTGTCTCCGAATGCAGACATTTGTTTTGGGTAGTCGAGAGGGAAGGAGAATGCAGATCTCTGGCAAAATACCAATGCATGCCAGCACCATCTGGCATTGCACTATGCAACTTTGCAGGGTCATTTTTCACTTTTCGACACACCAGGTGACCCTTTAGTGTCATTTCTCAATATGTAAGTAGGGCTTAAGTGTTCAAGCACCGTGCCTGAATTCAGGTGTGAGCTGGTATGCTTAACATTTGAAAACAATGAGACCGACAATGAGCAATGAGACAGACTGCAGCAGTGTTTCCCAACCTTTTTATCTTGAAGGCCCCCTTGCCTGTGTCTAAGACAAGCCAGACCCCCCTACCCAAACTCCTACCCGCATACACACACAAAAAGAATAAAGTGATTAATTGCTTTAGTTCAGAGGTCAGAGGTAAAAAATAGCTACATGAATTTAAATGTGGAACAAAATGTTTTAATTTGGATTATACAGAATTTTTATTATCCAATTGGGGTGTTATTGGGATTTTATACATTTAATGTGCACAAATATAATTTTGGTAACCTTACAACCTCAGCCCAGGCAATATTGTGCGGACCCCCTGCAATATCTGGCGACCCCAGGTTGGGAACCACTGGTATATATGACGTCCTCATAAATGCTTTAAGCCCTGTGTAAGGCAGTCCGATAGACTTGCACGTTGAAACGTGATGATGTGAGAGGTGTACTTGGCACGTTGAAAATAGATGGCATGAGCTAAATGCCCATTCTTACATGGTGTTGCTCTGGCTTTAACTGCCGAGCTTATTTTCTCTGCAGGGATGATCAAGCAGTTTCTGAGGGACGTCGACTGGGGGGACCTGGACTTCCTGATAGTGGACACACCCCCAGGCACTTCGGATGAGCACCTGTCCATCGTTCAGTACCTCGGGGCAGCACGCATAGACGGAGCGGTCATCATAACCACGCCACAGGTGAAACACACACACGCACATACTCATAATGCCATCATAACCATGCCACAGATGAAACCTTGTGTGCAAGCACAGACACATACACACTAACATCATCATCACAGTCATGCCACAGATGAAACCTTGCGTGCAAACAAAGACACAGACACACCAATATCATCATAACCGTGCCTCAGGTGAAACCTTGCGTACAAACACAGACACATACACACTAAATCATCATAACCGTGCCACAGGTGATCTGAGGAGACAAGTGGACCTTCATTAGTGTCTAGTGTGAAGAGATGCTGGTGAGCTTTCTTGATCAGGGTAGAGGTGTTGAGGGTCCATGAGTGGTCCTTAGAGATGTGGACACCCAGAAACTTGAAGCTGGTGACATGCTCACACCTCAGTCCCGTTAATAAGGATTGGGGTGTGTGTGCTAGCTTTAGACTGAAGTCCACAATGAACTCTTTGGTGTTCTTAGTGTTAAGAGCCAGGTTGTTGTCGGTGCACTATGATGTTAGGTGCTGGAACTCTTCCCTGTAGGCCGTGTCATCGTTGTTGCTGACGAGACTTGTCACCGTAGTGTCATCTGTAAACTTGACAATGGTGTTAGAGCCATGTACAGGTGTGCAGTCGTAGGTGAAGAGGGAGTCCAGGAGAGGGCTCAGCACACAACCCTGTGGTACGCCAGTGTTCAGGGTGAGGGTTGAGGAGGTGAGGTTATCTAACTTAACAGACTGCGGTCTGTTGGGAGTCCGTGTGGGAGCCATGGGTGACCTCAGAGGAAAACACTCAGTCAGTCTTTTCAAAACACTGTTTAAGTGCCGAGTCAGTCCCTCTGGCCAAGCTTTGACTGTCCTCACTGTGGGTTTCACACGTTTGATGAGTGCTGAGTACTTGGGCAGTAGAAACAATAGCTGCTTTCAGACACGTCCTCCACAGTATATGCGGAGCTTTGTCAAACGGAGGCCCGACCCAGGTGATTCAGATATGATGCTAACATGCTGACGTTATGCAGTCATATGTGTGAACGACACCGACGCACCTGAACAGAATCTCCGCGTGGTTGAACAGGTTGAACGTGGTTGAACACACACATGAACAGAATCTCCACATGTTCTTTGCTTCGTTCATACACAAGCTCATTTACATAATGTGTGTCGGAAATACTAGGGGTGGGGGGGGGATTCCTAAGTTAGGAATTCCAAATAGCCGGTTATGTTCAGATATACGGTCCAACCGATTGACAGCCGTAGAACATGCAGACTTATACCTAGGTCTGAAAGCAGCTAATGAGACGTGATCAGAGTGTCCTAGGTGGGGGAGGTGTATGGCTTTGTATAGTCATGTTAGTGCAGACATGGTCCAATTTCTTGTCTCTAGTGGGGCAGGATACATTTTGATGGAATTTAGGCAGTAAGTTCGAGTGGTTGAAGTCCGTAACAATGTAGGCTGCCTCGGGATGCGGAGTTTGTTGTTTACCGATAGCAGAATGAAGTTCTTTCATGGCAAACTTAGCGTTAGCATTCAGTGGTATAGGCAGCTAGATAGAAAGGTCTACACTTAACCATGAGATACTTAAGGTTAGCAGAGCAGTGACTCTCGGTGATGGTAGTGATTCAACAGCTGTTCTGCTAGCTTGATAGCTTGAAAACTTGTGTGCAAGCACAGACACAGGCATATTAATATCATCATAACCATGCCACAGATGAAACCTTGCGTGCAAACACACATGCACATACCACACACACACCACACAAGTTTTTTACCTTAATACAACAGCTTCAAAGCAAGGGCGTAGGTTTGGGCTCAGCTTTGGTGGGGACACATTGATTTGATTTGGGATCCCCCACCATCTTGATGCCATCAGTAATATTGAATATTGTGTGATCATTCACATAATTTGCGATCCTACACTTTGATGATCCTCTACACACACACATAGAACGTGATGGCTTATGGCTTGGAATTCATATTTGTTATATATTTTGTTAATAATTTATAGTATTTTGATTGGGGGGGTGGTATTGTACTGACCACCCACAAACTACCCCCTAAAGCAGAACATGATACTAATTAGCTGTTGGGTTAGCGCATAGCAAGGCCTTTTCTTAACCCAGGGAGGCGCCACCATCATTCTAGGAAATCCTGTCATCTCCGCAATACAAAGGGTCAAAGGGCAGATAACACACATTGATGGTGGAGTAGTCCTATTACCTAATTTGGTTACCGGCTCTAGCTTGGAAAAGGAGCCGGTTGGAACAGGGGAGGGTTCAAATTCTACATTAAGTTCACAGGAACTTCTTAACATACACCTGTGGGATCTATATAAGCAGTAACAGGTCAACAGTAAGTTGCTCCATGGACCAATCTTCAGATGCAGTCCAGCTTGCAAATAAAGCTGCCAGTCTTCAGTATTTTCAGCCTCTTCGAGTTTCTCTGTATTTGAATCAGTTTTTCTATAAAAATACAAATACTCCACAACTGCAGGGGGAGTGCAATACTGTAGCAAAAAAGCTTAACATGCATTGGATACCTTTAACATGGGAAATTGACTCTCAGCCCCTGAGTTACTGCAGATATTTGAACTTCCGTGTTGGCTACATTGTTTGGTATTGAATGTCGCATGTTGAACCATGAATGTCTATGTCTAGAAGCATGTGTACAAAAGCAAACATTTAGCTGACAGTGCTGCAATCAGACATACTGTACTTGTGTTGTCTCACACAGCCCCAACACACACACACACACACACACACACACACACACACAAAATAAAACCAGCCCTGAATGAGGAAGTATTCAGAGAGAGAGAGAAATGTGGAATATTTCATGTTGCTGATGCATGATTGCATTGTTAATTGATTAATTAATGTATTATTACATTTACATATTAAAATAATGTATTATTAATTAATTCATTGATTGATTAATTAATATAATTCACACAGCACGCATAATCTCAGCTATGTCAAGTCAAATAAACAACAACGGAACAAGGTCAAACTAAAATATTCCCCAGGTCATTAACTCAACAGATGGCCAACTCCCATTCGAGAGGAAGAAAACATTCCCCTCTCTTTTCACCCCCTGATAGCGTGGTCGTCGTGCCCGGACAAAATGTTATTGCTAGGAACTATGCAAAACTTGTACGCTTGGCAAGCCACTTAAGTGAAGCATGAAATGTTGACGAATATTAGGGGGAAGTGAGGCCTCAGACACTTTCACTTCCCTATGATCGCTGACGACAGCAATAAGTCCATCAAAAGTCACTTTTATTTAGAACGCACACTCACACTTAAAAACAACAGGTCCAGATCCAGAATGCTTTGATGGAGTAACATTATCAGATTGTGCATGACTGAAAGGAAGAACGACTATGAAGTAAGAGGAAACACAACTATAAATACAAGCACAAAACCAAATGAGAGTTAACAGATAGAAAACAAAAACATTGCATCCAAAGTAAAATAGAGGTAAAATATGAATGATGAATAAAAGGTATAAAATTCAAGACAAATGCATAATGCAGATCAAAGCAGAGAACCATGAAGTTTAATAGAAGGGGGTTGGGGGCTTGACAGAAAGCATGGGGCAACTTCAGACTGGACTGAATAACAGGCAGGCTGCAACAGGTATGGAACTGAAGCTTTCAGTTGCGGAATGTATGTTGCAACAATCAGGTTCCACTTTAATCAGTGGAACTGGCTACACCAAATGTGATAGCTACGCATACATTCGGAAAATAATTGTATGGTTCGCGAGCACAACAGTTAAATTATGTGCCTGGTGTAGCCTTCCTGTAAGAGGAAAAATGTGGGTCTTTTAAGTTGTCATCTCATGAACTGGCCTGTACTAGACTCCTCCAGTTTTATAATAAATAACGTCCCCTCTATGTACTTAACCACCTACCAGACCTAGCTCAGATAATAATTAGGTAATCTGTAAATCAAGTGATTAAAAGATTAGTTAATAGATTAAGCAGTACAATTGTGGCACTGGTGTTTGGTTCATATGTCAAAACAGCCGCCATTTCCCATATTAAAGTTGTTTAGATCTACAGTAGCTGCTGTTAATTAACAAGGTATAGCTACTCTTCATGTCTTTCTCTCTTTCCCCTCACACACTTGCCCAACTCCCTCCCTCTCCTCCATCCTGGACTCACACAGGAAGTCTCTCTTCAGGACGTGAGGAAGGAGATCGGCTTCTGTCAGAAGGTCAAGCTGCCCATTATCGGCGTGGTTGAGAACATGAGCGGGTTTGTGTGCCCCAAGTGCAAGGTAAGTCCAACTGACCCACCCCATTGTTGCTACTACCTGCTCAGGTCAGCCATTCAGAATTATGAACGACACACACACACACCCTCCGCCACACCCTCTACCAGTACACCTGTGACAGTGGGCTTGTTCAGAGATGGTATCTCCCACCCCATTCATTTGGTCAGAGAAAACCCGGAAGTTCTCAATAGCATTTAATTGGCGGGGAGGAAATCCTATGAAATTCTGGGAACCAGGATTCAAAGAATTTTGGCATCATGCCGACTAGATGAATGTTACCCAAGAGACAAGCTGAATGTAAATGTTCCACATCTACTTTAGTACCACCAGTATATCACCGTTGGTGACCTTACCACAGAGGGCAGCTAAGTGGAACTGAGCTGGTCCTGAGCCCGTATCCTTCCCAGATCCTTCCCGGAATTCTTCTGCTTCTTGGATAAAACGTACTGGCTGGCTGTGACTTTTCCCTCACGCCACAGTCATGTATAGGGGTGGGCCTGCTGCTGCTGCTAACGTTTGAACGCGAAGTTCACAGAGATCATAAAACAGAGCTATATCAAGTCTTTGTTTGGATCTAGAATACTTGTTTGGGGCAGGTTATTCAGTAAAAAACAGCAAGTACGTTTTTGGCAAGGTTTGGCTGGAATGCACCAGCATGAAAGATAGCATCTGTTTTTCCATGCTGTCTGTGCCTCTTGGGCGGGATGAATAGAATAATTAAAGGATGGTAGGAAGGAAGTGGGGGAAATAAATGTGTGCAACAGACTACAATGCCAACGTGCTTGGAGAGCTGGTTAGCTAGTTACTAATGTGATATTGGGCTGTCTATTAAATCCCTGCTAGTGCGCCTTATCTAAGCTAGGCCGAGCTTGACACTATCTGAATGTTTCACAGATGTTTCCTACTGACCTTTGATAGTATCAACGCATTCATTTGCATTCATTATTTTTCTCCACAAAATTCGGGAATGTGTGTATTACAGAGATCAAAAGTGAAGAATGAATTTTTTCAACTGTGATCATACCCTTCCCAGCTCTTCATATCCACACAGTAGAATGGGATGGAATGTAGTTGATGGGTATTTAATCAACTTTCTATGCTCTGTATGTTTCACAATACATTGACTTTAAATTTGTGACCCTGGTGCTAATAAAAGGCAAATAATAATACAGAGTTAAGACCTTTTTTTATTATTATTATTATTTTTTTGATTGGCTTTAAACTGAAATGTACATGTCGCTCTCTCTCTTTCTCTCTCTCTTTCTCTCTCAGAACACTTCCCAGATCTTCCCTCCAACCACAGGTGGAGCTGAGAGGATGTGCGAAGAGCTGAAACTCCCTCTTTTGGGAAAAGTGCCCCTGGACCCCCGAATAGGTACTGAGTGCTGAGTGAGAGGACAATAGTTAAGAGGGACAAAATAATCGGGATTTGTATTTTCACAAGAGTCACAACCCATAGATTTTTTTTTTGCTTTCAAAAAGCAGTCTTCAACTCCTGATGTCACAATTCAAAGTACTTGAATACTTTCTAAATGTGCATTGGAAATTGTGGGTCCCAGAGCCAGACCACTGCTCTAGAGTCACCAAAAATACCTGAAAATACTTAAAATTACTTTAAAGCAGGGGTGGGCAAACTTTTTGGCTCAAGGGCCACATTGGGTTTTGAAAATTGGCCGGCTTGCCGCACAACAGGAGCACAATTTGAATTTGCTCAGCTAGTCACTCTGGCAATGAGTAATGATGCTCATTACTTATTCCCTTGTAGCGAGGTGCCCCAATCACATCGGTGGATCTGATATACACCAGGCTAGAGGCGAGGTAAACAGATGGCGACAGTGCTGCAACGTCGAAGTCCGGAATCAGTCAGTAAACATTGGTTGCAGTGTTATCCAATTGCGTCGACGTCCGGAAGCAGTCAGTGCCGGTTAACATTGGTCGTAGTGTTATCCAATTGCGATGAAGTCTGGAATCAGTCAGTAAACATTGCTCTTAGTGTTATCCAGTTGCATGCAGTGAGATTTTCAAATGCATGCTTGGTGCCGCCCCTCGAGTTGGGCCATTACTTTAATCATGGCCAGACCCTAGTCTTTCTAGATTTCCCGGGTCTGGATTTACAGGCTAAGCCCTGGTATAAACTGCTCTGAATTTACTTACCAATTCACTTTATTTTCACTTTACTTTATTTGCATAGTATATATTGTACTTTCACAAGAGTAAACTACTCTGAATTTACTTACCAATTGACTTTCACTTTCCCTTTAACTCAATGCAAAATATTGCAAATATCTTGTCAGGATCAAACATGCTGCCATGGCTCATATGCCACCTCATATCCTACCAACCTCTCAAGTGACACCCACTTTGTTCAGTGATCTGGCTATGGTTTGGGCTGGGGCAGGGCTGTTAATACAGAATTGTGCCTAACCTTTTTAGACAGGTCATAAATGGTTTCCAATAGCCACCTCTATTGTTTTAAAACAAAAAAAAAACATGAACAACATGGAGCCATGGAGTTATCTGAACATTCAGTGACTTTTTTTCATATACTTTTTTAAGGTTGCTTTTGTTTTGGCCTTCTCTGTGTTCTGTGTTTTAGTTCTTGTTTATCAGGTGCAGTGTTTCCTCATTCGTTCGATCATGCGGATTTTCAAACCACAGTGAAACCTGTTTTTTATCTTCGATTAAACAAAAAAAAACAGACAATAGATAAAGATTTACTTCCTCTTCGGTCCGTCCAAGGCATACATAAACGTAACATTTTTTTCTCTCCGTGTCTTTCAAGGGAGAAGTTGTGATGAGGGGAAATCGTTCCTCGGTCAAGTGCCAGACTCTCCTGCAGCCATCGCTTATGGGAACATAGTACAGAGTAAGTCCAGCACCCAATCGGTCCATATTACCCTGCCTCATTTAAACAAATAGGTCAGGCCAAGGCCTGGGAAATTAGGAGCAAAATAAACGTAAATCGCCTGTCAGGTTTATAATTAAGTAGTTCAGTAGTAGTTTCAATGAGATTACGTAACTCAAATTCCACCGATAGTGCTGCCCTGTTGTGAAAGGTGTTTTTACATACCAAACCCCATCAAGCTTGTCTGCACTACCGGTTTGGTTACTCTTTGATAGCAGGCCTATTTTATATGGTTCCCTCTGGCACCTGTTATAGCCAGGTCATTGTCTGTTTTGCCAGGACAGTGCTGCAGATTATTGCATGTCTGAAAGTACAGACTAGAGTCCACTCTAGATGTTCAGATAGGAGTCTCAGTGCAATCAGGCAGAAGGAAGAAGAGTAGTGGCACACTGTAAAGGAGTGTTTGTCCGAGCAGGTGGAGAGAAGACTCAGGTGGAAATCCAAGTGCCAATAACGATTTTTTTTATTATTATTTACTGGTAGGCTACCTGCAGGTTTAAGTGACAAACAAATACCAAACAAAAACTGGACAAACAGAAAACAAAGATAGGACAATGCCCATGCTTCTAGGCCCCTGTTATAGAAATAGTACTTACGTCCTCTCTCGTCAGAGATGCATCCAGTGTTTCCCAGAGAATTGAATTCCATTTGTGGTGGTTGGTTTGCAGAATTAACTTGAATGCAACAGTTTTTAACAAATTAGCACAGTGTGGTTATGATGCTAACCAGATTTAAGCACAATTTAGTACAACCTGGAAAATCATTGTGTGGTGGTCAATGTTGATATTGTGGTGGGCCGCCACAAATAAGTCAATGTATGGGAAACACTGGCATCCCTTTACTAAAGCAACTCCAGGAATTAAATAGCACTGGTCACAACCAAATCACGGTCACAATTCAATTAACATCTTGAAACAATATTTCACCTCTTAGAAACCCTTGCACAGCACAATACTCAGAAGCTTTCTTGTGCAATAACAAAATACTGCGTTTCCAAAAGTAAACAATGAACAAAGAAAAGTTTGCCACAAACACCCCTGCGCTAATGAGCGCTTCCCTACGGGAGCATGCCCCGAACATTGGATAAGGTCTCGCCGTCTGCAAACCGGCTTGCCCCCTGTACACGGAAGGCAGCCATGAAGCCTGGTGAGAAGATTCGCTAGTACAGCATTAACATGCAATCACAAATTTAAGAACTTTCCTTAAGATGTTATGTGCACGCTTGCAACCCCCTAAACTGCATTGATGTTGCGCTATGCAAACAGATACCTTTTAGCGCTTTTACCGATAAACGAATCTTCCACCCCTAATTCCCTTCACCACGCATTCAAGCATTCAGCCCTCCGTACATACATACATACATTCATCCACATGATATTGGCCTAGTACAAACTACATTGTCCATAATCATGCCAATCATCCCCCCAGATCATATTAATTTAAAATGGCCCGTTTTGTTTAAATATTCAGTCTTATTGTCCATACCGCGTCGGGAGATTTGTCAGTTCAAGTGACAGCCGCACTGCGCTCTGTCACACAGACCAGGCTGCAGGTCTTATTTGTTTATCAATTATTAAATGTGGCATCATCAGAAAGGTATCAGATAAAGAAAACAAGTGTAGTATATAAGTATATCTTTTTGGCTTTTTGCCTTTATTGACAGGACAGTGAAGAGGGAGACAGAGAAGGGGAGAGAGAGAAGTTGTAGGATCGGGAAATCACCCCGGTCAGACTCAAACCTGGGTCCCTGTGGGCACTTGGGCCCGTATGTGGTACAGGCCCTGTAGCCAGTTGCGCCACAGTGCCCCCCAGATAGAGAAAATACTGATACTGGAATAATATGAAATGTTGTTGACTAGACGTGCACATAACCAGATGACCGTGTAGACCAATCTTTTTATTTCTTTCTGTAGTGCAGTCTTTTTATTTCTTTCTGTGCTGTCTGATCGTCTGTTTCTTTCTTATCTGCGTTCCATTGCATACATTGATACATAAGCCGCAGCATCTCAGATTATAAGAAACATTTGGTCAGTGGGTGCCTGCGGTCAGAGGAAGCCTCTATTCCTCTTTTCACTCCTGGGAATACAGAAGTGGTGGAATGATGGTGTTGGCAGTGCATTAAGAAATAGAGTTCCTTAGAACTTAGAACTATCGTGCCAAAAAAAAGGGCACGTCAGCTGTTATGATATGGAAAGCATCCACAACTAACCAATTAATTCCTTCTATTTGTCATCTTGCAGAGATCAAGGACTATTGCGCTTCACAGACCACATCCGGAGATGACTCTGAAATGATGTCTGACTAATTCCATATTTAACTAATATAAGTCTGCCGACAGCCACTTCAGGCACTCCCTGAGGAATGTCTAGGATGCACTATTACAGAGAGCAGTATGGAGATGTAGACCTGTGTTGTGAATGGCTGGGATGCACTGTTAGAGAGAGGAGGATGGGTGGGGATGCGGAGCTGTGTTGTGGCTTCCCTGCCCTGTTCTGATGAAATGAGCAAGACCTTTGCTCTTTGCAAACGCACAAAGTTCATAATGTGGCTGCTGCCTGTATCTACATAGACATGCTCATCGATAGGCTCTCTGCTACCTGTGATTTTATTTAAATGATTCTCCCAGAAATGTCTCTGTAGCTCCAGGAAAGCATGCAGTTTTCAAGATTAACATTTCAGCATAATTTAGATAACCAATGTATACAATACATGATAACCAGGTAAACAAAACAATTTTGATTATAATCAAACTCATCTATAGTCTAGTTCTGACGATGAATTCATATCACACAAATTGTATAAGGATTTTCTTTTTAAAAATAATTTTTGTACATATATATATATTTTTTTGTCATTCTTGTCAAATTACAACAAAATAAAAATTATGTAAATAATGTGTAGTTTTGTCTTAGTTTTTGTTTATACAGAGGTTAAATACAGAAATGTTACAAAACTCCAAACCAGGTGCAAGTCTGTTTTAACACCCATTTGTACTGTATGCATCAAACTCGCTGTGTGTGATAATCCCTGTGGGTATTATGTACTTGTTTAGATCCATGGTTTTGAGTAGATCGTTTTATTGTGCTAAAGGGCACTTTTTATATCAGTAACTAGAGGTTACGAAGTACACAATGTAAGGAAGTAGAGGTGTGAAATCCAGTCTTGTATCAATATGCACATGTATGGTTCAAGTGGTACCATGGAAGTTAGGCACTCTCGGAGAAATGCTATATAATGCTATCAATTTCACTATAGGTACACTTAACATACCTGAAAATGTTGCACTGTGCTGTAGGCTATTCATGAGAAGTAAGGTGGGGGGAAACCGAGATCTAGATGGATGTCAACAATGGATGCATGTTCCTCCAAATGAAAGGTCCTTCAGCCAATCAATGCCAGTCAGTTCAGATCTAGATTACATTAGATAACATTCAGCTATCTGTAACCTGACTGACCAAGTCAACATGGCCAACTGTGCCAGCTTGAGCCTGACCACCTCAATGAACTAAGCTAGGCTAACGGTGGGTGTGTCAGACTGAGTTACTGCATGCACAGAGAAGAGAAGGGTATGTATCATCTTATCTAACTCTGGCGGAGATGGCGAATAAGCTTATTTCCCAAAATGTTGGCGTATTGCATTAAAACAATGCTGTGAAACGTTTTGCCACATTTTGAGGAATGTGTTTATCTGGCAACTAGTTTTGGTATCATCTTCAAATTCATTTTGATGGTAGGCTTATGCCAGAGGTGTTACTATGATGGCATCTTTAGGTGGGCATTTGGATTATTATCCAAAGATTATTAGGGTGGGCAATATAAAGAAATGTCTTGTTTGCCTATTAACAAATTACTGTTGGCTGAGATGGGATATCCATATCCATCAGAGGCAAATACAGCAGAGCTGGAGGACAATGTGTCAGGGTTTTGTGGCAGTAATGCTGCTTGGTGTCGGTAATGTTAGATGTGCTCAACAGTGAAGGCATACTGGGGTTGAGGGTGCCTGTGTTTTACTGAGCCACCCATCCATGCTGGAAGATTTACAATCTTAAAACAAATGTGTTGTTTATAACACATCTCTATGTCAAGATATGGACAACACAGTTGTGTTGTTTCTAATATTGCTTTTCTTATTTGTTTTATGAGTGTACACAGTATGTGTTGAAAATAACACAACTTTAACTTCATATGGGATGGTCATTTTTAGACTTTGCCCCCTCAAAATGGCACTGTGCCTACTTCAGAGGCCACTGTTCCCACCTAGTTTGGCCTACCATCAAATGTTTGGTCTCTTTAGAAAGCTAAGACCTTGTAGTTTCTTAGGGAACTATAAGAATAGCTGTGGAAAGTACTGGGACAGAGGTACAGAGGCTAGAATACTGTTTATATTTCTGCCGGATAACAAGCACCTCTGAACTGACCACATTTCAGACTTCTGGGTCACTTGAGATGACTTAGAAACACAACTGAGCCCTAGCACCAGGTCTTGTGAAGCTGTGTGCAAAAAATATAGAATAAAAAATGAGTGCTTTGGACCATCATTTGCCAAGGTATGCTCATGCGTTTTGTAAAATGCCATATGGAAACTCCCCATAGGACTTTTGGGTTCCCAAAATGCATACTGACAATATTACTGTGTGGCAACCTCTTGGTGTAGAAGCATAATCCTGGTCTCAAATGAAAGGTAACACTGAGATTTCTTGTAGAGTATTTGGATTGTATGTCAGGGGTTCTGTTCCATAACTGCTTCAACACATCTCTATGTCCAGATAGGGACAAGGGTTTGTGTTCATTTTGTGTACTTAGCTAACTGTAAAACTTATCATGTTAGCCATCTATTTGTAACCAACAAGCCCAAATCCATAGACTACCAACAAATCAGCTACGGCTATGTTGGGTTTTATTCTTTGTTCCATTTGACAGTGGAAAGATCTAGTGAGATGATTTGAAGTCTAATGTCTGCCAGTATAACAATTTGATTGACAGGTCACCATACATACAACCATTACTTCTTAGTAGGTGGAATCATTAGTTGGAAATTGTGCTGTTATTCATGATTTGTATTATGAAAGGAGCATCACGATTTCAGCTTCATAATTGGGTGTGAAATCCTTTGACATATTTCATTGTATGTACAGTATTTACTATAAGCATTCACACCTGCATTGGGAAGACCTGGGATTTTGACGTGCATTGGCAAAGTTTATATGAATATTGCCTCAAAATGTCACCTCAGATTGCATAAAATTAGTTGGATAGCTCTTCCTGTTCTGGTTTTATCTACTGTGAAAAAAAAGTGAAGTGAATCAGACTCACTGTGATTGCTATGCTGCTTGCACGTATCAGTATTTAGGCTTTTTTTTTAATTGGGAAAAGGACATGTGAAACTTCACTCCCACTGGTTAAAGGGCAAGTGGATCACAGTCTCCGGTCTGTCACTCTGGACATCTCTTGATCTCTGAGGCAGCAACATACAGCACAAGATTGGACCGGATAACTTTTTTATTTCTTGGATTTTATTTTTAAATATGAAACATTTTGATTATAAGGCGTTTTATGTGTGGTTATAATAATGCAATCTTACACTGAAGATAATTAATTTTTTACTGTGGAGCTGGTGAACCTTCAGCTGACTTCATAGCATGTATGAGGACAGTGTGAAGGTCACCTTTGACCAGGTGCTGGACCAGTTGAGATGGGTGCTGCAGGTGGCTTCACCTTGGGAGCTTCACTCCCTGTTTCAGAAGATGTTGGAGACACAGGTCTTCCCCAATTACCACTACCTGTCACTGAGCGAGGAGGCGCACTGCCTGTCGGAGAGTGCCGGTGCCGGCGATACGGACCAGGAGGACCTGGCACGCAGAATGGCACTGCCCATGTGGCAGAGATGGGATACCTGCCAGGGGATTTTACAGTCAATGTTTATCCAGGAAGCAGACTCCAGTTTGGAATTTACCTCTACCTCCTGTGAGTCAGGTGAGGTATTAGTTGGCTCTGACCTCATTTTTAGGGTTGGAATCACATTCTTCTTTTCTTTCTGTCTTTCTTCTTGTTTCTTTGTTTTTTTTTACTTGAGGCCATTTTTTCTGAGCTTTCTGCTTTAGTTGGTGGAGGAATGCGTATGTGTTATCAAATCACCCAGATAATAAATACTGTTTTCTGATTGGCTGGTAGGGGGTGTATTAATTCTGACACCTGAAGTAGATGTGGTAAAAAAAACAATAATCACCGTTCCATATCAATGTTCATTTGAATGTTGAGGGTTGAGCCTGAAAGCAGGCCAGAAACAGGCTTCACAACAATGGACTCAACTGTGAACAAGCTGTTATTTCATGTCAGGACCAAAGAAAGTACTACAACAAACTGAACAAATCAGCTTCTTTTTAAACTGAACTCTTGTTTCGTTTGCGTGCTATAAAGGCATGTCTATTGCCTATATACATAGTGGCAACTGGGGGATAAGCGGAATAAAACATCCGCCGAGGTGTATTGATATACGGAATTAATGGACTCAGCGGCGGAAACTCCACCCCGCTGCACATTGTGGCATTCTTTGCATCCACCTTGTCCATTAATTCCATATATCGGGACACCTCGGTGGCCGTATCCCTTGATTCAGAGTGATTAAAAGTGTATGAAGGCCATAACATAACTGCCTTACTTTTCTTCATTAGTAATCTATTTATTCATTCCTGTTGTAACTTGACTGAACGAATGAAAAGGGCACATTGGCACATAACTTGGCTGGGGATTTCAGCCTTTGTCAGCCTGTCATGCACTCAAAAAAGTCAGAATATTACAGATTTTAACATAGCATGTATTGCAGATTCGTCTTCTCCAATCATCCAAGCTTCCTAGATATCGGCTACGGGCAGGGGGCTGCTAGAAAATTTGGGCCCTATGACAGACAATAAATCTGGGCCCCCCTGATAATATATGGTATTATCAGGGGCTCTCTGGGGGCCCCCTGTCAGTGCTGGGCCCTTAGTCCCCGCCGCTGGCCCCTGGGCACGGGACAGGAGTATGCTAGTCATACTAATGCAAGACATAATATGAACACATAATAAACACACACACACACAAACCAAAACAACGTAAATCTTCAAACTCCAAACTCCGTCTCTTGTGATGGTAGCCCGAAGTGTAGGCCTACATTAGTGTCATGAAAATATATGCCAAACATTATGGCTGCTACAGTTTTAGTACACATAACACTGTGCCAATCTTCTTATGCAGCAGGTGCAATTTCCAAATGCAGTAGGCCTATCTCAAAATCACTCTAGAAACTTTTGTTTTATACAAAAGTTATATAATATAAATATTAAAAACAAAAGTTTTTGGAGTGTGACCTTTTTTGATCAGCACTAGGGAGACTCAGTAGGCTAGGCTAATGATCAGTGTAGGAGTATGGTGGTGTGCACTGATTTAGGCATTTCTTGTAAGGGCTGCCATTTCCGAGTTTCAGTGTTATTATGTAAGGCAAAGGGTAGTGCACAGACCAGGGTAGCCAAACAAAATAAAATACCATCCCCTCAGGGTGTGGTAGGATGACATTCCTTTCGCTGTATACAGTAGATGCCTTTTAGTATCAGGAATTCAGTTCTGTATGTCCGGGGGAGAATCTGAAAGTTTTGAAAAATTTGACTTGTCGGGGTAATTGTTGAATATGTCTAGTTTCCCCTGTTGGTAGCAGATAGACCTATATTCTCAGAAAAAAATATCGGCACAATGGTTGATTTCTTTTTGACTGATTAAGTTAGCACTAAAATAGCTAGGCTATTAATATCGCAAATCGCAACAGGCCACTTACGCATTTCCCATACATCTGTTAATTTAGCCTATGGTGATGAAAGAAGTTGGTGTGCTGATATAGCCTACAGACGCATGCAAATATTTTGAAACTAGCCTACATGTCAAAATAACGAGCAAATAACATGAAAATGGTATTCATCCTTCATTAGTAGTTTTTGTGTATAACATTATTTTCCTCAAACATTAGTCGTCGAAGTGAAAGTGAAACAAGCCAAGCACAGAAGTCGTTTGAGGACATAGGCTACCCAGCGCTTTTCATTTGCGCTCTGAATGGCAAGCAAGCACAGCTAACATCAAGTTCACAAATGCAAGACCTACTGCAAATAACACTATTATGATATGGAGTGCAACGTCGACCAAGGTAACTTTTCTTTTAATGTGTTAGTACTATTGGCGTTTGATGAGATGATTGTGACTGAAAACTTCTGCGCATTGTGTAGTCTAAAAAGGAAAATGGGGACTTAATTAACAAAATATAATTTTATGGTAAGTAGGCCTATACATCCCAGTTATCAAATTATTTGTCATGATGACAGTGCGTCTAAAGTGCCTTGGGAATTATATTTAATAATGGTAGGCAAACTGTAGGTATTGCAGGGGAATACCAGCCTCGAAGCCTAATGTGCGCAACTGCACCCTGCACCATCTTCTGTTTATTTCTGGACACATTCGGTTTTTTTTTTTCGCATAACATTTTAATGTAAAGCGACCTTGAGTTTCAGAAGGGCAATACTGTATATATAATTTAAACTTCGGCTCCCGAAACGACTCCCTCGAGTTCCATGTGCGTTATTTTCTACAATCACCATGCTTGTTGTTGATTTCCAATACGCCCCCCACGACCACCATCAATGTTCCGTTGTAGGCCTATCATCCGGTGACAAATGAAATTATTATTTTCGTTTTTAAATCAGAAGTTACTGACTGAACTGTGTTATGCCATAGGTAACTTTTGGGACTCTTGGAACGTGGACACAATAGAGTGTAACGTTAAAGGTTAGTCATCTTGTGACCTTGGAGATGCCTAGAAAATAAAAAATCTATATTGTTCTTTGACACTCAAGTGCGACCTATATAAGATGTCCCCCTCTGTTCTTTTGTAGAGAACACAGACCTTCTCAATGATGAGGATGTTGATGGTTTTGGTAAGTTTACTTGGTACAAGTGAAAGTGTTTGTCAGGGCGAAACATCATGATTTATCCACACCTTTCATGTTGTGTCTTTGACCTCACTGGGATTCGGCTAAGTGTCTCGTTTTGTACTTTCTTGTTTTGAGATGAGGAGAGCGCCCTCGTCTCTCTCTTCAGCAATACAGATTGCTTCCTGGATCATGTCAGCAGTGATCAAGACCATGGCACTCAAGGAGACACAGGTAGCCACATCCGCTTGCCATCAGGGAAACATAACTGGGCCATGTAGTGTTTTGTGCTGCATGTGAAGTAGAAACAGGAAGCATACCTAGGATGAATACAGACCTTGTATTAATGTGATTAGGGTGATTTTATCTCGGACCCTCTGTCTATTATCATGGCAGTTTTATTCAGTGAGTCTGACTGGAGAGAACTTAATGTAAGGCTGTGGTGTCATTGTTGATTTGTTTTCTTATCATATTTTATGCAATACACACAACATCTGCTGTCCTGAAGAGCACTGTTTTCATTTCATGCACTGGGAAGCCTATTTAAGTGACAGATTAAAAAAGTGTACTTGCAGCAAACTTAAGAAGAGTTTGTAAACAGGCCATAATATATTTCCCATAATTTTGGGGGGCTGATTACGGATAATTATGTTTTTAAAGCTTAATTTTTAACCTTGTTATTTAGCATCATAGCATAGGTTTTGAAGATAAGACACTAGTTGAACAGGGTAAATGAATGTAACCATAAATCATCTTTTGCCATGTTTTGCTTTGTATCCTGGTAAGCATGGTAAAGTCGGTTGCAGAAATCACTCTCAATGGAAGAGGTCCCAGATGGATGTGAGTGAAGCTAGGCGGAGCTATAGCGGAACGAAATTCATCTGGCTAGGGTCAGGTTACAAAGAAGCAGCTCTCGAAATTAAATTCATACTGATGTTTTACTTAGAGCAACCAATATGACAAACCACCATGACCATGAATTTGTATATTGCCTGCACAAATTTCCATAATATCCTTTAATTATATTTTCATTATGTGGGGTGCCAACTTCACAGAGGTTGTTTACCATTCTCTACCACACTCTGGACTGACTGGGTGAATATGCAGTTAAAATAGTCCATCTTTAGTTTTTCAGCTGCTTCTTGATCAGTTTCTTCTTAATCTTAATCTTCTTAAATTGGAATATGTAAGTCACTTTGGATAAAAGCGCCTGCTAAATGAATAAAGGTTAATGATGTAATTGTAATCACTTGTCCATATAATATAACATCTTTTCTTCAGAAGAGGTGGAGTTGACCTTAATGGAGACAGTCTGTTTCCCTCCAGTCTCGGAAAGCGCAACAGAAAAAGGTAAAAGGAACATAGCATTTCTTTCTTAATGATGTGTTTTTGTCTGCTGTATTACAATATATTGCACCTATCGTGGCTACTTTATGGTTATGGTTCCTAGCATACACTGCATTGTACAATATTAACAATAAACATTATCTTTAAACATTTACAGTGAAAGTAGCCAGAGAATAAAGTAAGGGAATACAAGTGAAGAGTGACTGTGGTTTCTGCTTCATGGTGTAGGTGAGGCTATGCTTCCACCACTACTAGAGCAGCCAGACTATTTTGGGCACGGCATGGGACCAGAGAAAGGTAAGAAAGATGAAGTGCAACCAGAACAGAAATAACTAAACCTTCACCTGCAAAGAGTCAACACAGAAAGCAGACGCAGACAGTGCCGCCGCTACCACCATGGGCATCACACACTGTGCGTAGGGCACCAAGGGACAGAGGGGGCACCACAATGTAGCCAATAAATAACTTTACTGTAAACTGATTTTTAATCTCCTTAGAGAATGTTTACAATGGCAATATACACCAACAGCATGCTACATAACAATTATACTTTTCGGGTTCTCTCTCAATCTCCATTAAGATCTAACTTGAAAGTTATGCTACTCCATTAATTGGGAACACGTCTGAGCACACATGAGAGGGAAATCATGAAGGCAACAAAGACGAGGCTGGAGGAGATTGCGCAGTTATCCAGTTCCCTCTAGCCTACTGGCCCGTTATAAACTGTGAGAGGCAGGGCATTTCGACACTTTGGCTGCACTCACTGTGATTTGGAAAATATAATTTGGTCTTTGCCTTTGTGTAATGGGACTGGTGCAGAGGGCGGTGGTTTACAGCTGCCTAAAAAGATAATTTTTTTTAATCCTATTTAATCCATGATTGTCCTATTTTAATCCTATTTTAACTCCTTAATCCATGGTTAATAACATCATGACACAACTTTCTTGTAAAGGCTGACTGTAAATTATTATTATTATTATTATTATTATTAATAATAATAATAATTATAAGAAGTACATTTCAGCGGCATTTTGCCTATATTTCGATAGAACAGTGAAGAATGACAGGAAATTAATGGGATCAGGAAATGACCTCATGTACAAAGACTTGCGTGTATTTCATACTAAAACATTGCGTACAGTGCAAACCTGAAAAGTAGCGTAGCCTACACACAAAAAAATTCCTGATGTATGAAACTGTGCGTATGCAGCATTCATGGGCGTAGATTTGCGTGGGGTCCGAAGGACATGTCCACACTGGCGCCTTGATGCAGGGGCTTACCTGGGCTTCAGAGTGTGTGTGTGCGGCTGCACAGAAAGTAGCCTACTGGTGCTGAAAAGGTGAATAGATTGTAGAATAGCCAAAGAAGATGTAGCATTGTTATAAAACCTTTAAAATCTCTAAACAATCACAAGTAGGGCAGTTCATCACAGTTCATCCATTGCAACTGGATTGATGAAAGGTCACTTACACCTGTAGGCTACATTGTATTTGGGAAAAGCAAAAGGTATCAGCATAATGTTATTTATTTATTTATACAGGACAAAGGTCCTTTTTGGATGGATGGATTTTTTGTGAATGTTTCTTCTTCTACGAGATTTTTTAAGATTTTAGTCATCTTTAGTTCATGTAATACTTTATTGTCAATGCACAAATTAAGTAACAGTAGTCTGAAACGTTATTGTTAATGCACAAATTAAGTAACAGTAGTCTGAAACGAAATGCTGTTTTACATCTAACCAGTGGTGCAAATAACTGTCCAAATGGGCCTTGATGAAATGCGTCGCTAGACTGTTCATACACATTTTAACGGGCCAAAGTTGAAGAGCTGTTGTCCGTTATTGTTCGTGCAAATATAGGCTGATTCATGTTCCCTTGCATTGTGTAACTGAGGTCCATGGCTAGTCTGGCTTTCACCAGACCAAGCTCAATCTTTTAAGAAATCAAAAAATAAATAGTGGGCAGAACAGGCCGGGTTCACCCAGCCTAGTCCATATAGGCACCCGATATTGTTTAATTTTCCGATTGAGATATCCATGCTCTGGCTATTCTAAATGCAAAAATGCATCAGGGAGTTATGACAAAACTGTAACTAACAAACTAGATCCTAATAGAAAGCTGTTAGCTTCCCTAAGCTACAGGTAGGCTTATAAGGTAGGCCTATTTACAACATAAATTGTCAATAGGCTATGCTGGCGACACAAATAAAATCTCCTTGGCTTACTTTTACAGTTTCAAGCGGTCTTAAACTGCCATATCGTGGGCTTAAAAGTTGTAATAAAAATTCACGCAGCTCCATGAGTCAAGGAAAAGCCGCCAATGAAGTAGCCACTTCTAAATGGGACCCACTACTACACAGTAGCTTAAGGTGTGTTGCTAAAGCAGCCATAATGAAATGAAGGTGTCATACTTCACACACAATCGCTTTTAATTTCACAGACTACAACTAAGCTGGAAATGAAAGCACATCGATTCCCCTCTCACACCCTGCACGCACTTAAAACAAAAAAAAGGGCGCCTCAGTCTCACGCGATGTATAGGCAAAACTGTATCAGACCGGTGTAACGCTGGTAAATCTTCCATTGCACAGAATGATTTTTGTAGCACGCGGCAACAAATGACAGTCGAAAAGATACAATTACAGTGCTGCTATCAATTTGCTTGGTATAACCGCATTTATAGTTTTCTACAAATGCAATCAATCAAATTGGCCTCCATCACTCAACCAACGCTTAACGGTAACATTAGGGTCCATATTGATATTATAAGATTAACGCATTCCTGCAGTAAAAACCAAGCATGTCCGATAAACATCCTCAGATTTATTTCGGCTTCAAGAAGAAATGGGAATTACATTTCATGTGAACATTGTCCTATCCTTATTAGACGCTCTCTGCGGTAAACTACAGTCCTTGTAGGAAGCGTCCATTGTTTTTCCAACCCACTTTTAACTTCCAACAAAATTACGTCTCACTGCAACGATGCGCCATCTAGTGGACAAACGACTACTTATCGCCAATACTGGAAATGCAGCCATGCTGATGATGATGAATATTTATTTTGGCTTTCTTTTAATCATACTGAATTTGTAATTATGTATCGGCCGTTCTAATACCGATGGTATGTGGGTGCCTGTGTGTGTGTGCATGTGTATATGTGTGCACCGCCATCTACAGGCCAATGAGTGTACAGTCACTAAATGTACACATAACCTAATTTTTTTAGACCCCCCCCCATGGATGAAATTCTAAGAAACTTGGCATACCCCCAGAGAATGCCAGGTCAATCATACACATAAAATTTGGTGCAGTTCTGAACATCTTAACTGAAGATAGGGGCGATGAAAGCAGAATAATAATTAATATTTTTCTGCAAATCACAAATGAGTGATTATGGGCCAGGTTGATGTGGGCCCTTGAGACCAACATACCATAAAAGATTCTTCATCCTCAGTGCGGGGGGCAGTCTTGGGGCCCAATGGGAGGGCGAAATCTAGTGGGGCTACATACCCACCAAATGTCATGTGCCCCGTGGTTCGGTGTCCCGGTATCGTTGACCAAAAATTCAGGAAGTAGATGAGATGAAAAAAAAAAAAAAAAAAAAAATTTGACAATCCCTATATGACCTTGAGCTTGATCATACTGCTCTTACATCCATGCAGAGGCCCCCTTTGTCTTCTCCAATTCTAAAGTGTAACAAAATGTAACAAAACGTAATAAATCCTGTAGAGGAGCTAGAGGAGAGGCTGAAACTGACTGACAAACTTATACAAACTCCTGGGGAACCCCCCGACACGACAAACACGCACTTTTAAAAAAGCTTTTAAACGTCCATATGTGTAGCCTACCCATCTTTTAACTTACATGTGTTGTAAAAGTTCAACGCTTGTTTTCGTGCAGTAGGCTAGCCTTTTTGATAAGCGATGTCATGGGTAGGCTGACGTGATTCGAGGGCATTCTGTTCCTGTTTGTGTAAAGGTTTTAGGCTACATAGGCTGAATAATAGGCTACACTTCATATTATTAACCAAAAGCGCACGCTATGTGTCGAGTCAGATCAGCGGTCGGGTATCATTTAATCATAATTAATATTTGGCGCCGGGGGGGGGGCTTAAAAAACATATAGCCCAGGGGCCTCGGGTAGCCTGGGTGTTCCCATGCTGCCTTGCCATATTTATGGTACAGGGAATGAGTAAATCGGTCATTTTTGACCGGAACAGTGTTAGAAGGTTAAAGGAGAATTCCGGTGTGATATTGACCTAAAGTGTATTGAAACATGATACCGAGTGTGAACGTATGTCTCATAGCCCATCTCGCTTGTCCCCTGCACTCCAAAATCTGGCGCTTAGTTAGCCGATACTACCAACAGCTTTTTTTCAATAGTGGTGCTTCGCATCGGGCTAGCCATGCAAATAAATCACTGTTTTACACCCATTTACGAGGCTCAATGTATCTCCACACTTCATTGGTAGACTTCCGAGGGCCCTGACATTTAAAAAACGAGACATTGAGAACTTTGAAAAAAAAGCACTGGTAGTTTACTTACAAGACGATTTATACAGACAGTATCTTCACTAAGTTTAGCGCTTGCAGCCATCTTGAATTTAGTCAACATAAGTCGAAAGCAACGAGTAAGAATGAACAGGTATGATAAAGGGATCAAATTCCAAAAATAATTCAGTGGAAATGCATGGATTCCAGTTGCTGCTACTGGAAGAAACTGGAATCCATGTATTTCCACTGAATTATTTTTGGAATATAAAAATCGTGTCACTGACGTATGACTTACGTTTGACTTTGAAAGCCTCGGTTCCACGCCAGACAAGCCGGAGTACAAAATAAACTTGGTGTACACCTTCATTAATGAACTGGAGGGTCATACTATCACGACATTCTACTGAAATAGGGAGGAGGGTTTGGAGATCATGATACCATGTCCGAAATGTGCATCCATTGCCAGTGTTGTGCGTGAACGAGTTCAAAAGAACGCGTTCATTGAACACGCTCATTTTTTCGTGAACGTTGAACTGAACGCAACACATTTTTTAATAAAGAACATGAACGTGAATTAGTTCACATTATGTGTCATGAACGGCAGACATCACTGTAAATGAACGTTGGAATTTGTTAACTGAGTGACATCTGTTTGAAACGCAACGAGAGAAAGTTCCTCCCTGTATTCTCGCTGGTGCCGCTTAAATCATGTATCACCAGACAGAAATGGTTTTGACATTGTGTGCGCAATGCATTGCGGGCAACGTAGTGTCCGGCTGAGAATAGTTGAATAGCATACCAGAGAGGGTTAAAGGATCTTTGAGCATACTGGCTTCCGCACAACGTTACCAGTGATGAATTGCAGCAGAGCGGGGTAGGCATAGCAACGCCGCATAGCAGGCAACGACGAGAGCGCCGAGGGCTGGATTTCATTGCACTAAGTATAGAACTGGTCTAGCTTGTCTGTACTGCTGCCAGTTTTATCACCTGGTAAGAAACCCACAATTGCAGTGTCATGAGCAAATGTCTAATGAGCAGCTTCAAAGAACGTATAGTGATTTCTAGCTCGTAGTGTGAAAAAAGTATTTTTTTTAAATATCTCACGAAAAAATTAAAATGAACTGAACTTTGAACTAGTTCAGAATTAAAATTGTGAACTTTGAACGTGAACTGTTCACTTTGAGCATGTATGAACTGAACTTGAACTAGTTCAGAAAAGCTGTGAACTGGCACAACACTGTCCATTGCTCAGAAAAATAAGGCTTTGACAAATTCTGGGAAATTCTTGGATTCTGCCATAGATCTCAATGTTAAAAAGAGAGCCCCATCACTGCATAAATGTGCGGGGGCGTGTACTGCTACCCTATTTGCATAAATTTCCAGGGAAAGGAAATGGCCACTCATGAAGTATCTTCGTAATCAACCATCTTTGCTATAATGCTGTCGATTAGAAGTTTTGGCACACTTGGCTGCAAAGATCTTAGCCCTATAATCTTTGCTTGGCTGTCGATTCGAGGATGTCGGGCATGAAAAGAAAGGTGGAGGACATCAGAAGTTATTTCAAGAAACAAAGTGTAGCCCTAAGTCATAATATTATGCACTAGTTATGAATGCCAGGTAGGCTGGTAGGCTACACATTTAGTTGACAGTGCTATATGTGTATAGCCTATTAAATGGACGTTGGAATCAACCAAATACCAGCTAGTTCAGCTATATTGCGCTAGCAGATTTGTGTACTATGACAATGGTTACTAAGGAAAGGAAATGCATGCGTTTAACCAGCAATGCAATGTTTGCTAAAATTAATGAAAATGGCACGAGGATGTCAGTGAAAACAAATGCATTTATATGGTCTTGACGTGCTGGAGATAGAAAAAGCAACCCAGCCGCTCCCTTTATCAGACAGCGTTGGTGTGGCAGGGTCACAGCAGCAGGTGAACTTGAATAAGGACATGGTGTTTTTTTTAGTGTTAGCTAGTTATAGGCTAGGTATAGACCTAGTGAATATTACTGGTCTTCTTCGAGATTTGAGTCGTGCTATGTCACTGCTCATGACATCAATATTTTATTTATAAAGTGACAGAGGAACCCGGCCAGGTTGTTGCTCAGATAGGGGAGATTCAGGGCTACAGGTACATTTGACATGGTGTTTTGAGTAAATGTTTTACTGCATATGCATCAGTAGGTAGCCTAATGCATCATACAAAGTTAAAGTCAGGCACGCATCATATATATATATATTTTTTTTTTTTTTTTTTTTTTTTTTTTTTTTTTTTTTTGGGGTCGAGTAGTGTCGAGATAAAAAAAAATACAGTCAATGTTTGAGATTACCAAATTGGTTACGGAGTATGTTTTTCAGCGGGATATTTCCTGTTGACCTTGAGTTCCGAGCTGGTTAGCGATAGCAGCATTCGTTGTTTGCTCAAGTAGTGTTGGTAGTCAGAGAGGACTGGGCATACATCACTCGACAGAGGAACTAGTGGATCCTTCTTTCCATAACTATCAGGAAAAGATGTGAAGGAGGGAGAGAGAGCAGATAACCCTTCTCCTGAAAAAGATTTTCGCTGGTATTTTTTTTATTGTGGCCTGCTGGTGTCTGTCCAGTAATAAACTCAAACCCTTGTGTGTATTCACACCAAATTGGCCTATAAGTTCCAAACTCTGCACAGTATCCCATTAACTGCATGACAAGTTGGTGAAGTTTGTAAACACGTTATCAAAATCAACTTAATGCAGAACTATATGCAGGCACACACCTTTTGTTTGAGCAGGAAAGAATAACATAGGCTACTTATTATGACCGCCGCGCAGCAAAGGTTTTTTTTTCTTTTTTTTCTTTCTTTCTTTATTTATTTATTTATAAATAAATAAATTTTACCCCCCCGGTAAAAAATGAAAATCAGTAGGATTAAAAGAAAGCCAAAATAAATATTCATCATCATCATCATGGCTGCATTTTCAGTATTGGCTTAGAAGTAGTCGCTTGTCCACTAGATGGCGATCGTTGCAGTGAGACGTAATTTTGTTGGAAGTTAAAAGTGGGTTGGAAAAAACAATGGCGCTTCATACAAGGACTGTAATTTACCGCGAGCCGAACATCTAATAAGGATAGGACGATGTTCACATGAAGTGTAATTCCCATTTCTTCTTGAAGCGAAATAAATCTGAGGATGTTTATCGGACATGCTTGGTTTTACTGCAGGTACGTTAATCTTGTAATATCAATAAGGACCTAGGTAATGTTACCGTTAGCGTTGGTTGAGTGATGGAGGCATTTGATTTATTGCATTTGTAGAAAACTATAAATGCGGTTATACCAAGCAAATGTATAGCAGCACTGTTTGTATCTTTCGACTGTCATTTATTGCACGTGCTACAAAATCATTCTGTGCAATGGAAGATTTACCAACGCTACACCGGTCTGATACAGTTTTGCCTATACATGCGTGAGACTGAGACGCCTGTTTATTTTGTTTTAAGTGCGTGCAGGGTGTGAGAGGGAATCGATGTGCTTTGATTACAGCTTGGTAGTTGTAGTCTGTGAAATTAAAAAAGCACGTGTGTGAAGTATCCAAACAATGACACCTTCATTTCATTATGGCTGCTTTAGCAAAACACCTTAAGCTACTGTGTAGTGGGTCCCATTTAGAAGTGGCTACTTCATTCAAGCTTTCCTTGACTCATGGAGCTGCGTGAATGTTATTACAACTTTTCGCCACGATATGACAGTTTAAGTCCGCTTGATACTGTAAGGCGAAGCCATTGGTTTCAAAAGGAGATTTTATTTGTGTCCAGCATAGCCTATTGACAATTTATGTTGTAAATAGGCCTACCTTATAATCCTACCTGTAGCTTAGGGAAGCTAACAGCTTTCTATTAGGATCTAGTTTGTTAGTTACCGCTTTGTCATAACTCCCTGATGCATTTTTGCATTTAGAATAGCCAGAGCGTGTATATCTCAATCGAAAATTAAACAATATCGGGTGCCTATGGACTAGGCTGGGTGAACCCAGCCTGATCTGCCCGCTATTTATTTTTGATTTCTTAAAAGATTGAGCTTGGTCTGATGAAAGCCAGACTAGCCATGGACCTCAGTTAAACAATGCAAGGGAACATGAATCAGCCTATATTTGCACTAACAATAACGGACAAAAGCTCTTCAACTTTGGCCCGCTAAAATGTGTATGAACAGTCTAGCTAATGATTTCATCAAGGCCCATTTGGACATGTCAGTTATTTGCACCACTGGTTAGATGTAAAACAGCATTTCGTTTCAGACTAGGCTACTGTTACTTAATTTGTGCATTAACAATAACGTTTCAGACTACTGTTACTTAATTTGTGCATTGACAATAAAGTATTACATGAACTAAAGATGACAAATCTTATGTAGAAGAAGAAACATTCACAAAAATCCATCCATCCAAAATGACCTTTGTTTTTGATAGCTGTTGAAAACGGCATGGAACTGACAGAGATGTTTTTGTTTAAAAATACATAAAAAATAAATAATTTGCATCCAATTGCAATGGATGAACTGTGATGAACTGCCCTACTTGTGATTGTTTAGAGATTTTAAAGGTTTTATAACAATTCTACATCTTCTTTGGCTATTCTACAATCTATTCACCTTTTCAGCACCAGTAGGGTACTTTCTGTGCAGCCGCACACACACACTCAGGCATGCCAAACAAGCATACACAAAAGTTTCAAGAGTGGGGGATGGAGTAAAATATGGAGACAAATTGAAGTGTGATTTATTTTCGCGGAACGGATGTACAGGACTGAGCGGCGGTCATATTTTGTACCGCTATGCGGTACATCTAGTTTTTTTTAACATCTGTGGTTGCTGGTTATCAGCACACAATGTTAATTCACTAACTCAAGACTTCAAGGCCATCATGGATATAAAAAGTTTTTTGTAAACAACGAAAACAGAAAGGATGGAGTCAAACCTAGAGAAGTTATTTCAGATAGGAAAGAAGTGTGTGTGTGTGTGTGGGGGGTCTGTAGATGGGTGTGTGTACCATACTATTCATTCCTGTAGCTGCCCCTGCTAACAGGTTTAAAAGAGCCCTCCCTTCCTCTTACAGGCGTTGCCAGAGCTTTAAGTTGACCACAACTGTATTTAGCAAGGGTGTGCTTCCCCCAAAATCACTGCAGCCTAAAGCGAATCTTATGCCTCGCTTAATCGCTTGGGGGCTTTTTGAGTAGTGCACACAGGTGGTAAGGAGTGCACAGGTCCTGTTCAGGCATGTCTGTGTTGAGATGTTAGTTGATGGCTGTTATGTTGCTTCCTAATGTCTTTATATAGACAATTCTATATTCGCACAAAGAGCAACACTCACACGCTTTTTCTGGTTCACTCACTTCTTCTAGAATGGTTTATTACATACAAGAACTCAACCAATTACAGAACACTGATGCGCCCTAGTGGTCACTATTTATATAGCACAACATTTAGCTACATACATAACATTTCCTTCCCACTAAGATAGGTTGTCCCTTAACACAAAATATATTTTCTTTAACACAACCTAAATGATACACTTTTCCGTGCACAAGTACATTTGTACAGTTTTCTTTTTTTTGTACAACAAAATAACAATGAGGAGTTATCTTACTTTCGGTATAACTATGTTGAAAACAATATGTCCCAAAACTCAAACTGTACTACAAACTTCTGTGAGCTAATCACTGTTCACTCATCACGGTAACGTACTGGTGGTTTTGTGATCCTCACAGGATAGCGTTTCACAGTCTCTGTTATGTCCCGTCGTTGGTAGTTCAGTGGACTGGTGTGTATTTGATGGTTCGATGATCTCAGGAACTTGATCATCATTCTTTTCTGGTGGAGGTGTATAAGGGTGCAGTGTGGTGCAACTATCACTCTGGGGTAGTAACACCTGTGGGCTTACAGGAAGGTTCACTGCAGTCTGCTGAAGCTCGGGCTCCAGGCGTGTCAGCATCTGGTCCAAATGACGTTTCCATACCCCTGGTGATCCCACATTTACCTTGTATGACACCGGTCCTGTCTTTTCCATAACAACACCTTGTGCCCACTTTTCCTCCCCTTCCCTATAATCACGCACAAGGACTGGCTCCCCAACATCAAACTGTCTGGCCCTAGAGTGACGTTGGCGGTGTTGTTGTTGGGCATCCTATGACCTGTGTACTGCTCCAGCAACACTGGGTTTCAGGAAATCCAGTCGAGAACGCAGCCTGCGTCCGAGGAACAACATAGCTGGCGTTTCTTTCGTTGTTGCGTGAGGGGTGTTTCGGTAATTCAGTAGAAACGCATCAAGTCGCTGGCGCACACGTGCTGTGCCTTTGGATGCTTTTAAGGCATGTTTGAACGTCTGCACAAAGCGTTCGGCCAAGCCATTGGTGGCAGGATGGTATGGCACTGAGCGGATGTGCTTGACTCCATTGGACTTCAGAAACACACTGAATTCTTCAGCACAGAACTGTGGTCCGTTGTCACTCACAAGAATGTGTGGAATGCCATAGTGACTAAAAAGGCCCCTGAGCACTTGAATGGTCATGGTGGCAGTGGTGCTGTCCATGATGTGCACCTCAAGCCACTTAGAATGTGCATCCACAGCCAGGGGCGCCTTAATACCACCTGAGGCCCCTGGGCTACATGTCTTTAAGCCCCCCCCCAACCGCAAATATTAATTATGATTAAATGATACCCGGCCCGCGATCTGACCCGCCTATTTACATAACGTGCACTTTTGGTTAATAAAAATAATCACGTCATCTACCCATGACATCGCTTATCAAAAAGGCTAGCCTACTGCACGAAAACAAGCGTTGAACTTTTACAACACTGACTAGCAGGCTAAGTTAAAAGATGGGTTACACATATGGACGTTTCAAGCTTTCAAACGTGCATGTGTTTGTCGTGTCGGGGGGTTCCCCAGGAGTTTTTTTTTTTAAATTCTGTCTACATAACACACCATTTTTTAAACGCAGTTTGGGAGGGACAGAAATACTTTTAGCCTACAGAACAAGCAGCTGGCTCATGCGACGTGAACATTGGCTAGGCCTACCCTATGCATTATCACTACGTAGACCTACCCTACATGGAGACATATCTCACGTTAACAATGGAGAAAACATAACGAATGGGTTAGCACAAACTTAGCTTTTGATGAACGGAGATGTAGATCACTAATTAATTTCTTTGCGCAACAACCCATGTTCTGCGTTCACTCCAGTGAGACAAGTGAAATACATGTTTTTAAAGCCGTTTCATTGCCAGGCATTTGCTACAATATTTACCTGCTATATGCCTTCTGTTTTCATGGACAGTTACAGGAATCCACGTCATTCGTTATCGTTGCTTCAATCGAGAGTTATCTCCAGAGTTTGTAAGTTTGTCAGTCAGTTTCAGCCTCTCCTCTAGCTCCTCTACACACCCGTTGGGATTTATTAAATTTGTTACATTTTGTTACACTTTAGAAGAGAAGACAAAGGGGGTCTCTGCAAGGATGTCATTGTCATTGTGCGATGTAGAGTAGGCTAATGACTGACGCCGCGAATACGGACACCGCCGTTTATTATTATTGATTATCATTATTATTATTAGGAGGCCCCTCATTGGTCGAGGCCCCTGGGCTGAAGCCCAGGTAAGCCCCTGCATTAAGGCGCCAGTGTCCACAGCGACCAAGTACATATGTCCTTCAAATGGACCTGCAAAGTCCACATGTATCCTTTCCCAAGGACTGGAGGGCCACATCCAAGGGTGTAGAGGTGCTAGCCCAGGCTCTTTTTGTACGCTCTTACAGGAGTGGCAAGATTTGGCCTTGAGCTCAATTTGAGAGTCTATGCCGGGCCACCAAACATAACTGCATGCCAAGCTCTTCATCCTCACTACACCTGGATGTGCTGAGTGGAGCTCTTCCAGAACCCGGGGGCGCAGTTTAGGTGGCACGACCACTCTCACACCCCACATGAGGCATCCCTGTTGTATTGTGAGATCAAGCTGGCGTAACAGATAGGGCGACAGCTCTTCACCTGCTCCCTTTGCAGCTGGAAAACGACCAGTTGAGACCTGAGCTAAGACACGAGACAAGGTGGGGTCAGACAAGGTGTCACATCTGATCTCGGTGCTACTGACTGGTAGTGTGTCCAACTGAGATGTGTAGAATACCTCTACTGCGCCCCGCTTCTCTTTATGAGTGTAGGAGAGTGGTAACCGTGACAGTCCATCGGCATTTGCATGTACCTTTCTGGTATTGAATGGTATAATCATGCGCTGACAGGAGGAGTGCCCAACGCTGCATTCGGACGGCAGCCATTGATGGTGTACTTTTCAATGGACTCAGGATGGAGGTCAGCGGGCGATGGTCAGTGAGTAGGGTGAACTTGTTACCATAGAGGTACTGGTGGAACTTACGCATCTAAAGACTATCGCTAGCCCCTTCTCGATCTGGGCGTAGTTTTGTTCCGCCTTGCTGAGCGTTCGAGATGCATAGGCTATTGGTCTTTCCTCACCATCAGGCATGACGTGCGAGAGCACAGCTCCGACCCCATAAGGCGAAGCATCACACGCGAGGCGGAGCGGCAGCTTAGGATTGTAGTGGGTCAATACTTCCTGTGATACAAGTAGTGCTTTAGATGTCTGGAATGCTGACTCACACTGACGTCCACTGCCATTTCTTCCCTTTATTTAGTCGGGAATGAAACGTCCGTAATAGTTCAGCATCCCTAGGAACGAACGTAGCTGACTTATATCACCTGGTGCAGGTGCTTCCACAATGGCACATACCTTCTCTGGTGATTTGTGGAGTCCAGCTGCGTCAATGATATGGCCCAAGTATTCCACGGACTCCTGGAAAAACAGGCACTTCTCTGACTTGAGATGCAGACCCTGTTCCTCTAGCCTGCCCAGGACTGCATCCAGAGTTTTTAGGTGAGTCTGTTCGTCAGGACCACTGATCAGGATGTCGTCCAGGTAACAGTGCGTGTACGGCAGTCCGAGAAGCACTTGGTCCATAGCCTTCTGAAATAAGGCGGGCGATGATGCTACTCCAAACGGTAAGCGGTTAAAACGAAATAGCCCTTTTTGTGTAGAGATAGTCAGCAGCTCCCTAGACTTCTCTTCTACCTCCATCTGTAGATAGGCATTTGATAAGCCTAACTTACTGAAGCGTTGACCTCCTGCTAGAGAGGCAAAAAGGTCCTCAACGCGTGGAATTGGATACTTATCCACGCACAGCGCTGGGTTGAGGGTGACCTTGAAATCTCCACAAAGTCTCACTGTGCCATCCTTTTTGCTGACAGGCACCACGGGCGTGGCCCAATCACTATGCTCCACTGGTGAGATCACCCCAAGCTCAGTCAGTCGTTTTAGTTCAGCCTCAACTCGTATATGTTACAGTCGACACTGACTGTGAGTTGGGACTGTATTCCATGTCACAAAAAGGGAAATATTCACGAATATCAGTGCTGCCTGTAGTAAATGGAAAGAAAATGGAGATGGAACTGGATACAGGGGCTGCTGTGTCTCTGATTCCATTGGAACAGTACAGAAGCATGCTGTAGTGTTAATTTTGTCACCTATTTTTTATTTAGTCTTAGTCTTAGTCTTGTGACGAAATGTCCTTTTAAGTCTTTGTCGTATTTAGTCATTCAAATATAATTTTTGTTAGTCAAGTTTTAGTCAACTAAAAGTCTCGTCATTTATAGTCTAGTTTTAGTCAAAAGAAAACTAAAGCTATCTTAGTCTCAGTCAGTTTTAGTCAAAACATTTTAGTCTTTTTTTATAACAAATTATTTCTGATTACCATTTCAGTCAAATAGTGTTTCACACATCTCAATTTTCTAACAATATTGTGTGTCCACAGGGCTACTCGACTGTTATAATTACTCATTCTGATTTTTTTGTCAGTCAGTACATGCACAGGTAAGTCGAGCTACAGTTATAGCTTGGCTGGGATTTGGCCATAGACAGTAAAAGATTTGACTGGACCACTGTCATGATCTTCATAGACCAGTGTTTCACAAAGTGTGGTCCGGGGACCACTGGTGGTCCGCAAGCTATCCCAAGTGGTCCATGAGCAGACGTGGTAAAATATAATATAGATGAGTTGTTTGCAATATTGAACCAACTGTTCTACAACACTGTCTATGTCAGATATGCCAGTTTAAATCATATTAATCCTCTGACACAATTAAACAAAGTGCAAAGACAATAAGCAAGGTGGTTCAGTGAGTATTGTGTAGGCTAATATACTGCTAGGTCTATTTTTTTTTTTAGCTAGGTGGTCTGTGTGTTTCTTTTTTATTGATTAGTTAAGTGGTCCTTCATCTGAAAAAGTTTGAGAAACACTGTCTTGGACCCAAGTATGAATGTTTTACTCCGCCACGCTAGATGGCGATATGCGCCCAAACGCAACACAAACTCTCAATCTTAGCTAACTTGATAGCGAACTTTCCATATTAGCTTACTTGCTAGCAAACTTTGCATCATCAGTATAACTAGTTAAATAGTTGACATTACTTGCTGAAAATTTTCGTATGGACATTCTGGGGGATGTTAATTTGTATATGTATGAGAGAAGCTTCAACTTCTGGGTATGTAGCATTGTGGCATAAAGCCTAACTCCTAAATCTCCGGTGTTCTTGTTCCATGTAGTTTCCTGCTGCAGCCACAGGGTTGCAGCAACAGCATGTAGACTAGCCTACAGGAAAGTTGCTGGCGCATGAACCATGAACTCATTCGAATATTTTGAAAAGGTAACAGCTATTCTGTCTTCTCATTTGGTAGACGAAAATGGAAGAGAAATTTTATCTTAGTTTTTATTTCATGCAAAACATTTTAGTCTCGCCTTTTCGTCAACAATAATGCATCTTAAGATAGTCTTAGTCAGTGTTTCAGGACATTAGTGCAGTCTCGTCATCGTCTCGTCTTAGTCATGTAAAAAAAGGTTGTTGACGAACATTTTTCCTCTTGTCTCGTCTGACGAAATTAACACTAGCATGCTGGGCCAACTGCCACTGCAGCCCACTGATATCATGCTCAAGACATACACTGGAGAGCCTTTAGCACCAGAAGGGGTCATCAAGGTGCAAGTAAAGTTAAACAAGCAATGTGCTGATTTGCCCTTGTCTGTAGTTAAAGTTGATGCACCCGCACTGTTTGGTAGAGAGTGGCTGAGAGTTATTAAACTGAACTGGAAAGACTTAAAGACTGTGCATGCAATTGAGCAGAGAGAGAAAGACAACTTGGAGACGGTGTTAAAGAGACACTCAGCTGTTTTCTCTAAAAAGCTAGGCACAATGAAGGGAATTAAGGCCACATTGACTATTAGACCTAACAGTGTACCCAAATTCTGTCCACACGTAACGTGCCATATGTTCAACATTTTTTGAAAGATAGGTCCCATGGAGGCAAATGGAAGTGGCGTCACTGGGACACACACTTCTACTTGCCTCCATGGGACCTATCGAATATTGCAACTAGTGTCGTGATCACGACGCGTGAGTATAAATGGTTACGGCGCTTCTGTGACGTCACATTGTCGCGCTACCGGTCGGGTGCGTCAAGTATGTGGAACGTTTAAGTGTCTTCACCTTTAACTAGTGTTGCACTGTTGCACACCCCCTCTTCGGAGGACAACTTTATTTTTAATTAAGTAATATATTTTTCAGATGCAAATACAATTTGTCCTACCTCAACCATTTATGTGACCCTGGAATCATATAGCACCACGTGAAGTGAAACATCAAACATATGAAACGCATTAAGGTAACAGATAGACAAGTGAGACGGACAGACAAACAGATAGACAGACAAACAGACAGACAGACACGCAGACAGACAGTGGGACAGGACACTAACATGAGAGCTGTAGCCAGAGTGTCTTAGTTTGTGGAGAGACAGCAGATGCGAGGAAAATCTAGGGCGCTCACCCTTATGACGTTAGGTGCACCTGTGCGACCCAGGAAAAAATTTAGCCACATTTGCGGCCAAATTGATCACACTCTAGAGCCCTGTCAGATTGTTGTTACACTGGAATTTCCTTTTAAGTACTCATTTGACTAACTCTGCACTGAATGATAGCTGAGCATGCACACTGACTAATCTGCGCTACCTCTGTTCCCGCTGCAGTGCATGTGACATGTCCATTTACTGCATTACCGGTCACCAAAGACTCTGATCAGGCCCCGGACACGCAGAAGACTGCAGGTATTTCAAAAGCCCTATATGCAAGAATGCAATGCACAGAATGCATGCTCCTTTGAGTGTGAATGCAGGGTGTTGGAATCAGGACTTTCTGTTCCTTGTTTCTTACTGTCGCTTTTAACGCTATTGCATTGTAATTGTCCCTAGCTAGGGCTATGGAAATTGTGAAATGGTGTTAGATATGTGATAGTCACATAGACAATAATGGTGGATTTCATGCAAATTTGAGAAGACTAGTTGGAGAAACTGGAGAAATGCAACTTTCTAGAAATATCCTTAAAAAAGATGTTTTGAAATGCTGTATGTTTTTTCATCTTTGAAGGCAACAGATCACTGCACAAAAGGTCAAGATGTCGTAAATCCCAATCCAAAGAACCAGGTAATGTAGTAGTGCTCTTCAAGATATGCCAGTGGTATTACATTTCATGCAATACAATTGAATACAGTGTCTTATTGGTCGCATTACTCCTAGTTTAGAGCATTTACTCTTGGGCGAAGTTAAAAACACATTAAAAATCACCACAGGAATTCAGGGGAAAAAAGTCAGTACACCTTTCATTACTTTAAATCTAAAGAGATTTAAATCTTTATTTTTTTTTTATTAGTTTGTATTTGATTATAAACTCAGTCTACCTTGGCTTGGAGGATGCCAGTATTGCACAAATTTGTGGAGATGTGTTCTGAGAGATTTGTTTTTCGTCCCATGCCCCACAGTTGAATTCAAATCAGGCAATATACTTGGCCAGGCCATAGTTTTCACTTTAGAAAGTGATTTTGGCAGTATGCCTTGGAATCGATATCATTCTGGAATATTCCTCTTCCGTCAAGCTTCTGAAGACTGGTCCTCTTGTCAGCCAATATTTTGGTATATCTAGGCATTCATGGTGCCATCTATAAATATTATCTTCCCAAAACATTGTTATATCGCGCAGCTTTATATAATCATGCTATCACCTCCACGCATCACTGTCAGGATTCTCAGTCCTGGTCAGGTGCACGGCAAACATGGTAGATCACATCTGAGCAAATGTATCATGTTATTTGCTCCCATCCATAATAGTGGAGCAATGCCAACTATAATATTTACCATTTTAAAAATCATTCACATGAAAATCATCTACATAGTCTGAATTGACTCAAGGTTTTTGAAAGTGTCTGCTCAAACATAGCTCTTATGTAATCAAAAATGAGTCATTGTCTAACAGTCGTAGATCTGTTCTGATTGTGTGGGGGCATCGACAGGTGAAGCCATGAGGCAAACACAGGCAGATTTATACACCCCATAGGTTCAAAAACTGTTCAATTTCCAGTGTTCAGACCATCAAACTAATTTGAACTCATAAATGTTCTCAATTCTGTTTTCAGTGATCGCATGCTTTCTAACTTGTGAGATAGCGATCAAGGTGTACTCACTTTAGTTGCCCTTAAGTTTATACTCTGAAGCCTATTTTACCAATAAAGTCTTTTCAAAGTATTTATTTTTGAGGCTTTGTATGAGGAAATGCTCTATATGTCAATGCAGTTGTTTTGAAGTGATTTTTGAATCATATGATATTCAAATGATATTCACTAATAATGATATCCACTGTAAAAACACTGCTATATCAGTAGCTGTGGTGCTGATGGATTTGGTCTGACCTTTCAGATGGTGCCTTCCCATCAAAAAGGCCCAAGAGAACCAAACCCACACAAAAGGTCAAAGAAATCCCATCAGATAATTTGGGAGGTGAGACTGAGATTTAAACTATGATCACACCTTTACCAACACTTGACAATGTGGTTAATGATGAGCTGTGGTGTTAAAACAAGATATAAAACACATATTACATATGACCCTCTTGTCAATGTAGATACTCCTGAGAACTTTCAGTCAGTCAGACGAGTGGTCACCTTGTCCAGCCCTCAACAGTTTGTTCCGATCAGTCCGACTGCTGCCATAGTTCCCTTCGCCAACATTGCTAACTTTAACACGGCCACTCTGCTTCCCTCTACTGGCGGTAAGTGTCAAAAGCGTCCCTTTTCCTTTTGCATTCTTTGGAATGAGGATGTCGTACATGTAAACATCCACAGGGGAGTAATTTCTCAAAATAGATAGAACTAGGAGGAAACAAAAGAAACAGTATCCACATAGGAGTCATTTCTCAAAGCCTTTCAATAGAAATAGGAAGAAGGAAACAAAAGAAAATGGACATTTGTGGAGACCAAAAGTTGAATAAATGGTTGATATCCTTTCTGTAATACCTAGCCATCTCATAAGTCATCTCATCTCGTCATCTCCAGGTGCTCCAACATTTCATATCATCCAGACCCATTCACTAAGCCCTACCAGCCCCACTTACATTTTGGGTGAGTGTGGAAATAGTACTGATATTCTGTTGCTGAACCACCCATCACCATACACGTCACCTGACCCAGCACATCTCTTACTCCCACAGTACCCACAACCCCGCAAAAGCAGATGCACCAGATTGTTCCCCTCTCACCCAGTAAGAACATTTTTGTTCCCCTCCAATTTGTGACATAAAATCAACAACCGAATAGCAACTGTGCTGCTGGTCTTTCCAAACTTGAGGACACAAATAGAAAACTCGAAAGGTAGAATGTTTGTACTGTACATCTGAACTGTGTCTGTGTCCTTTCAGTAAGTGGTACGGTGGCCCCAGAGCTCCTGTTGGTCAGCCCAGGGGGCTCGTTATCAGACAGCGTTAACAGAAGCACACCTCCAGAGCCCATTACACTATCATCTCCCACTAGAGGTGAAAATTCTAACTTTAGTGTCCGTGACATTTCATGCTGTTTCATTGCATCCAGGTGAAATGTTGACAATATGTTCATTATTGTGTGCTAATGGAGTGACAATTCAGCTTTTCCATTGTATTTCTCTGTGAGTGTGTAAATGCAAATAGTCTCTAGCTCATGTGACAAGCAGGTTTTAGTTTGACACTGGTTAGCAAAAACACTGACTGGCTGTCTTGTGATTTGCAAAAATGTACAGTCACGGACAAAAGTATCGGCACCTCTTTAGAAGTATTGGGTTTCAATAGCTCAACACAACTGATACTCTAGACCTATTTTGCTTCCTCTGGCACTGATAATCAGCTGCATATAAAGGAGTACAGTAGGTAGAGTTATAAAAATATTTGGAAATCCTTGGAGAAAACATCATACTGTCCATTGAAATCAATAGAAGAAATGTACTGTGAGTAAACCTGAATCTATTGTCCATTAGAAATGGACTGATATTTCTCAGGAATGCTACCACAGCTGACGTCTGACTACCCATAACCTTAGCACTGGATTTTAACAATGAAAGGACACTTTTTGTGAAGGGTGCCAAGACTTTTGACCGTGTCAGTTTAACAGTATTCACTTCCTGCAGCATTTTGGTGATATTTTGTGTTGAATTTGGGGAAAGCAATTGTTGTTTCAGTTGTGTTGAGCTGTTGAAATGGTCCTGGTTTGTTTGTTTTCTCAAAAAAAGTCAAAAAGTGTGTATTTTGCTTAAAAAACATTTCTAAAGGGGTGCCAATACTTTTGTCAGTGACTGTAGTGACAGGCAGAAATGTGGATTGTGTTTCATTTAAACTGTCTGCCTCCATTTAGCCATTGGTTCATTGGCTACCCCTGAGCGAGGGGTGGCCAGTCCTGGAAGTTCATCATCAGACAGAACCACACCTGGAGAAACTGTCACCATCTCCTCTCCTACTACAGGTGAACCCCTAGCTTTATATTGACCAACATGCTAGTGTTACAGCAATTAAAGTCTGTAAATAATATTGGCAGCGGCAAAGCTTTTCAGAGATCAAAGCGTGATAAAGTTTATAATTTAATACTAGCTCTATTGGACTCATTCTTACAGAAACTAACCCTCGTGAATCAGCTGATGTTGTTGCCGCAAATCCCCAACTTGAGCATGTGGAAGAGGAACCCTGTAAGCCTTTTACCTGTTTTACCTTTCCATGTGTATTCATATTCAGTAGAGCTAACATTGAAATTGACTGTTAAGCCCTTATTAGAATGAGGGGCAAAGTGCAAAATCGTCAGTCTCTACAGCTAATTTAATCAAGGCAAAGTCAATCGGCTAATTTAACAAACCTTTAGCACAAACATTGATGAGTCAATACTCAATTCTCCCACATGCCACACGATAGCTATAACTCATGGAATAGAACTTTGATTTTTGCTTTGCTTTGCACTTTGCCCACCATTTAGATTAGGACTCTTTGTGTAATTGTATGTTATGTATGCCGTATGTTTTAGGTTATGTTGGGAGGTACTTGCAGCATGTGAAGTCATGCATGAGAGAGTCCTGTGGTGAGTTGGAGAAGGACAGGAGCATGGAGTCCCACTACGTCAACGTCCATCTACTCCAGAGGAAGGTGCTGGTCAAGTCTGGGAAGCACGCCAACAAGTGTCTGGAGAAAGAGATGGTCATCCTCAGCGATGCGGAGCGGAAGAAGGCTACGCTGACCAGGAAACAGGTGTTTGCCGACGGCCAGCTGAGGCAGAAGCAGGTGATCGCCCTCCTGGGCAAGCCCGGAGCGGGCAAGAGCGCGTTCATTAAGCGGCTCTGCCTCGACTGGGCCAAGGGCGAACTGCTGCGCTTTCGCTACGTCTTCTCGCTCAACTGCAAGACCTTGAACCTGAAGCGGTCCAACTACAGTCTGAAGAGGCTGCTCTTTGACCTCCCCACCTCTCTGCAGTGCGAGGACCCCGAGGCCGTGTTCAAACACATGATCTCCGCTCCCAAAGAGGTTCTCATTATTTTCGACAGCTTCGAGGACTTCAAGGACCACGAGGGGCTCCTGCACTCCCCTGCCACATGCACGGAGGCAGGCGGCTACAGCATCAAGCAGCTGTTTTCAGGCCTCTTCCTGAAACACCTGCTGAAAGGATGCACGCTCCTGATTGCTGCCAGACCATGTGGCGGCCTAATGCCCCTGCTGCGCAAAGTGGACAGCATTTTGGAGCTCTGTGGCTTCTCTCCCGTGGAGATTGACCTGTATACCTCACTCTATTTCATGGACGATGCACCGCATGGTGCCAGAGCCCTGACCAAAATGAAGCTCCAAAAGTACATTTATAGCCTGTGCTCCAATCCCCTGCTGTGCCGGTACACGTGCTTCCTACTTGACCATTTGGACAACAACAAGCGCTTCGCCTTGCCCTCAACTCTCACAGGCCTGGCGCTGAGAGTGCTCTCCCTGTGCCTTAAACAGACCTCCCAAGCGCAGGGCAAGGAGACCCCAGACATTTCCCAGCTGTGTGCGCTAGCATGGGAGTCCCTCAGTGCGCACAGCACTCTTGTGGCGGATGAGCAGCTAGAATCCACAGAACTTAGGGACTATGGGCTTGCCAGCGAAATGCTCACCTCTCACACTGTGGGCAATGCAGACGGAGCGGGTGAGATGACCGGTCACTCTTTCTCTCATGCCCTCATCCAAAACCTCCTGGCCTCCCTGCACCTGGTCCTGTCGGAGAGCGTGAGTGACAAGGCACTGGTCAATCAGACCATGAGTACCAGCCGGAGGAGGAGGCTGCAGTGTGAGTGGCTGGGCATGATGCAGCAGTTCACCGCGGGCCTCCTGTTCCAGAAAAGCAAGCTCCCCGAGTGTGGCATCGCACACTCCACCACCACCTCTGGCAGAAGTGCCAAGAAAAAGGCAGTGGAGGCCCACTTGGACTCCCTCAAGTCCGGGGAGATGGCTCCAGCAAGGCTCCTGGAGCTATGCCACTGCGTGTACGAAACGGGCAGCAAGAAGCTCGCGAAGCAGCTGGTGAAGAACCTCCCCGACACGGTGAGTCTCTGTGGAGCTCAGCTGACCCCACCGGACGTCTATGTGCTTTGGTATCTCCTGCAGGACACCAAGGCCCTGAAAAGGCAGTTCTGCATCGATCTGCAGGACACAGGCATCACTCTCAGTGGTCTGAAAGAGCTTGTTGGACTGAACTGCATCACATCCTACAGGTAAGGCCTGAGAATAAGGACCATATATAAGGCCGTTATTAGTTATAAATAACAATAAAACAGCAATATCCTTTTAGGATTACTGAACAATGTTGCTTATATATAAAGATATACACAAGTTCTTTTTTCAGTTCAGTATCTTAATACACAGCAAAAAATAAAATTAGTAAGAATGTACGTATCCCTGTATGATGTGACAATACTGTATGTATCGATATCCTTTGATGGCAGGGCACCCTTGGCGGATACCATTGCCATGTGGGAAGAGATACAGCAGAGTGGGGAGTTGGATCTACTGAGGGGAGCCATGAACAAGCTCACCCTTCACCCCTTCAAGGCGACACAGGAAGATCACATCTGCAATCTGACAGTGCTCATTCGTATCCACCGTGAGAGGAATTTGCTCTGCAGGTGCCCAATAAAGATACAAGAGCACTTTAACACTTTTCAACCACTTCCTTAGTTCAGCCAGGGCAACAACACTGTGGGCTTGATATCCTGTCGCTGAATAATATTTTAATATTTGCTAATAGCAGTTGTCGCTGTCTCTGGTTACTTTCATTTCTTTCAGAGATTCTGCATTACTGGAACATGATATACCGGCTATTAGACAACTCGAGGAGCTTGATTTTGAGTAAGTGGGATGTAGTTGGTTTTAAAGAGGAAAGAGCCTTTTGAAAACAAAATACAGAACAAGTCTCATTAGTACTACAGCTTCCTTCACTGCTAATTTACCCCTTGTTTATGTGACCTTGACTTTTCCAGGTTGGGTCCCAATATTGGCCCTGTGATCTTCCCAAAGCTCGCTCAGATCTTACCCACTCTGGGAAGACTGGTGCATTTAGAGTGAGTTGTTTTTAATGACAGCCTACTCGTACACTGTAGGCATTGTATCAATCGCCACATGTGCTTTTTATGAGATTATACTGCCCTACTGTATGTTTTTTGGCAAAACACTCCTAGTTTGATTACATGGGAGGATATAAACCTCATAGCATGGCTGTGTAAAACTCTCCTACATGATAGTACCATTGGTTATTATTTATAGATATCTCCTGTTGTTTTAGTCTTGAGAAAAACAAGATCGGTGATTCGGGAGCTGAGCTGCTTGCTGATGTGTTGAATTCTTTATTGTCACTGAAAAAGCTGAAGTAAGCCCATTTTGACTTAATTGCTTTTGAAAGATCACAAAAATGTTACATAACTAGCATCTCATTGCCCTCAATGAAATCATTTTAGATTGCATGCTTCACATTTGATATTAATGTGTAACTTTTCTTCTCGTTGGTGGATTACAGTATGTGAAGTAATGGCATTTTTTATCCTCTATTAGTCTGTCTCAGAACTTAATTGGAGATAAGGGACTGGAGAAACTTGCGCCAGCTCTTGCTGCCATGCCTTCCCTTCAAGGTCTCAGGTATAGCCGACTTTTGACTCTTTGAAAGTGAAGATTTCAGTCATATACACAGCAGATATGCAAACTATTTGGCAACTCGATGAAAGTTCTGCTGAAATGTTGCCCTTGATTGCTCTCTAGCAGGGCACTTGACAAACTGCAGCCTTTGCCAAAAGTGATTATATCAGACTATGCTTTATTGTTTTACAATCTCTGGCAAAATCTGGTGACTATAAATGTTTACTGTTCAGTTAATATAAAAGCCTATCTCTCATTCTCTTTGTTAATAGCTTGTACAATAACCTGATTGCTGAAAGTGGCGCAGAGAGACTTGCTTTGGTCCTTCCAGAGATGCGGGCCCTGATAGACCTTGAGTAAGTATACGCTGTTGTACAGTTGAGATTATGTCATATGGTCAGATATCTCCAGGAATTAACGTCTGTTGTGTTGATATCCAGTGTTGGCTTCAACAACTTCACTGATGTTGGAGCGCAGAAGCTGAGCGACAGCCTGAAATATTGCCCTTGGATGAAGTCTCTTGGGTATGACATTTAATTCTCATCAAAGCCTTTTGCACAGTATGACGCCATGTTGCATTCCACATGTACTTTACTGCACAGGTTTAGCCTGGTTAGCAGCAGACCTTATCTCGGTTTAAATTGAGATTGGGTCTAGACAAGATTCATTCACCTCCCATTTCCAAGGCGTGTCACCAACAGACGCCAGTCAAAATGCCTCTGGACACAATCGGATAGACCTAAAATCAATCAGAGCAATGAAGGAGATGACATGTACAGAGCAACAGAAAAAAACATCTCAACAAACAAAACATCTCAATTTTTTCAAAACTGCTGTCATGATGTTAAGGCCACCTCAACGGCTGTGATTGGTGCCCGAGTCTTAGTAACATTGGAAATGGGAGAGAATGGTGTCTTTGCCAGACGGACCTGCAGAGGTTATTCTACAGGCATCAGTGGTTAGTGCCCATGTTTAGTCATGGCTTTCATAATGTGTTCTGGGTGATCGGATCACTATTGAACAGCGCTAACAGCAGTGTAAACAACTACCGAGATACACTGTGATACAATCACTCAAACCATTTGCCAAGTCGGTTTGAAATGCTTTTTACCACATATATACTTGTAAAAGACATAAGAAAAATCTGCACACTCCAGTCTGTGCAAAAAATGTTTTTTACTTCTTCTTGCCGGACGAAAGCTTGCGCAGATTCTAAGTAAAAACCTTTTTTTGCACAGACTGGAGTGTGCAGATTTTTCTTAAATCTTTTAGAAGTTACCTACCAATCCTGCACCTCGACAGATAAGTGGTGATCTTTGACTTTATTACCACATATATACTGAAAAAAATACACCACACAACACAATTTGTTTTCACTCCAGCCCATTCAAAGGAAAATATGTAAGACTTCTCCTATGCACACAAAAGGTTTATTTTTCGCTAACATGGTTTTTACAAACATATTTTTCAAAACAATCTGTATTAGGGAGCGCTTCACCTGCACATTCAGTTCACAGACACAACCGCTCTGGTGGATATGCCTGCCAGCTATGGAATCAAAACAACACCATAAAGATTGTGTGCCCATGAAAAGATATTCACATTACATGTGTAATAGAGTTTTGTCTTCGAGGATATGATTTGCACAAGTGAACCGTTTTGTAGCTGTGGAATTAATTTGTCTGTGTGCAAAAAAATGCGTACCTGCAGAAATATTTTGTGCACTTGTGAAAAACATTTTTCCACTATATATACAGTCTACGTCCTGCGTCACATCTCTCGGCCAGGGTCAGGCACAGAGCAAACTAACAGGTCTTAAATCTAACAAGTTATGCCTTTTACAATAAACTTTTTGATGGAAAAGTGGTGTTTAATTTCCATAATCTTTGTTTAGTGAACGATAAACAAACTCAAAGATCGTAATTCTTGATTTCTTATTCTTGTTTCTTCTTGCTTATAAACTGACGGTTTTATGTGTTCACTAAACAAAGATTATGGAAATTAAAGACCGTGCCAAAATCCGCTGATTGGCTCTTCAGAAACGAAGACAAAACACTGCCAAAATTTGTGTCTGTAAAAAAGTTTTGTAGCTTCGTAGATCCAGTTTGCACACGAAAGATAGATGACATACTTCTCCCATGCCTGTAGCTATAAAGCTGTTCCACACACATTTAAACTAAATCCCTGTGGACAAATGTCCACGAGTACACAAAATATTTCTGCAGGTACGCATTGTTTTGGACACAGACAAATTAATTCCACAGCTACAAAACGGCTCTACACTTGTGCGAATCATATCCTCGAAGACAATGTCAATGTGAATATCTTTTCACCCGCACACAATCTTTATGGCGTTGTTTTGATACCATAGCCAGCACGATTCCTTAAAACTTCCTCAAAAAAAGCTTTTAAGAGATTTGTGAACAAAATTTCAGAGAAAATATAGCTGCAAGCAGCAATGTGGGGGCCTAGCAGTGCGCTATAGCAGGAATAGCGTTGCCATGGCATGAGCAAGCACTCACAGCAAGTTTGATGGCAATTGGATAAATAATGGCTCAGAAATAAGCTCATTTACTTTGTTACAGCGCCCCTAGAGGCCAAATTACACCAATGTCCTTGTGCGTTCTCACAATCAGCTACCATGTCCCTGGACTTCATACACCAAAGAGTTGCTGAGATGTGAGCTCACTTTCTTTATTACAGCACCCCTAGAGGCCAAATGAGACCACTTTCCTTGCATGTCCTCACAATCAGCCAGTGGCGTCATGCCCATTGAAATTAAGGGGGCATGTGCCCCCTCGGATTTTTCCTCCCTGATATTTTTTTTTCCATAACTTTGTTCCTATTATGCTCCATAATAAGCCAGAGCCTGTAACGACTCAAATGTATCTTTCTGGATGTGTAATAAATCGTAGGCTACCAAAATAGTTGAAGACCGATCAGCAGCCCTTTTCCTAATAGTTAACTCACACACGCATTACTGAGCTTGCAATGTTTTGCGTGTGTTGAACTGTTACAGTTAACTTTAGGCTACAGTTTGAACAGTTGAACTGTTACAGTTACAGTTTTTGGTTACAATCAATGGTGTTGAAGTGGTAAGTAGGCTAAGCAATGAAAAAAATAGTAGAATTATTTGTGGTTGACCTGGACATTTTGACTTGGTGCGTTGTGTCAGTGTAGCGTAGGCTACTCTTGTACTCTTGTCTACAAATGAGGTACCTATTGCTTGCATTAATGGTAATGAGAAATATATTAGGCCTAGTAAAATATTCAAATATTTAGTGTTAACCTTAGGCTACTCAGCACTGAAACCTGTCAAACTTCTTTCAAAGTCCTTCATCACATGAATTAAGATTAAAATATTTTAATTTCTGAGCACCACAAAGTCAGACCTCAGACCCCCCCAGAAAAAAAATCCTGATTGTGCCCCCCAAGAATTTTGGCTTGCATGACGCCCCTGCAATCAGCTACTTTGTCCCTGTATTAAGTTTGGACTTCATACATCAAAGCGTTGCTGAGATACAAGCTCACTTCCTGTATTGCAGCGCCCCTATACAGGCCAAATGATGCCAATTTCCTATTGCGTCATCACAATCAGATACCAAGTCCCTGTACCAAGTTTGGACTTCATACATCAAAGCGTTGCTAAGATACAAGCTCACTTCCTTTATTGCAGCGCCCCCTGTAGAGGCCAAATGATGCCAATTTCCTAGTGCATTCCCACAATCAGGTACCAAGTCTCTATACCAAGTTTGGACTTCGTACATCAAAGCGTTGCTGAGATACGAGTTCACTTCATCTATTGCTGTGCCCCCTAAAGAGGCCAAATGATGCCAATTTCATAGTGCGTCCTCACAATCATGTACCAAGTCCTTATACCAAGTTTGAAGTTTGTACATCAAAGGATTGCTGAGATATGAGCTCACTTCCTGTTTGGCGGCTTTATCGGCATTTTTGATTGGCTGTCACGGGCAAACAAAAATGAAATTGAAAAATCTGACAAGTATTGTTTGTGCGGCTCGGGCAGAAGATCATCTCCGCCAAGTTCCGTGAAAATCGGATGAAATTTGTGACCGCTGAAACTTTTCGTAGAGTTTGGACTGAATCCAATATGGCGGAAAGTGACGTAATAGGGGTCATTGAACTTAGGTCGGTCTAGGGATTCCAACAGTGCCTGATACGTGACCCTGCAAGGTGAAACCAGTCGTCTTGCGCACAGTGCTATTTTGAGAAAATCCACGATAAACAAACAAACGGGTTAAAATATCGAATTTCACGTTTTCGCATAATTCGACAGTATACAGTCTACACTTTCATATTGTGAACAAATTTCACGGATAAACATACGTTTTGACTGTTAAACCCTGACTTTATTTAGGTGAAGATTAAACACATTAGTCATTCCATTTGTCCATGCTGCTATAAGGTTTTACGGTACAGCTAAAATGTACCCATTAGGCTACTCGTTACTCAATGTGTAAGCTCTCTATCGTTTTTGGCAGATGTAACCGAATATGACTGTGAAAGACTTGCCTTTCAGGGCATGAACGGTCAAAAACACGAACTTTTAGAAATATCCGGGCGTCATTTTACGGACCAGGAGAAGTATTCCATTGACGTAGCACATTTTAAAAGTGGGCCTATAGCCTACACAACCTGTGTACACAGAACCAGACGGGCTCTGACAGAACTTCTTCTCCCCTTACTTCCCCCGAAATACATTAATTATATTCTATAGTGACACCTTATGACCGTCCCAGGTATTAACTAGGGGGCAGAAAGACACTCACTCGGTTGATAAAACTGGACATAGTCAGTCATCCGCTTCAAAGTCACGCTACCGTAAGGCTAATAATAGCGGTGTCCTCACACTATCGCACGTCACAATTTACTTAAAAAGGTGATTTTCTCCTCTTCTGGCGTATCGTGACAGGACAACCATACCATGCCAACTTTGGATGTGGTTATCTTAGCGATACTTTTTGCAATACCCTCGATATACATATCGTTGGAAAGCTTAGTCAATGACCGTTCATGTGAGCACATTAACTTAATTTTGTAAATTTTACCAAAACGGTTTCGCCTTGCAGGGTCACATATTCAATTCCGTTCAATGGTCACATGCGTGAATGCAATCCAGGTTTGACCCATTGGTGGCACTAGAGTGTTAGGCATAGAGTTCTGTAAATTGGTGAAAGTGATCATGGGATGGTCCTGAATCAGTGCAACGAATTTCATACGTTTAGACCCAGCCGTTCAATTTTCGGCCAAAATGTGACCCGTTGGTGGCGCTAGACGGCTGCATTTAGAGGTTCGTAAATGAGTGCGAGTGGTCAGTGGAGTGTCCCGAAACTTTCTGCCAAAAAATCTGCACTTTTAGCCAGGCGTTCTATGGGCTGCCATAGACTCCAATGGCTGAAGTATAATAATAGGAAAAGCTAGTAACTCAATGGGAGCCTTCGCAGCTTCGCTGCTAGGCCCCCAATAAGCATTTTGTGTATATACAAGAAATTTCACATCTTCTTCTTACATTTTAACATTTTGAATTTATGTTCAGTATACTTTGTCGTGTAAATGCTAATGCATAGTTAGTAATGACATAAAAAGTAAAAAGTGAAGTAAAGTAAAATATGAACACAAGTGGTCAGCTGTGTGCCTTGGAGATTAGACACAGGTGTAGAGGGCAATGTTGTGTTGTGTGCCCATTAGCAAAGTCCTTTTAGGCAAGTCCCTTCACTTGGCGGCCATATTGCAACGCTTTTTGGGCACTTATCGGGCATCCATTTCGGCAGAAATGCGCACACGCAAGGTTTCACGACACCAAGCTTGCTCCAGGGGTGAGAGCACATGATTGGCACGATGTCTTCACAACACACCACATGATTGGCTTAATGTATTCACATGCCAACGTTTGGCCACGGAAGGGGTGGGATATGTGTAGACAACGCCATGGCGTTACAAACTAACCCCATGTATTTCTATGGAGGATTTTTTGAGTGCTGTGTCTCCTCATTAGAAAGTCTCTGCCATTAGTGATCTACGCATTAGGAATAGACGCATTTTAAAACCAAGTGTAAACAGGGTCAACATTAACATTGCAAGGAAATATGGTACTTCTCAACATACACACACACACACACACACACACATGAAATATGTCCCACACTGCTCAAATGATGATTTATTGCTTAACTGCATTGGATGATATTTTGTTGCACATTGTTGCAAAAATCGACAGCACTATTTTTCTTTCAAAGGATGTGGAACCATTACATACCATATGGTATACTCCAGCATCTGCATCAACAGGACAAGAGGATAAGGATTCAGCATTCCTAGATGATAATGAGAGGAAAGAAGTCCCTCCACGCTGCTAACCCACCATGCACACTACAGTGCTTAAACCCGACGTCTGTAACAGACGTGCTCTGTCTGCACTAAGCCTTTTAAGGTCTCTTTTTTTACACACTCTTCTACGACTTTTTTATAATAAAACAATTATTACATCTGTTTTCTGCAGTCAGTCTTATTCTCATATCAGTATGATTTCTTTCTGGTAATAGTAACACTAGGCTACATGGTGGCTGCACGTTAATGAAGCACCCCCGTGCTGGTCAGTTCAGTTGCTGGAAATTAATTCTACTGGAGAAAGCAGTTCACATAATCCTCTGTGCAAAAATTGACATTTCTGTTGATAAAGCAGAACACTGTCCATATGACATTTTCTGATATCTTCTTAATATTTTAGAGTAGCGGTCATCAGCAACCATATTAGGCCAATAGCATGGGGGGAATGAATATTTCTACTGCTGAGATATTATACAAATGGGATGAGTAATGTTAGAATCATTTTTTACTTATTTTTTGTACAAGTACAAAATGGAGCAAACTGTAGCTACATTCTCCCTCATTTTTTTTAACTGTCTGATAAATGAATGTGTTCCCAAACCTATGACAATTTCCAAGTCCATATTATGCCTCTATGGTGCAGAGCTGTAAAACACATACCAGCTATGCTGACAGGTCATTCCTTCTTGTACATACCAGCAAAGTACTTGCACAGAGCATTACAGGTACAGCTCCTTAACATGGTACGGCAATCACACACTCATAGAACAACAGTAGACTTCTTCATACTATGATCATGAAGACATGGTATCTAAAATAAATGCATCTTCCTCTCAATTCCTGCCATGTTTGTTATACATTTGTGTGCAACAGATGAAAAAGCTAAATATAGCACTTTTGGGTGCTCATCAATTCCATTTTACTCGAAACATAACTAAACAAAAACCTTTGAAGCAATTCAGAAGTGAGACATCTGCACACTTACTGTCTTGTGAAAATCTAGATCAGAGAAGAAAAGAAACACAAAAAGTAGGACTATTCAGGAACAAACGATGCATGCATTGATTGTCATAATCATACACTACCCTTTCAAAATATCAGCCTAACTGACCACATAATAATAATAATAATAATAATTATAATAAATATATATGTTAAATATGATTTATTAAATCATCCTGTAGAAAAAGGTGCAGTATAATTCTGAGGGAGTCAAAAAAGGAAAACTTTGAACATGTGATAAACTTGTTTGTTTCCTTCTCATAAAAACATAAACAAAATATTTTTTTTTTTTTACTTGCCTACGTTTAGGACCAAAGGGCATCAACAGAGGCCCAGTTTCTGGTTGGGTAATTTGTTACTGGCAGTTAATCACTTATTGTTCAAATGTTGTCCATCTATTGTGCCTTAGTAACAGAACTGTACACATGTTTTAAAATATGTGAATGATGACAGTATAACACCCCTACTCCAGATACCTTATCATCCTTAGTGTTTATTGCTTTTTTTAGCTAAACATGCAGGTTAGAAATGGCAGGTAGAGATTTGTATCTGAAATGCAACTGCAGGATTGAGTGCTGAGATGCAAACAGAGATGGGCTTAATCTTGCGCAAGGAGGTCAAGCCTCTACCTTCTTCTTGGAGTGCTGGAAACAAGAGGCAGGTCAAGCTTTTCTGTGACCTGTGCTCGGAGGAGGAGGGCTGTATTGGTGTCTCTGCATACATATTTTGGTCCAGTCATGTTCAGACAGCACATTTTCCACCCATGGGGAGACTGACTTTCATCTGGATCAAGGGGTCCAACAGTTCTTGAACCAGGATATACTGCCCAAGACAAACACAACACCATACTAAGTACACAGCATCCAGCAAGGACAACAACTTAAATGTATGAACAAAGAGGGGTCGGGATGTTTTCCTACTAAGACGCAGTCAACTCACGTGTTTAATGAAGAGGGCCTTTTTGCATGAAAAGGTTCTGGCGTTTTCAATGGCACTGCACACGCATCAAAAAAGGTGTGCCATAACGTCCAGCACTCTCTACTGAAGCAGAGCATCATTGGCGAGTTTGTATCCCTTATAACACGCTCACTCAAGGTACCCTTCGAAAACATCCAGCTCTGTATCCGTGTCATAGGGAACAGACCCCGGGTCAGATAGCACGCCCAAATCCACCAGTGCCTGGTCCATGTCCTCTGGCAGAAATACTATCCCGACATTAAGGACTATGTACTCCATTAGAAAGGCATAGTACAAGATCAAAACGTTAACAAAAAACAGGCCCAGATAAAACATATAGGGAAGCTCGTTAATCAGCGATTCAACTGAATCTAGCTGAGAATAACTTGAGTATGTCATAGAATCCCGAGCGCAAAAATGTGGCAATGTCTAGTGATTGAGCAAGGCAGTCTTGGAAACTCAACATTAATAAGGCCTTTTGTCAGAGCAAAGTCTTTTCTGTAGTCTTATGTGGCAAATGACGGTGGTGACGCCGAGTTCATTTCGGGCATGCATGGCTGCAGTGAGTCACCGAACCCGCTAATGTTTAGTTTGCTAGCTAGCCTGCCTCAACAGCATATCTGTCAAAACTTGCCAGTGTGTCTCTTAAAAATACCAGAAGCTAAAATAAATGTTACAAAATAATACTTTGTAAGCAGACCACATGTGCTGCATTAATCAAACGCAATGCATGCATGCATAATTCCAACGTTACATGTGAAGGCTGTCATGACAGAACCTGCGGAATTTGCACCACGCTCAGTAGCAAGCAGGCTAGCTAACTAGCTGGGAATTTAGAAACATTTGCTAAACGCACAAAATCGTCTCGTAGCAGGACAACACCAACTGTTCTTAGTATCGATCCACAACTACGGTATTCCAAACCAGGTTGATCCGGCGTGACGAGAGAAAAACATCATGAAGGAAGACAAAAATAGCTAAAAACTTTCTCAGTCCCCTTCAACAATACTGCGTTTAATGAGTGGTAGTCGTAGTCCCGCCCTAAAAAATGCTCCGACTTTGTGTGAGCATTGCAATGTTATTGTGTGTTATTATTGGTTGGTTATGCTGTCAGTCTTAAAAATACCCACCGCCCCGGTTTCCTTTGCGGCTGTCCTCAGGTCAGTCTAGTAATTATCATAGCACGCAAATTATATAATCACATACAACAACATAAAGATGAATTCAAACATATTACTGGAATTTCAGTCCATGACATTTTGTGCAATGTCAACAGGACGCGTTGACTCCAGAGTAAAAACTACAAATCCCAACGTTCTTAATACGCAATCATTACTTCCGAATGTCAAGAGGGCAGAGCAGGGAACCAGAGGCAGAGCTAGGAGACAGTGTTGCAATATTACAAGACAGCTTGTTTCCCACTAGACATCAATGTTGGTATTCGTTGCCATGGACTGATCAACCCCATCAAGCTGAGTGAAAGGGTGCAACAATCTTTACGCGTGCAAAGATGTTCGGTCGATCCAGGAGTTGGGTTGGACAGGGGAAGGCCAAAAACATCCATTCACTTGACCATTTGAAGTAAGTGCTAGCCTGCTAACGGTAGGCTTGTCAACTCATTAGCCACGTTAGGATATCAAATGCTCAAATGCTATCAAATGCTAGCCAACGGCAAGGTACTCCTTTATTAAGATATTAACATTATCTTGACAATTACTGAACACACTTTAATTTGTTTGCTAGATTGGGCATTAGCAAGGTGATAACGATCTATCTAACTGTAAACGTGTGTTACTAACGTTATGTGAAATGCGGGGCGAAGCTGACATAGCTCGCTAACGCTAGCCTCGTATGCGGTTGTTGTGCTAGCAAGAATTCACAGTCACTCACCAGCTTCCTACAAACTTATTGGTGAAAAGGTATGCTGTATATTCTATTGCCATCGTGCTTGTCTTCGGTTACTGTCGCTGATGCATCGAAACTGATGCATCTTTGTCGCGAAACAGATGAGTTTCGTTGATATTTGCTGTGCACTTCCTTCTCCTCAATTTTTGTCTGCACAACATTGCATGTTTTGCATAACATTAATTCCACTAGGCAAGTTTGTCAACAGTACCTGGCATGAGAAAATAAAGAAGATGTAAACAGCACGACACCTAACTGTAATGTGTCAGATATATAAAATGTATATATAAAAAAGGTCAGATGACACCTGTCAAAGTGTGAAACAGTTACCTTAAGCAAGCGACTGAGAACCCTGAGCAATGCTGACAACTTACACTGTAACCCAGAATGGTATGCAGACTACTCAAATTAATTCCTCTCTCCCACTAGGTACATGTACCATGTCCTTACAAAGAACACAACAGTGACGGATCACAACAGAAATCTTTTAGTAGAAACCATTCGCTCCATCACAGAGATCCTTATTTGGGGTGATCAAAATGACAGCTCAGTGTTTGAGTAAGTCATATTTCTCCACTTGCATATATTTGGCAACATATTGCATATTGATAAATAAGCTCTTAGAGTCCTGATGACTTTAGGCTATCATTTTTTTCATTCATTATCAATAATATGTTTAGCCTTGTCATATTACTGATGCCGTTATATAGCCTAAACTTTTGTTTGCTCTTTCAGTTTCTTTTTGGAGAAGAATATGTTTGCCTTCTTTCTCAACATCTTGCGTCAGAAGTCTGGACGATATGTCTGTGTGCAACTTCTACAGACACTCAACATACTTTTTGAAAACATAAGTCACGAGACATCCCTTTGTGAGTACTCACACTCAACACGTCACAATACAAGCAGACTGAAGAAATGTACCCTTACACTGTTCATGCCACTCATATTTGGCATCATTCTCTCCCCAGATTACTTGCTCTCCAATAACCATGTCAATTCAATAATTGTCCACAAGTTTGACTTCTCTGATGAGGAGATCATGGCCTATTACATCTCCTTCTTGAAGACTTTGTCCCTGAAGCTAAACAATCACACAGTGCATTTTTTCTACAATGAGGTAAGATGCTTGAGACCTTTGAGCCATCAGGAGACCAGTGGACATTTGCCCTTAGATCCCCGGAATGTTTTGCTATACCTGAGTTACCCAAGCGTTTGAACACACTTTTGTTATGGACACACCATATATGTGTTATGTGACATGCTCTGAGGATGTAGGCTTCGGTGTGATGCTAATCACCATCCTTGACAGACAAATATGCTACACCGTCCTGCTTCTGACAGTCATCAGCGCACAAGATAGGCTACATAAGTGCAGAGACAGTGACCAGCGCACACATCATTTCAGAAAGTCAAACGCTCACACAGTTACTATCTTCCAAATGACCCTTCAGTGCCAACACTAGCCCCTTAGGTGGTTGTTTGGCCCTTTGTTGAGTTGTTCGTTATGTTAACCATTGCCATGGCTCCTGTGTATAGGGGGGAGTTATTGGTGTACTGTAAATGGATGTGCTTGGAACGATGTGTCTTTGTCCTGCGGCACCGCCAGTTAGCATTGGTGGGTGTCCGGAATAAAGACAGCCTCGGTCGAAGGATGTGCTCTCATGAGAGACCTGTTGCTGCAGACGGCCAGTCATGTAAATCAGCTACGTCTGTAAATTATAAGTGGCCAGTGGTTGTTGGCACATCTCAGAGTTTCTTTTGTACAAAACACTAGTATTGCTAGGTGATGACTCGGTTGGTTGTTCACATCGCCTGAAATAGTAGTTATAGTCATAATAGTAGATAGTAGATAGATAATGTAATAATAGTAGATAATTCTCATGTTGATAGGTTTGACGTGCAATAGTGTCAAGACTGTGTACAGCAGTCACATCTATTTAAGCCATGAATTCCAACTTGTTTTTAACATGTGTAATTCATGGGTCATCAAGTCAAGTCAAGTTTATTTATATAGCGCATTTCATACACAGAGGTCATTGAATGTGCTTTACATAAACAAAACCAAATAATAATAACAAATAAAAGCATAGAAGGCAATATAGTCAAAGAATAGTTCAAAAAGTGAAGATCATAATAAAAAGAAAACATAAAACATACAAGGTAAAATCATTTAAAAATAGAGAATGATTAAAAAGACAAAATAAAAGACACAAGGTAGAATCATTTTCAAGACAGGTTCAGAAATTATAACTCAGTGCAGTTAACAGAAAGCATCTCATCATCATACTGATGCCATGTCTATGATTTTTAAAAAATAGAAATGTAGACCTTAATAGTAGTAAAGTAGTCACTAATAAAGACCCGAAGTACTAGTAGTTGTGTTAAGATGTTTTATTGTAGTATAATATGGAGTAGTAAATGTAGTAGTAGTTGAATAGGCCCAGTAATAGTAGAGGCAAGTAGTGCTGTCAAATGCATAGGCCTAAAGCGAAAACAAAAGCAATTGAATTTAAAATATTTAATTGACAAAATAGCCTATAGTAGAATAGTGACTAAGTGAGAAGACTTAGTATAAGAGTGTGGCTGAGTAGTTGTTGCCATTGCAGTAGTATGCTGCATGTCCCTGCTGAGAGGCTGTTCCCTGCGGCCCCTCGTCTCTCTGAGCAGCTCATCCTGACTGCTGTGTTGACATCCACACTCTCTGTCTCCCATGCTTCCAGCACACTAATGATTTTGCCCTGTACACGGAGGCCATTAAGTTTTTCAACCACCCAGAGAGCATGGTCAGGATCGCAGTCCGTACTATCACTCTCAATGTGTACAAAGGTGAGTACACGAGCCGGTCCCCTCTCCTCCTTCACTACTCTTCCTCTTCCTTCCCCTCCTCTTCTTCCTCCTGCTGCTCCACTGTCAGCTATCTCTCTGTGGTGCCTGCAATGCATGGGCATGGCAACTCGGCTGCTCTGTGATCGGCAGGAAGGACTGGCTGGCACACACACACACACACACACAAAGCACACACAAAGCACACAAAGCACACACTGGCCAGCTGACATGCTTAACCTGCCTAGCTCTCTGAAAGGTACACAAGGGAAGGTGTAGCTCTTTTGCGTCTGCAGTCTCACTTCCTACTCGACTCAACGTCAGAGATGCATATAGACCTTGCTTTATTTCACTGATCTGCCACCTGTTGTTCTGACTGCTTTATCTTGTTCTCTCACTAAGCCTGTTCACAGCCTCTCTCAATATAAATCTCTGATTGAGTGCTTCTCTTTTTGCCAGTAGTTAGCTTGTCAGTTTACTTTTGTCTCTGTCTAATATCTCATATGCAAAGTCCTAACAGCTACCTGAATACCTAGCTCATAATTAGCATTTGATAGAATACATTTGTCATACCATATACCATATTTGCCATTGTAAATACAGCCATACAGTACAACTGTGTTATGTCCATGGGGATGTGTGATATCATAAATAGACTAAAAAGACACCTATGGTAGAATGATGCTAGACTGACACGTTGGGATTTTATTTTTATTTTTTATAGTGGTGGTTTAGTTGGGTATTGCATGTATAGCTTTACCTATAGTAATAGTAGGTTTGCCACTAGTCTCTACTTCCTGACTGTTTTGAGTAAAGCTTCTGTTTTGTTTTATTTATTTATTTATTTATTTATTTATTTATTTATTGAGGGTCTGTCCTTTCAGGTTCAACTCGGGTCAGGGGTGTGGGCATGCTTCCTGTTTTTTGGGTGTACGGCCTTTGGTGTGTGTGATGTGCTCTTGTTGTCCTCTGTAGCTGCAGTCATCCAGGCTCTCCATTAGTTCAGTCCATTAACTCCTATTAACTCCATCTCTGTTCTTCCTCCTCCTTCTATGGTGACTCCTGTGTGCCTTATTCCAGTGTCATGTAAGTTGGTCCAAATCAATTCAGAACTTTCGTCACTTCCTTTATTCTTTTTTCTTTTTTTTGTCATTTAAAAGTTGTTTTCAGTCTCTGAAAATAACCCTGTTATCTTCCTGTGTCAAATCCTCCTGCACGGTACTCTTGCCTTCCCTCCGTATTGTAATGTTAATTGCATCCGTAATCCGACTGCGTAATCGCACTTGTTAATCTCTTGATGAAGGAGTGATGAAAAACTGAAACACACGTCCTGCAGTGAACTTTTAAGGTCTTCGTGACCTAATCAGACTGAGTCTCTCTCACTCTAACCATGAATGACGCCGGTAGACTCCGCTAGGTGTGGATGTTGTCCACAAACATACTGGAGATTCTGGTTCACAGTAGCACTGAAGAGCCCTCCCTACCACCCCACTAAGCCTTCTCCCACTCTTGAGTCCATTATGGAGATTGACTAACTGTAGTTATTAACATTAAGAGGCAGAGAAACTAATGCTTTAATAGAATGCCAACTAGCAGTGGGGCCTTGGGAAGCTGTGTTAGCTGTGGAAGCTGTATGGCTGGTTTATTCAGAAACTGGAGTGGTTTCACAGATGCAGACACTTTCCTCTTTTTAATCCTTTTTTTGTTAGAAAGAGAAACTGCTGTGGGAAACTAGCTACTTGTACGTCAGGTTTAAGTTAAGTGCTCGGGTAGTTTTTATTTTTTTTAATGACCAAAGCATTTCTTTAGAATTTAGAATTCACTTAAGAATTCTTTATCATCACAAGTTCTTTATCATCACAGTTTTGTCATGCATGTGTGACTTTTCTTGGAATCCGTGCCCTTCCTCAGAATTTGACAGCGGCCCGGAAATGATTAATTAAGATCCCCTGAAGATAAACTAGCATTTAACTCATCTTCAATCTCCCTGTGTGTGTGTGTGTGTGTGTCTGTGAACCCAGTCCTAAGTTAAGATAAGAGAAGTGTAAGATAGGATATGTTTCTGTAATACCAAATTGAGAAAAATCCTATCTTAATTTAGGAATCCTATCTTATCTCAGGTTAAGATATCCTAAGTAGGCGATCTAGCATCGGCGTTCAGCTTTTATGTCTGTTACCTAGCAACAGATGAAACTTGTTTTTGGATCACGTCACTTCACAACTGACAGCTAGCAGCTCATAATAATAATATAAATATAATAATATATGTGGAGTTCATTACTTGAAACTTGATGTAATGTCGCGCTAATCCACCAATGGCTTTTGCCACCTCTGTTAAAGGAGAATTCCGGTGTGATATTGACCTAAAGTGTGTTGAAACATGATACCGAGTGTCAACGTATGTCTAGCTCATCTCGGTTTGTCCCCTGCATTCAGAAATCTGGCACTAGTTATCGGCCTAGCCATGCAAATAAATCACTGTTTTAGGCCATTTACGAGTCTCAAAGTAGCTCCATACTTCATTGGTAGACTTCCGAGGGCCTTGACATTTAAAACGAGACATTGTGAACTTTGAAAAAGCACTGGTAGTTTATTTACAAGACGATTTATACAGACAGTAGCCTACCTGCGCTACATGTAACAAAAGAGCTGCCATCTTGCTTATTTGTAACAGTAATTTGACAGTTAGGAGAGCTGATGGGTCATCCTAAAGTTAGGACGGTTTATTTAGGATTTTGGTAACTTAGGATATTTCTGTAATACACATTTCCTATCTGGAGTTAAAATAAGAACACTGACTTTAGGATCGGCGTTCTGTAATGACCTTTTTCCTAAATCCGATCCTAACCCTTGTTACCGTAGTTACCAAACAGATAAGATAGGATTTTCGAGTTGGGAAGTTTCTGTAATACGGTCCCAGCTCTTTATTTGATCTGTTCTTTGACAGCTTTAAGAAGTGAGAAACCATTACTGTTGATCTTCTACAGTTTGAACAGCTTCCTTTGGCTGCCAGGGGATTAACCCTTAAATTACTCACCCCCCAAAAACTCTGCATAACCTATAATGGCTTCCCAATGAATGCTCAATGCCCTCACTGACTCAGACCAATGTCTCAAGAATCAGTACTAGTCTTCTTTACCTTTTTGTTTTTCCTGGGTTATTGTCTCTCCGTCTCAGTTGTTTATGTCCAAGTCGAAAGAAAGCATGTGTGACTTTGGTTAACTCTCCCCCTTGTAGTGGACAACCAGCACATGCTTCATTATATTCGAGACAAGACCGCCGTGCCGTACTTCTCGAACCTAGTGTGGTTCATTGGGAGTCACGTCATCGAGTTGGACAAGTGTGTACAGACAGATGAAGAGTAAGACCTAACATGCTTTCAGTCTCTTCTCCACATTTTTTCTGCTCCGTAATGCCTGCTCTTGGAAAGCACTTTATGACTCTAGCTTGTGTTGCACCAACAAGGATGGAATTAATCTTGGTTTAGGCCTAGTCAAGGATTTGTAGATCAAGGTTTAAATTTAATTCGAGCTATGTTGCACCACTTAATTTTAAGCATGGTTTAACAAGTCCACTATTAAAACCTTATGATTAAAACCTTGACCAGTGGGTTACACCAACAAGGATTAAGTTTTGACCTGCACCAAACTTTAAAACTAGTTTAAAGATGATCAGGTCACTGCCATGTTTAATTGCATACATGATTTTTTTTTTTTATTTAATCTTATTACATATTCCTCATCAACAAAAACTCAAAAAGGGTTGATACGGTCTCTTATTTTCCTTTGTGGACCTCGATTTTCTTCAATCCATCTAATATATGCAGCCATTTCAGAAATTTAAACCACATTCAGCAGCATGTTTAAAATGAATCTCTAACTGAAATTTAAATCCGACTTAAAAGCAGTTGAGCGACAGGATTAAAATTAATCCAAGTTTATGTGAACATTTAAACTAAGATTAAAAGGATTGTTTAAATGTGAAGCTGATTATTTTTAAACTACTGTAAGTTTAAAGTTTGGTGCAACTGGATTGATTAATGGATAAACCTTGATTTATTAATTTTTTTGCTTTTATTCAGATAGTGAAGTATGACAGGGAGTAAGTGGGAGAGAGAGATGGGGTGGGATCAGGAAATTAACACAGGTTGGCTTTGAACTGTAGGTCCCTGTGGTGACTTTGGCACGTACTGTATATGGGATGGGATCACTTGGCTTCGAACATGGGTCCCTTGTGGTTACTTTGGCACGTATATGGTATGGGCGCTGTAGCCTGTTGCAAATCAAGGTTAAAACTTAATCCTTGTTGGTGCAACCCACCCTATGACTGTGAAAAGTGCTATGTAAATACATCTTATTTACTTATCTTATTTACTTACTTACTTTTTGGCAGTGATTTGAAGCAGTGTGGCTACCTTATTTTCCTCTCAGATTGCAATTCTTTTTGTCCAGTAGGAGGCAGCATTGTATGAGAAATGCTCAGTCTTTTTTAGTATTGGGTTTCGGAAATAGTGGTGCAGTACTCCTCAGCACCACATGCTGATGCTGTTGTTCAAGGCATATTATGCAGTCTCCTATCTGTGTCATTGAAAGAAAATCTCCACATTGGAGATGTTATTTATCTTATTCTGTCATTATTTACACAGCCAATTATTGCTAATGCCACTAGAAAGCATTAGGGATAAAGAAATGATTGTGGGTGTTGCCACCAACTGTCATGATTCTCTGGGCTGTGAACTTTACTCTGAATTCTTGACTTGGTTTTCTGTGGGTGGGAAAAATACCTCACATCTAACAATGATGTCAGCAAAACCTTTCAACTTTAATCATTAAAAATGTGTGGGCTGGTGACCACACAAAGTGGCAAGAAAAGGTGGGTAAATCTTTTGAAATGGCCTGGATTCAACCAGCAAGTGTGATATTTGCTCACTCACAAGCTAAATCACAAGTTTAGTCAAACATAATCTGCCCATCAGTATAGGAAACGCGTGACATTTGGTGTCTTGAAATAGTAATTGTAAAAATCCAGAAAAATGAAGGGGTTCACAAGCTGTATTCTTCCGATTACAATTGGTAACTGTCAACTTCTCTAATAGCTGCTATATTTTATGAGGGGCAGTCAGGAATAAAACCACCTTTGGTTCTGAAAGGCTTCTGTTTTCCCCACAGCATATTTTACGTTTTGTTAAATAGTAAAATATGTCTAAGGTTGCTGAGCTGTTGAATGGTCAATTCCTCGATTTCAGGCACAAAAACCGAGGGAAGCTGAGTGACCTGGTTGCTGAACATCTGGACCACTTGCATTACCTGAATGACATCCTCATCATCAACTGCGAGTTCCTCAACGACGTTCTCACCGACCACCTGCTCAACCGCCTCTTCCTCCCCCTCTACGTCTACTCCCTAGTTGGCCAGGAACAGGTACGCTCGCCCCAGAGGACCCCTCCTGTCTTGAAGAGGGACTTTCTAACACACTTCACACTCTTTGGCCTGGGAGAAGCCATTGTGTTTTGAGTGTAGAAAAGTAGGCTGAGGGCAAGAACCCAGATGCCTTAAGAACGCGCTTTCAAAGTTACCTGAAGTTCAACTTCACCTAAATTCTTAGATATTTGGAGCAATACCAGGCCTTAATTATGGATGTAGATACTTATTCTACTGGCTTTATTAACAGTGTTAATAGTAGTAGAAAATTAGAAATGGTCCTAATATTTGTTCTTATTGTTATAATTAGTTATGTTTGTATGCAGTGTATATAACAGCAGTAGTAGTATTAGTCACAGTTGTAGTATTGACAAAAGAAGCAACATTGTAATTGTACAGGTTTTTAAAAGTTCAAGTTAAAATGACTGCGCCGTGACCCGAGTTATGTTGACATTGGAGCACTGATACAGGTTGTTGTGTTTGTTTTTGAGGTGTTGCTTTCCGAAGCAGGGAAATTTAATCTCGAGGGTGAATCCCCGTGTGTGTGTGTGTGCGCCTGATCCCTGTAGGAGGTGGGGGTGGCCCGTTGCCGTAATCAGCATCTTACCCGCTCAGGCACACGCCCACTTATTCCCACTTGTGTCTTCTACCAGCCCAAAATGGGCCCTTCGTGCTGGAAGGCCTGAAAAAACGCTTTGATATTCCGTTTGTGTAATGCGTTGTCATGTCATGATTAGTTTTCTCCACGTTGAAAGACTTTACTGTCATACTGTCATATTTGTGCAGCAGTAAATTGTAACAATTAGAGCAATATGAACTAAATGGCAGTGGATGTAAATAAATGGCAGAATTAGTGCTCCAGACCTTCTGTCCATGGACGTGCTGTCCAAAAATGAAAATGAAATTGTACTCTCTCACCTATGAAATGTTTACATGTGGTGTCATACGTGTAGTGTAACAGAAACAGACCACTGTTTACGGTCATAGAGTTGTAACCACTTCCCAATTATACAAATGCTGTCCGACTCTTGAAACTGAAGGAAAGTGAAACCTATGAAACGGCTCCACTGGGATGACTATGAGACTGGGATGACTATGAGGACCGGTTTCCCAAATGTGGATTAAGTTTAGGATTGGACTAAAAGAATTTCATGGAAATTTCCATTGAAAAAGAAACTTGTAGTGTAGAATTAGGCTTAATTCATGTAAAGGAAACCGTCAGTGAGTGTTCAATGGCAAAAGAACCCTATAAAAGGGCTCTACTGGCATGACGATGATTGTTTAATGATCCAAGGTTATTCAGCCAAAGTTGATCTTCACCTACAATAATTTCCTGAGTATTGGCTGCATTATGTATAAGCCGCAGGGCAGTGTTTTATGCAACTTAAAAAAACAATTACTTTTTGTAATTCTTAGTTTCAATGAGCAACAGCGTATCTGACTCGTCATTACTTTCTGGTGTATTAATCTACAGAATAGTACAAAGTGAGTCACCACTTATTTTTTTGTAAAAGTTTATGTTGCTTTTCTGTTTTCAGTCTGAAGATCGGAAAATAACGCCCCAGGTGTCTCTCTACCTGCTATCCCAGGTACAGTTTCTTAACTCGACTCCCTCTGCCATCTGATAGCCATGTGTTCAACTGGACCTCCCAGCAGTCAGGCCATTACTCTGCGTTTGTCAGGACGGTCACCTGTTTCAGTGCATATCTGAATGTTCAGTGACCATCACTGATGAATGAATTGTCATAACTACTGTACAGAGACATTTGTTGCCAGTTCCATGGATTTACATTTAAATGTATTAATCTGCCAAAGGCATTTATCCAAAGTGACTTACAGCAATAGAATAACATGTAAGATTTTAACATTTAAACTACAGAACTACAGCTACAGCAATATAATGATATAAGTACACTGCAGAGGAGTTCCGCATTGTTTCCAGTTCCATATTGTTTCCAGTTTCCTGTCTTTGTGTTGTAATGCTATTGAATGAGTGACGGATATGCTTGTGTGTGCGGTGCCAGGTGTTCCTCATCATCCACTACCAACCTCTGGTGAACGCACTGGCCGACGTCATTCTCAATGGTGACCTCTCGGTGTTCTCCTCTCAAGCCGAGCACAATGCACACAAAACCTTGGTGAGTGAGTGTGTCTCTCCCCATCTCTCTCTCTCACACACACACACACACACACACACACACACACACACACACACACACACACACACACACACAGACGCACATACAGACGCTCACATTACTAAGTAAATTAAGTAAATTATTTGATAGCTATGTTCCTCTTGAATATTTCATCTCAACCAAATAAACTCAACATCTCCTTCCTGGTTTAGTAACATGTGACAAATGAGATCACTTGGCTGATCTGAAAACTTATCATAGCAGGAAGTGTTTCCCCTCACTTCCTGTGTGTCACATACCCACATGAAATGACCACCCCCTCTACGGGTCTAGCAGGCTCAAATGTGTTTCATACGTGGTCTAGTCCCCAGCGTCAGCTTGGATAAGGGACATTGGATAGTCTTCCTGTCCCTTCCTGTCCCTTCCCTTGGCTGTGTGTGGCAGTAATCAATTCCCACTGATTAAGTTAGCTGCCAGTGTCCTGGCCACGGCGTTCTGTGTTGCTATATTGTTAGGGCGTCTGAAAGTAATAGCTGATACCTTGGTGGCTGCTATGGCAACTGACTTGATAGACAGCTAAAGGCAGCAAGGCAGCAGACAGCTGCCTTTAGCTTTGGACACAGGCATTAGCTCAGAAGGTCATGCCATTGTCCCCAGCCATCAGAAACATGGTCTACACACTTTGCTGCTCTCACTTGTTTTGAGACAGATTAGAGGGTTGTGGTGACATGGGCTAGGTGCACGCTAGGTCTCCATGCAAGGTGCTTATTGACATGACTGTATAGCATGCAGGAACCGATAAGGCCCCGAGGTAAGTGAAATTGGCGGTTTTTGGTGCAGTGTCTGTTTGAAGTCGGCTCTCAGCTCGCCTGTGTGGGCGTTTGCGAAAGCCTTCTTGTGGTGTGGAGTGTCGGCAGAAGATGGAGGCTGTTTTGTTTTTCAGGATGTGGAGGCCTCCTCGGCCCCCCCTCTGCCATCCCATGCTAATGTGCTAGCTGGAAGGTGTTCTCGGAAGGGGCCTGCTGTCGTGAGAGCTGCCTTTGATGGCACGCTTCGATGGTGGAGGGTTCTCCAGGACTACTGTAGCTAAGTAACTGGTGCAGGGAGGCCTCGGTGTCCTCATTGATGCAGCGATGCTGTCGGCAGGGCAGCTTGGTGTTCACAGTGACCCTCCCTTGCAGTACTGTGACGTGTGTGTGTGTGTGTGTGTGTGTGTGTGTGTTGCAGGTTGATTTGTATGTGGTGCACACAGGTGCATCCTCTAGTCTCCTACACGCACACACACAGCCAAGTCATAGTGAGCTGCTGATAATAAATGGTGGCTAATTTGGCCTGTGGTGTTGGGCTGGAGCAGAGGGGGTGTGTCCCTGTCTGTCATTTCTCAGAAATGCCTCTGATAGCTCTAAAGCACTTCTTAGAGTTTTATCCTCACCAGCATCCTCACTATCCTTCACTGCCTGCAGTTTACTCAGTTTAGCCATTTTCTTCTATCCCCACCAGGTGGGTTTTCGTGTTTTATAAATGCAGCCCCAGAGAGAACAAACACTTTTTGGAAATGCTGGCCCTTCTTAGTGACTGTAAATTCATGTGGAAGGGTTCGGGGGTCTGTAGATCACTCATCAGGTCATATTTTTCCCCTCTGGTTGTTTTTTTTTTAGTGTGTGTGTTTTTGTGTAGTTGTGGTGTTGCAGCAGACATTGACAAAGATCACAACAAACGCACAGTGAAATTGAGTCTGTCATCTAATGCACTTTACGAGAACTCTTGGGTTAGATCTGGTATGTTACAATAGGATAGTTCCATTGTAAAACTAACTTTGATTCATCTAGTTACACATGTCTGATGACATGATGCAAACTGTAAACTGTCTGGGCTTGTAGAGAAAGAAAGCCACAGATTAGGAAGGTCCAATGTGGTTCCAGAACTTAGTCAAAAGTTACTCTCAGGTAATGATTTTCACTTTCCACTTCTGGTCGATGTGGTAAGGGGTCTCCTGTATGTGTGTGTGTGTCTATGTGTGTGTGCGTGTGAATGTGTTTAGAGGGGGGAGGTGACGCTACACTACACAGTGGTGTGTACTTCAAAGTCTACCTCAGCTCCTGTAACCTGCTTTCCCCTTCCAGTAAGGCCTGAGAGATGTGTGCTACAGTGTCACTTCCTTACCAGCAAGACTCTGCCGCCTGAGCAGAACAGCCTTTGTGGTATCTGATGGCCTCAAAGCTGCAGCAGGTAGAAGAGAGAGAGAAAGAGAGACAGAAAAAGAGAGAGAGAACTTTCTGCTTGGATTCTGTGTATCCACAGCACACAGAAAGGTGGAGCCAGTGAGACCATAATGAATCATTAGATTTTGTTTCTTCTTTTTCTCAGTTGGTACTCCTGTTGCTCTCTTACCAGTACACAAATTAGCAGAAAACCCACACATGGTAAAGAGGATTTGCAGTTACTAAGATTCACAGAACAGGAACAGCAGCCAGAGCATAAAAAAAAAGAAAAGATGGGTGCCACTCACATCCCTCTGTTCCTGTGGTTGAGTTACGTTTGTTTTGGGGCGGGTAGGTCAAGCCCCTGTGTTGTTGACACTCAGAGGCACTAGCAGGCTAGCCAACCAGCATGCATCTCTGCTCTGGTAAGTCACTGCTGCAGCACTTCTTTGTTTTCCTTGTATTCGTCGCTGCGGCTCGCAGTTCTGCACGTCGCAGCCCACAAGGTTTAACACCTGCTGCAGACGGCAGTGGGAGTAAACACCTGCATCAGATGTGAAGAGCGACGAGCTGAAGGTCTCCGCTGCGAACTCCTCGCTCTTCTCTGAAATCTCTGTTTCCGCGCTTCCATTTGACATGAGGCGACTCGTACTTAGGAACGACTTATTGTGGCGTGTGCCAAGGCATTGTCTTGACTTGCCCCACGTATTCTTGGAGAATATCGCTGGTTTCACTTGCTAGAGCCTCCACATTTCCATCAGATAAAGCCAAAAAGTGAGAGACGAAACATGACACATTTCTGATTTATTTACGCAGAGCGTGAAACTTTGATGTTTCTTCGTTTTTATCCCCAAGTGTATCCTTATTTTATGTTTCTAAACAGCATACTGCAAGCAACTGCCTCTGGAGCGTCACAATTGTAATTTTCTGATGTGCATATTGGGCATTTCTGTGTCCAAGCAAAGCACTCTTCACACTCTCCATTGCTTGTAATGGCCCTGGGCCCAAGCCTCACTGAATGACATGACGAGTCAGTTCATCTGCATGAGGTTTGATGGTGAATTTGTCACTCAATAAACCCACAGACACAGCACCTGTTCACAGATTTGCCCTGTTCCAAATCTGCTCATGTCTCCCTCTCAGTTCAACCTGCAAACCCTATAAAATGCACTTTCATGACTCATGAGGGAGTTGATTGGTTTCTGAGGAACCGTGAGTGCTTCACCCAGCCCTTTGACTACACTGTGGCCCCCTCTCGGGTCATGACGTGTGTCCCTGTTCCATGCAGGCAGTTTCTGCACAATGTCATGACCTTGACAACAACCTAGTCATGAGTACCCAGGAAAAAAAAAAACGTTTCATGCCTTTTGGTAAGTAAGAACACATACTTCTGAAACCGCTTTGGTCTGGTCACGTTTCTCTTTTGTGACATGCCAACACCTGTCCTCTTTACCTCTGTTTTACCGGAGAGCCGTCTTCAGCTTCTGAAACAAGAGGTCGGCCACAGTAGACTGTTTGCTGGCAGTGTGCTGCTCACCATGCTAGCTAGCAGCTGCTCCTTTTCTCACATGTAAGCTGCAGGCTTCTGCTAAGGGTGTCACAGTCACGATGACCTGTGATTGGGATTACTAGCGTTGCTTGATTGCAAGGAAGTCAGTGTTAGGTTACACAATGACTGTTCCCCGAACTGGTTGGTTAAATTGGTTATTTGCACACGTATTGAGGGCGCTTTCATTTTTGAAAATGTCTCAACCAAACCAAGGGTGCTCTTGTGCGTGTCATCTATTTTGCAACTTAATGATTTGACACAAGTTCAAATTTGGGTTGATTGTAATCTGTGTGTGTGTGTGTGTGTGGGTCTGCGTGTGAGTGTGATTTTTCAGCACACTCTTTCTGGAAGTTTAAGCTAGGACATGAGCTGATATCTACTAAACAAGGTGAATGCCTTGAAGTGGCTGAAGATCAAACATCTGTTCTGATCTCAGTGATGGTTGAATTTCTCTTACTGACACTGAAGTGGCTAACTTAAAAACAAGAGGATTATTAAAAGCAGTTTTCAAATGCAAATATGTGATCATTCGATGAGTGGTGCAAGACAAGGCATAGCTAGCACACATGGAAGGCAAACAGGCTGTGCTGCAGCCACGGGACTTATCATTTTTTGCCTGCACTTGCTGCGAACAGGCATACTGGCAGATGTTTACACAGTACTGAGAAAGGGGTTTCTGAGAAGTGAAGTGGTTTTGTGTATTTCCTAAGAAGAATTCACAGATGTTTTTTTTTTTTTAAAAATAAAATAAAAAACATGTTTAGTATTTCTCCATGTCCGCACCCTGTGAATGTGTTCTTGCATTTTTATCAGCAACAGGATGAAGGCTATATGCATATTTTTTATTAATTACTAAGTTAACAATTAATTCATAATTTATTAATTATGAATTACTCTTTCTCAGAACCTTTCTGAAAGCCAGTCTTTCTCAGGATCCTTTCATAACACTGAAAGATGTGAAAAAGCTCTTTTCATTGAGTTGGCATCCATTTGTGCTTGAGATCGTCGTAAATGGCGGTAAAACGATTGGGCCGTTCAGAGAAGCCATTCAGATCTCCTGAATGGCTTTGGGCTGAATTACATGGAACAACCAGAACCTCTCTCAATACAGTCCCCAAAGAAATTCACTAATGTGTGGATGAGTACAATAGTTGGTATTTTGCTCCATGTAATGTGTGCATGCGTGCATGCGTGTATGTGTGTGTTGCAGGCTAACCCGGCTGTGCGGCGCTTCGCCAAGCCGTCTGAGAGCCTGGAGCGCTCCCTGGAGATGAGCCGGCAAAAGGGGCGCAAGCGAACGCAAAAAAGGCCCAACTACAAGAACGTTGGTGAGGAAGAGGAAGAGGAGCGCGGTGGAGGGGCGGAGGAAGGCCCTGCCGAGGAAAAGGCTAAAGGTACAGAGGCTAGTTCAAAGGGCAGCAGGACGATTGGGGACACGGAAGGTGAGTGGAGGCACGGGATGGTGGGGCAGTGGGGGACACGGCACCACCCCAGAGGAACCCCCCCTCCCTCCTGAGGGCAGGGGTTTTGGAGGTGGTGTCTGTGGGGAGGGGGTGTGTTTGTAGAGGTGAGGTGGCCCTTATCAGCAACGGTCAGGTCCATGAAGGAAATGAGAGGCAGCGGCTGGCACCAGCTAGTTTCGAGTAAAGCTAAATCCTAAATCTCAGGAAAAGGCGCTTGCCACATCCTGTTTTCCAGATCCCAGTAAGAGCCAACAATGTCATGGTTTCCTTAGAACAAGAGCTTTTACCAAATAAACTGCCAAAGAATGTTTTGGGGATTTTCCAATCTGGTGACCTGTGATGGCAGTGTCCTAACATTTACAAAGGGACATTGACAAAGGACTGTTTGCTCTGTCACATGCAATTATGAATGTTTATTACAAAAAGCAACAGTGTAAGGGATAAAAAAAAAAAATGAAAATTGAAAATTTTCATAAAAGATAGTTAAAACAAGAGAACAAGAATGAAGCACTACACAGAACAAGAGTGAAAGTAAAAATTGCTGTTTCTTTCACGGAGCTGATTAATGCAGAGGGGGTAAGCCCTAGTTCAGATCCACTCCTAAAAAGGCGGCCGCACCAGCGCTCCACTCCCCAAACTGGCTGTACACTCACACATGTTCTTAAAAACAATAGAAATCAAAAACTACGCACTAACTTCTTTTCTTCACATTTACAAGCGTCTGCTTAATATCAGTCACCTTTCACTTAAAGCAACACCAAAGAGTTTTTGTACCTTAAAATAATGTTTCCAAAATCGTTTCAGTGGTTCATCAACTCGTAACAGGGTGAACGGCAATTCTGCATTCGCTTCGTGACCCTCCATCGGCTATAACCGAACTATGTAAGTTTGCCAGATCGGGTAGCGGATCTGTAGTTCGATGGAATGAGACATAAGAAACTACACATTTGACTTGCTTCTGATGTCGCAATACATCATACTTTCATAAAACCATGCAACATACGCTACCTTGTCTGTGGACATCGTTATTTTCAAAGCCGGTGCTGGATAAACAAATGGCGTGCGTGCGATAGAGGGAAAAGTGCTTTGGTGTTGCTTTAACCTTTACATATCCTTTAGCGTTACTCCACAGCACCCATCTAAGATGCATTGTCACCTAATTGTCCGTTAAAAACAACCTATAACATTAACAATACTGTATAACATCAGTGTACAAATCAGAAAAATGTATTCTAATAATGAGAGGACTTAGACAAGATTTTTTTTGTTCGCTTCTAAAAGTACACATAGCTGACAGCAACGCGGGGAAAAAATGTTGCCGAATCGATTGTCAAGCTCTTAAGTAGAGGTACTGTTACAGGAACTGTAATATGATGATAGACTAATGGATTACTGGGTGATGCCTGGGTGATTTCACACATCGTGGGTCGTCACCTTGTTGGTAGCAACTTGCTCTACCACTAAAATCTAAGGAGCAAAACAAATGTAAAAAAAGAATGTCATGATAGATTAAATAGATTTTGTTTTTTGATGGTTAAATACTGTAGATGAAAATGGACTTGTTGAAGCGCCTGAATGGTCATGAAACTATCATGATTATCTTATCATAATTCAGGAAGCCAAAAGCTATAAAAAATGGATTATGATGAATTATGAAAAGGGTCATGTAATAACCCTTTAAATAAACAAGTGCATAACGCACCAAACAGAAGTAATTTCAAGCAAATGAACCATGATGCCAAATTTAGATGACACAACACTTTTTTTTTTCCCAAATTACCCACTTTCTTTTATCAGCCACTTGCCTATGTCAGATGTAGAGGCAAATGCAGTTTTCCGTCAGCCACTGTATAGTGCTGACAAGCCCACTGGGGTCCCAAAGTCACAACTACCCAGATAACAAATAACAATGGGAGCCTTTATAGGAAACTGCATGTCAAACCTTAGTTCCATTGCCAGCGCCGCCCGATGACCAACTCACCTCAGGGTGATGATGCGTGGTGTAACTTCATGAACAATGTTGCTGGACAACCACATAACCACATCCTGTAATTGGAATAGATGGTCATAATAATTTGCCTACAGTAATGATTGGCATCGCTTAGAGTACCTTTAAGGTTCTCCAGAAAACGAAAATGGTTGGCCAATATTAGTGGGAATGCACCAGAACCACAATACTGCTTCTGGTAGGAGTGATGGGAACTCTGTGGGAGCATGGAGCTCAGAGTAGAGCCTGGCCTGCCCAATCTCCACATCCCAGAGCACAGATCTCCGGGAGCACCACTAGGGTGTAACAACTTTTGTATCTACACAGTACTTCCAAGGTTTGTTTTTTTCCCGTTTTTATGGTCCATGAGGAGTCTGTTTTACTGTGTCTCTTGCGGAATAAAAACATCTAGAAATATCTAGCACATCTTGAAAGATTTTTTCTTTTCTTTTGTGGAACAGAAGTGTGCAGGCATTTACACACACACACACACACTCACACACACATCAACCTGGCAATTGTAGGTCAGTTACTTAGAATCCATTTAAAATCCTTTCAGTAGGCCAAATGAACTACTTCCAGCTGGACTTCTCTCTGATGCAGCCATTCCCCATCCAAAGCTTGACAGACTGGCATCAGGCTGATGAGGAAGCATCAATTTTGCATGGATTTAAGTTCTCAGCTACTGTGCTCCATCTGAGGTATAGACCATGCCGATTAAAAATTGAAAATAGATAATCATATTTAACAGCTTTGAACATTTTTGACCGCTTTATGCACAGAACTTTTTTTTGTGCTTTGAGCCCTGAGTTTGGGGATTAGAGCACGCAGCAGCTGGTTGTGGGCGTCTTTATGGATCTGCGCAGGTTGGGTTTGGCCAAGATCCATCTGTTTCACCCCTCTCCCAGTCTTTCTCATCCCCCTCTCCACCTCCTCCCTCCCTCCCTCCCTCCCTCCATCCATCCATCCGCCTCCCGCCTGTGTTATGCCTGCCAACTGAGCCGTCATGCTTTGAGATTTGCTGGAGCGCATGGTTAAAGGTCAACGTGGGCGTTTTCTGCACGTCAAGTTGTTATTGTCACTGTAAGTGTTGTTATTGAAGTCTCAGATGGCTGCTGCATGGGTTTTTCTCCCGTCTCTGGACCAGAACTGGGGTGGTTCTGAGCCAGATCTGGGCGTGAATCACAGGCAGAGTGCAATCTGGGGTTAAGTTTTGGTTTGTGTTTGGGATTGTGTTTGGGAGAAGTGAAAACTCGACTTGTGACTAACAGAAGAACCAATTATTCAATTGCCATGCTGATTCTTAAACTAAACAACCATGTGTGTCTGCATGCTTTATGCATGTTTGTCATGTGATGTTTCACTTGACTTCACTGACTCATTTCAAATAAAGAGGAATAAACTGCTGTAGGCTTCCTTGCTGGCATTGGCATGCATTTCAGCAGCAAACCTGAGAACCTAAATGTTAGTAAGGGTTCAGGCATGATGCCTAAGCTCAGTATAACTCTGTTTCTGTGCACTGTAAACAGTAGTTTGTGCTGCAAAACTGTCCTTGAGCGTCTTGTGAGAAACTGTCATGGTGAATGAGATATTGATAGCTCTTAAGCAATGCTGTATTTTACCCAACACTGTCTTCTGTATGCGTTTGTGCACTTGCGTGTGTGCGTGCGCGTGTGCACGCGTGTGCACGCGTGTGAATGTGTGTGTGTGTGCGTGTTTGTGTGTGTGCAGAGATTGAGATGGTGGTGATGGAGAAGTGTAAGATCTCTGACGTGTCCACACTGACGGAACAGAACATCACAGATGAGGAGAAGAGCGCTGCCCGCGCAGAGGGCCAGCAGAGCAGGTACACACACACACACACACACACACACACACACACACACACACACAGGTACATACACACACACACACACACACACACACACACAGAGGTACATACACACACACACACACACACACACACACACAGAGGTACATACACACACACACACACACACACACAGAGGTACATACACACACACACACACACACACACAGAGGTACATACACACACACACACACACACACACAGAGGTACATACACACACACACACACACACAGAGGTACAGTACACACACACAGACAGTGGCTCTCATGCACGCACACACATAGCATGGCACAGACACATTTGGAGTAGCCTTCTCAGCCTGTTATCATTCAGCCTTGGCAATCATTCAGCCTTGGCACTGATCTGTAGCTATTTGGCAGGCCGGATATACAGTCTATACTAGACATTCCTCCATAGTATAAATATTTTTGGACCCTATAACTTTGTTGACATTATGCCTCCAGTATATGTCTAGGAACTCCTTTTTCATAACTGCTTATTTTGAATTCTAATAATGTTATCAGTATAATAACAAGGACCACAAGTTTCCAACCCTGGCATGTTCCTGTAAACTAAGCATGCTTTCCTTTCACCACCTTCTGGAAAAGAACAATAAAGGAGGAAATCAAAATCCAAAATGTAAATAAAAGGGAAGCCAAAAGAGAAAGTTGAATGCAAGACACAGGAGAAGTGGAGGACGAGAGGGAGAGAGATGTAGTCCAACTTCAAAACAACTGGTCTAGTTCAATGGAATGCCCTGCCCTTTCCACGGTTTAGGTCTGGGTTGGATTCCACAGTAGAACAGCTGAGTGCTGAGGTCAGAAAGCAGCCGAACGTGACATTCTCTCTACTCCTCCGGTGGCACCGGTAAATTGAGGCTGCATATCCGGGCTCATAGCGATTACAAGAATATACACTTAGTCTATCTATCTTCCTGCCTCTCTCTCTCTCTCTCTCTCTCTCTCTCTCTCTCTCTCTCTCTCTTTTCTTTCTCACACACACTCTATCCCTTGCTCTCCTTACGCCACCTTTTCCCCTTTTCCCCTTAGTCTTCTACTCTCTTTCACTTTCTTTATCAGTAAGCTAACAGTGCTCTAGTGCTTTCTGTGTACTCACTGGAAAATACAATACGACCTACTGGCGCCATAAAACATTTGGGATCTGCCCAAGTCAAGTGTGTTTATTATTATAAGAAATATTTATTTCTGTAGAAGAATTTAATTTCTTTTCAAAATAAATTTGCTTCCCCCCCAAGATTGGATTTTTCCCTCAATGTTTTAATTGGGAACCTAGGATAAAATGCCAATATTATATATTTCTTATACCTCTTTTCATTTTTAACTGGGGTGCCGGTAAATGTGTATTATGTGTTAAGTATGATATGAAAAACACACACACACACACACACACACACACACACACACACACATACACACACAGAATCACACACACACAGTGCACTCCCTCACCAACATACATCCTTTTAAGTGCATGTCCACTGATGCCTGAGTTTCTTTCACATGTTCTCATGTTCCCTCACATGTGCATGAACACTCACAAAATGTCTCACCCAGCAATGCATTTACAGTGTTCAGTCTCTGGTGAGTGACAGCCATTTCCTCAGGCTGTGTGTGTGTGTTTGTGTGCGTGTGTGAGCTGTGGAAGACTGTGACCTGCTTGAAATATTTGTTTTCGTCCCTCCCTTCCAGACCGTTCCTGGACATGGTGTACAACGCACTCGACTGCACCGAAGATGACTACCATGCCCTCTTTGTGCTCTGCCTGCTGTATGCCATGTCGCACAGCAAAGGTATATGACTTCATGGTCATTACATCACTCGCGCGCACACACACACACAAACACACACACACACACACACACCCACCCAAACAAACACATGCATGCAAGCACAAACGTGCACATGTGCAGACAGGTAATGATATGGCTGATGCACAAAACGTGTTCATAAAAGTACAGAAAGACAATGAGGCATGGCACCCAAGAGAAAGACCGGTTCAAGCATCCACACAAACACTCATTGTTCAGTCTCCTCCATTCTCTTTCATTCTCTTTCATTCTCTTTCAATCTCTTTTTCTTCTTCTCTTTCGCTCTGTCACCCACCTTTTGTCACTTACAGACACAGAAATGCAGACGAGCACACAAGCACACACAGAGAGCACACATCTAAAGATAGCAAGAATGGTGACATGCATAGTTTACAGTACACACAACTGATAAGGCAGTTACTGTAATTGCATGTTTTTTCACAGTGTTTGTGGTGCGTGTGTTTGTGGTGTGTGTGCATGTGTGTTTTTAATTAGCGACTCAGGACATGGCTTACTGGTTTTATTATTAACCCCATTGTGTGTGTGTGTGCACACACACTCATCTTGAAAGTGAAAGTAACCCCCGTAGGCTCAAACAGCACTGCATGAAACTTGACCAGTGGGAGTGGAAAGTTCACCCAAGGCAAACGTTTTAGTGTGTGTGTCTGCGTGTGTGTGTGTCTGCGCGCGCGTGTGTGTGTGTGTGTGTGTGTGTTAGGGGTGTCATGATTCTCCAAAATCCTTGATTCGATGCAGTTTTCGATTTTAAAGTCACGATTCGATTCGATTTTCGATATTGTTTTCAACATTACTATTCATGCATTCCTTATATGTTATTTACTCTTTTTGGCCTTTTCCTTTTCTGTTTCGGGGGGCTTTTATTTTGAAACCGCTTTTTATTTTGAAACCGTTCCAACCGCGAGGTTGTAATGTAAACAGAACTAACATTAGGCTAAAACAGAGACGTGAACATAGTGAAATGAAACAACACAGAATTATAATTTGATCGTTTCAGCACACTTCGAAGAGACCCAAGGTTAGTGTTCATGGATACTTATCAATGTGCATTTTAATCCTTAAAGTAACTTTGGACTGTAACTAGATCATCTTTTCACTTGCTAAGTTGAGTAGGGTAAGTTAGTTTTAATTGACGTGAATGAACGAGTACTTCCACACCGGTGATTTCAAAGTAGCAAGAGGGGCTTTGATTTCGGTAGGTTGATGTGTATATTTTAACTGGCTGCAGCCTAAAATTAGAGGAGTGTTGATGCTGCAGTTCAGCACGTGCGTTTGTGCGTCTTGGCATACATGCTGGATGTGACATTGGGGGTGTGGCTGCATCGTCGATTCTACTTTTAAATTCGATGTTCGAGATTGAGATGTAATTTCGAACGATTTCGATATAAAATCGAAATCGTGACACCCTTAGTGTGTGTGTGATTGTGTCTGTATCTGCGCGCGTGCGCGCGTGTGTGTGTGTGTGTGTGTGTTCAACATTCCATGAACATTAGAGTAAGTTCTTGTCCCATTGAAGCCCTGTTATTTTTTAGGAATATTTAATGGCAGAACCATGCCACATCATCCACAAGTAGCTGTGATCACTTTGTCTTTTACACATCTTTTATTACTGAGCTGCATTAGCTGTGACCTGATATACTCACAACCTAAAAGTCATTCAAGTCCCTGACCGACAGAATTGAATTCTATTTGTGGTGGTAGGTTTGCAGAATGCAACAGTTTTTAACAAATTAGCACAGACTGGTTATGATGCAGATTTAAGCACAATTTAGCCAGTTGACTTTTATGTCAACAATTGCAGTATTGTTAATGTTTTCTTTAAACATTCAGGTAGGTTTGTTGAGAGACAGAGAGACAAGGAGTGGCTGTGCAAAGGTGCACATAGCTCTGCAATGAATGAATTCCGTCTAATTTAAATAGTACAACATGGAAAATCATTGTGTGGTGGTCAGTGCTGATATTGTGGTGGGCCGCCACAAATAAGTCGATGTATGGGAAACACTGATGTGTCTGTCTGGACTTGAGTTTGCATACCCTTCTTATTATGTGCACCATTCTGTGTGTGTGTGTCCGTAAATAAGTTTATGCTCATTCATCTGTGTGTGTGTGTGTGTGTGTGTCCTTAAATAAGTTTATGCTTATCCATGTGTGTGGGTGTGTGTGTGTGTATGTTCTCAGGTATCAATCCTGCCCTGCTGGAGAAGATCCAGCTCCCAGCGCCTGACCAAGACCGGACCTCCTACAGCCAGGTCCTAGTGGAGAGGCTCATACGGGTCATGAATCAGGCAGCTCAACCAGGTACACTCACTCACTCGCACACATTCACACTCACACGCAAATTTATAGTAGATATTTGATGAAGTAGTGTACTGTGTCCAGAGATGACCAGCTATACTTTGTATTTCACACACTCAGTGGAGCATAGCATGTTTTGTAGTATAAGATAATATTCATATGATTTGTATTTGAGGTCACAGGGTACTGCCGGTAGGAAAAAAAATGGGGAAAAAATAGATGCTACCTAACTTGACTTATCCTGCTAGTGGCTAGTGCAGCCAGGCAGCTACAAAGCTTTCCTATGGGGACATAATTTAGACTGTGTTTGTGCCTCCTAACAGAATCAAAATGTCATTTCAAGTGCTGTGCAACATAAACAGGATCCTTATGAGACACTACTATTTATTGTTTGTGTGTATTTATTGTTACCAAAGGTGTCCATGTGCAATGTAGCTTAAGTGTTATTCCTCATTTTCTAAGTCGCAAAGTCAGCTAAATAAATAAATGGCAATTAATGACAATTTTTAATATTTGGTATTGGAACAATATTGTCATGATGCTAGAAAACTCAGTCTTATTTCAAAGTTAATGCAAAGTCTATGCCCATTATGATGCAGCGCTTAGAAACATTTGCCAATGGAGAGTACCCAGACTCTTCACAGAGCGAGTGCGTCTGGTGAAACCGAAGGTGTGTTCAAACTTGTTAAACAGTGGCAAGTTTTGATGGTGGATATGTTTTCTCTGAACAGTTAAATTTAAACGATTTGGTGTAAACAATCCATTGTAACAGTAACACTTCATCCAGCTCATGTCCAGGGGGGTATTTCAAGTACGTGGTTTAGTGACAAACCTGGGAAAGTTAACTCAGAGTAAGGGGTAAACCTCCTAATAGAAGAGATGTATGGCTTCATTCTCCTTACAAAACAATGCCATAGGTCTCTTGTTGTAGGAGGTTTACCACTTACTTTGAGTTAACTTACCCAGGTTTGTCACTAAACCACGTACTTGGAATACCCCCCTGCTCCATTGTATGTTTGTGTAGAATTAGCTCCTCAAACTGTTTGCAAACATTCGCAGAGGCAAGCAGAAAACTCAAATGCAAACTTGAAAACTTGCAAATGTCCGCCTATATGTTTGACTACGAAGTCAGTAGTGTTTCGGCATCTGGGTTGGCAACCTCAAGTAAGGGGGGAGGGGGAGGGGATACACCGCTATACAGTAATTTGAAAGTGATTGCAGTACCAGTTTTGGCCACAATCTTACATATGGTTCCTTTAAGAGATTTTTACCTTAAAATAATGTTTCCAAAATCATGTTGATGGCATCTAAACTCTTAATAAGGCAAACAGCACTTCTGTCACACTCTGAGTGGGTTGCATCGCTTGCAGTATAGACTACACAAGTTGTTGTAGCGGGTAGGAACACTGAACCCCTCCCACCACTTGTAGGCTCATAGGTGGAGGTAGGCAGCAAGCGGTATGCACAGAGTAAGCCTACAAAAGATGACAATAAATGTCGCGCGTAATTAAAGTAGTCGGCAGCACTAGCCGCTATAGCTTGGATAGCTAATGTTATGCCTAATGGCTTCGACAGCTAGCATGCTAATTAGCCATACTATTCTTATTCTGATTTAAGTGCTTGCAAAAAGATTAACAAAGATCCTTTAGAATACTTGATGAACCGTCTCTGAGATTACTGTCAACCACAACAAGTGTCTGATCGTGAATGTGTCATTTACTTCCATGACAACAAGTTCTGAAGATATGCACTATGCACACTTCACAGCTTAAGTCACCATGGTTATTCCCTGAGTGGCAAAAAGATGAATTGAGTGGCAGCATTCCATTTGAATCTTCTGATATTTGCAGGAATTTGGAGGTCTCTTTCTACAGACTGCCGTCCATGCATTCCCTTCTATATAAAGTAGCAGAAGAGAAAGATCCTCAGAGACTTTCTAATGAGGAGACACAGCACTCAAAAAATCCTCTATAGAAATGCATGGGGCTAGTTTGTAACGGCAATATGGACGTTGTCTACACATCACACCCCTTCCTCGGCAAAACGTCGACACGTGAATACATTGAGCCAATCATATGGTGTGTTGTGAAGACATCGTGCCAATCATGTGTTGTGATCTCGCCGCTGGAGCAAGATTGGTGTCGTGAAGCCTTGTACATGCGCATTTCTGCCGAAATGGATGCCCGACGAGTGCCCAAAAAGCGTTGTCATATGGCCGCCGAGTGGAGGGACTTGCCTAAAAGGACTTTGTTATCCTTGGGTCGTTTTAGGTGGCCATCTTTTTCCCTTAAAAAATTACCTTAATGAACCAGACATTTTGGGCACCCCTTCTGAAATGATGAGATGCATCATAAAGTGTCTGTACCAATTTTGGTGCTTCTATCAACCGCGTAACGATTAGACCCTTTTTTGTTGATAATCCCCCCTACTATATGTCGTCCCAGAGTTATGTTTATAGTTACAGAGTCACACATTCACAGTGGTTGCTGTACAGTGGTAACAGAAAATTGCGCTTCTCAACTGAAGGGGGACCCTGAGAGTAATTCTTCTTCAATGATGCTTTTAAAGTTTGATGTTTTCCTGTTTGGGTGCATAGTGATTCACTAAGCACCCAATCTATCCACCAATGATTAACTGTTTGTGCATGTGCAGACTCGCTGTTTGCTTATAAACAAACACTGTACTGGCTTCAACGAAAACGTGTTTTGCCTCTCGTCATTTTGAAACTGAAACTGTGGCCACAATCTTACATATCAGTATATAGCTTACCTGTTGGACACGATAATCTTATTGCATTTCAGTCACATCCAGGTGTGGCGTGAGATTCACATGGCCCAGGTTTTCTGGTATAGTTCTCTCCCTTGTCCTCTAAACTCCAGAAGTGGCCTCAGGACAGTGTATGATTAAAGTGTTTAAATCTTACATCATTTTAGTGATGTGATAAATGAGATTGTAGGAGTACAGAATGAACCACTAACACGTTTAAAATGGAGTGGAGTGACGCAGGCAAACAGAGCATGGAGGAAAATACTCTCTGCAACTAGAAGGGCACTTGGAGAGTGCAGACCTCCGTCAAATCTTGATGCTGTGTTTTACAGTGGAAGAAACAGTGAAACAAAATTCTGGCTCGTGATGACAAAGTTTCATGGTGACCTTAGGCAGTTTTATTCTCGCACACATACAGACTTACAAACTGACAATAACAGCACACCACAAAACATTGGGAGAGTTTATATGCAATATGATAATAGTCTTTGTCTACCAGAGAAGTTTGAAGAATGGCTTTGTGAATCATAACTGATTGTGTGTGTGTGTGTGTGTGTGTGTGTGTGCGCGCGCGCGTGCGCGTGCGTGTGCGTGTGCGTGTGCGTGCGTGCGTGTGTGTTTCGGCAGATGGAAAGATCCGGTTGGCCACTCTGGAGCTAGGCTGTTTGCTCTTGAAACAGTCTGTGTTGTCTGGAAGTCAGTGTATCATCAAGGATGTCCATTTGGCCTGCCTTGAGGTGAGGTGTGTGTGTGTATGTATGTGTGTGTGTGTGTTTGTGTGTGTGTGTGTGTGTGTGTGTGTGTGTGTGTGTGTCCATACTCCCTTCCTTTTCTCATACAGTAAGTTTTGTGTCAAATGCAAACAGTCCTGTTCCTGTTCTTCTCCCATTGTTTCCCTGAAGTCACTTACGACTACGAGCAATTGGCTTCTATCGTCTTGTGTACAACGGGATTTTCCCCATCCAAGCTTCTCTTAAATGCCTTTGTGCTTCCTTGTTAGTCTTTAAGGCTGCATCATGTGTGTGTGTCTAGCCCGGTGTGTACGCTGCTGTCTTTTGTGCTCATGGCCTCTCTCTCTCTCTCTCTCTCCCTCCCTCTCCCTCTCCCTCTCCCTCTCCCTCTCTCTCTCTCTCTCTCTCTCTCTCTCTCTCTCTCTCTCTCTCTCTCTCTCTCTCTCTCTCTCTCTCTCTCTCTCTATATATATATATTTTCTAGGGAGCAAGGGAGGAGAGCCTGCATCTCCTTCGCAGATTTTACAAGGCAAGTAAAAAATAGAATAAATAGATAAACGGTTGGCACAAATATTTCACTCCTTTTACAGTTCTGCTGTGATTTAAAAGCTGTTGCTTTAAAAAGTCTGAGCTTCTTCACACACCCTCCATCTTAATTCATATTGTCTGGTTTTATGGTTTTATGGCCAAATTAAAATAAAAAAATGTTGAGTTGGCTCATAAGCTGGATTCGGAAAGTCCCTGAGGAGCCTGTTATGACAAGATCTGAGCTACTCCCAATGCTTTTCTTGAAATTCAACGGGTTTCCAAAAATTGCACAAGTGTTGTCTCCAATGTCTCTCTTTTTGCTCTCTTTCTTTTTCACTCTTTCTCTTCCTCACTCTTTCTCTTTATTGCTCTTTCTTTTCCTCACTCTGTCTTTCTTTTGAATCAAGATTACTAGCAAACAAAAAACTGGCCACTTTTTATTGGGCAGGCAGATGCATCAAGTTAAAATTGAAGTTAAAATCTTACTCATGCAGGCTGATGTCAAAGAAACTGCCCATCAGGGCATAATGATGGGAGCTGTGCATTTAAAGTGGTTTAAATCTGAAAAGGTATATTACCTTTTGTAGATCATGAACTTTGAACTCATAAACAATTAGCTCATGCTTTATTTAGCCATGACCAACCATATTAAACAGCATGACTGATGACCTTTTGTAGAAAATGACAGAAATTATGCATTTTTGCTTTTAATAGACCATTTGGTCATGTTTTGACTAGATACTAATGCAACCTCTGTACATAATCATGGCTACTTGTTGACTGAGAGAATTAGTAGTACTTGTGGTCAGTTTCCAGAATTGTACTCCCTTTGTATGACATTGAAAATTCCAGTTAGAGGAAATAGGCCCTAGCTTCTCAGAAAGCTCCTTCATCTAGGACGGCAAATTCAGAGGCTGTCCGCCTGCAAAAGGGGTCATTCATTTGGCCAGACACATGACCCCATAAGGCAACTGACTTTGTGATTGTTTTTGAGGAATTTTAGTTCTGAGAAGAGTTCTAGCTGACCTCATCATAAGCCCAACCGATTTAATCCATTTATTACTCTTGAACAGCGTCTCTTATGAGTTTACATGGCCATTTTTTTGTTGCTGAGCACAGACTAATTAACAGCTTGCATGTGTGACTTTTGCTTTTCCAAAGATGCAGCAAACTCCTATAAGAAAGTTTCCACAGAATAAGCTCCAATGCTTTCATTGGTCAGACAACAGTCTTTCGCTAACACATTAGTTGAAAGGAACTAGTTGAAAATGTGACGTTAGTGTGCATGAAGAGCTTGTGTCAGTATCAAGGAAACGACAGCAGTCAAGCACGCCCCGTCATGCAACATTAATCAAAGTGAAACCAAATTCCAGCCTCTGAGCCAGATCCAGATGATCATGAAAGAGGGCCGAGACCTCCTGCCTTGATTAGATATTTAAAGCACATCGGGCCAGGACTCTTTAAGTCATGTGAGCAGACACGGACGTGCATACCTGATTACAGTACTATACAAGTAGGCAATAATACTGGCAATAATATCTCAAATAAATAATTTTGTGATGATCTCTTGGTTAAACTGTCCATAATAATAAGTGCACAACATTACAACACAGTGGGTTATATTCTATTATCGAGTTTATATCACTGTGCATGCACTGATAATATAATGTTTAGGGATACACCGATATATATTTTATTTATTTTATTTTTATTTTATTTGACCTTTATTTAACCAGGTGAAACCCATTAGAGAGCCCATTGAGACCTTCAGCCTCTTTTACAAGGGAGCCCTGACATAGAGACATACAGACATATAGACATTGCACAAAAATAAGATAAAACATAGAGAATAAGCACAGGAAAGACAGGTTAAACAAAAACATGCATTACACTAATATATCGGCCAACATCGGTATTGGTACCAGTGTACATATTATTTTATGAATAGTTTTGTTTCCACTCTACTAAAGGGTATAATTCACAACAAAAACATAGAAAAAAGCTTTATAAATATATTCTACTCATTGCTACATGATCACAGTATGTACTAGATTGTATAAAGAGGTAGGATATCTTTAAATGGCTGTTTTTACCATTAGTTCAGGGCTAAATATCTTAGAATGAATTGTTTTCACAGTCCAATCCTGGACTCTGGGGCTCATGTTGGAGTTCCAGTCTAATTGATGGTTCGCTTACTGGAGAGATTCTAGTAAATGAGCCATGAGATGAAAATGAGAGAGACAGAGAGAGAAAGAAAGAGCAAGAGAGAGAAAGAGAGAGGGAGTGGAAGAAAGAATATTTCCAACTTAAGGTGTGAGAGTGGTCATTAATGAGGTCTTAGTGGTATTGTAGCAGCTCTTGCTCCTATGCCGTGGACAGAATTCTGTGGAGGTCTCCTCTCCGTTGCCTTGTTTAGTTTCCCAGAACTGGGAACTGGTCCAGCTCCTCTTATTTCGTTTCCATGTCATCGTTTCACATTCCATATCCATTCACATCCGCTCTCTGTGTGTATGTGTGAGTGAGTGAATCAGTGTGTGTATAGATCTTTTCTTTGTCTCTATCAACTGTGTGTGTGTGTGTGTGTGTGTGTGTGTTTTACCTCTTTGTCCATTAAATCACGGGTCCCCAGCGTGGGCTGGACCTAACCAGTCCACAAAAAAAAAAAACATACTCTATGCGATAGGAAGCAATTGCTTTCTGTTCCCAAAGCATAGGCCTTCTCTGTCTATGATCTGCAGCGTTTCTCAAAGTATAAGCCTCCTTGACGCGTAGATTTCTGTTCCATGGAGCCACGAATTTAGGCTACATTATGCCCAGTGCTTCTGTCAGTTAATTTGTAGCACAATTCAATGGTGTCATAGAACCGCAAACGAAAACGAAACTAAATGTTTCCCCGATCTAGAAATACTTCTTAATTTGATGTCATCAATATAGAGGCATAATTAGGGGGTATTAGTATGAGTGTCCATTCAATGTGTATGCACGTCTGCGCATAAAAAACAAATGGAAATTGCGACATGTTGTTGGCCTAACAGAAGTAAATATCGTACTAAATAGCCTATGATGGCGATGACCGCTTTAAAAAACATTTATTTCACTCGTTTCGCTGGAGTGAATGCATAATGTGGGCTGTTGCACGAAGAAATGAATTAGGAAGATCTGCATCTGTGTTAACCAAAAGGTTGGGATCCGCTCTACATTCATTCACATTTCCTCTCTAGCAGTGTGTGTGCGTGTGTATGTTCCCAGCACACCCGCACACATCTGGGCGTCACTGTACAGTAAGCTCCTGGCCAGCAATCTGCTTTGTGTCCAACTTTGCCTTCTCTCCCCCTGCAGGGAGAAGAGATCTTCCTCGACATGTTTGAGGACGAATACAGAAGCATGACTGTAAGCATCCCAACACACACACACACACACACACACACACACACACACACACACACACACACACACACACACACACATACAGTATATACACACACACACACACACACATATTCTCACACACACACATATACACACACACACATACAGTATATACACACACACACACACACATATTCTCACACACACACACATACAGTATACACATACACACTCACACATATACTCACACACACACACACACACATATACACACACACACACATACAGTATACACATACACACTCACACATATACTCACACACACACACACACACACACACACACACACACACACACATATATATACTCACACACACATACACATACTGTACACACTTTTTCACACACATATATACACACACACACATACAGTATACACATACACACTCACACATATACTCACACACACACACACACACATATACACACACACACACATATATACTCACACACACATACACATACTGTACACACTTTTTCACACACACATTTACACTCACACACACACACCTCACCCCACTCCAGCTGACCAAGTGTGATTTCCTCTTTTCAAAGTAGTTAGTCACTGCACCGGACACTGACATGCTTCCCATGCATTAGCCCAGTTGCGTGGAACTCAGTCTATGAGTAGCCCACAAAAGCTCATTTCCAGTTAACTATAGAATCTTTGTCATTACTGCCTGGGATTCAACTGCCATTACTGCATTACTGCTGGGATTCAACCGAGTTCCCAGATGTCTGATTGGCAGTGTCTGGTCTTGTATTGATTCTGTCCTATGAGGGATGAGCTTATACAGTAGTAAGTAAGCAAGCAAGTAAGTAAGTAAGTAAGTAAGTAAGTCAAATTTATTCATAAGGCACATTTTAAAACAGTTTAAAACAGTTTTACAGTTTACACTGACCAAAGTGCCGTACATAGTGCAATGAAAAGACAATACATGAATACAGATATAACAATCATAAAGTGTGTATATATATATATATATATATATATATATATATACACACACACACATACAGTATACATACACACTCACACATACACACTTTCACTCACTTGTGTGTGGGTGCAAACACACACACACACATATTCTCACACACACACATATATATATATATATATATATATATATATATATATATATATATATATATACACACACACATACAGTATACATACACACTCACATATACTCACACACATACACATACTGTACACACTTTTTCACACACACATTTACACTCACACACACACACACACATATTCTCACACACACACATACACACTTTCACTCACTTGTGTGTGGGTGCAAACACACACACACACATACAGTATATACACACACACATACACACACACACACATACACACACACACATATACACACACACATACACATACTGTACACACTTTTTCACACACATATATACACACACACACACATACACACTTTCACTCACTTGTGTGTGGGTGCAAACACACACACACACACACACACATACACACTTTCACTCACTTGTGTGTGGGTGCAAACACACACACACACATATACACACACACATATATACACACACACATATATACTCACACACACACACACACAAACTCTCATGTACACACACTTACTGTACTCACTTGCACATACACACTGATAGTATATTTTACTACCATATTTCTCTTAAGACTCAATCAGGACGATACAAGATCAGGATCCAGGCTTTATTCTTTTCAATGAGGGGCCAGTGGCCCTCAAGGGAGAGAAGTACATGTTTTGTTTCACCCCATCATGGATTTCACCAGATTCTCAGTATTCTCTGACTTCTCTGACTATACAGAAACAGTCTACTAACTTTATGTTACAAACAAAGAAGGAGTGACCTCTAGGTCCAACCCAGTTTGAATATGCAATAGAAAGGGAGGATGAGGATTAGGCCTTCACCAGGTCTGGTCAGCTTCTATTGTCTTTTAATTAAAACTACCCCTTTCCTGGGAAGTTCCTCAGACACACACTCACACATACACACTTTCACTCACTTGTGTGTGGGTGCAAACACACACACACACACACACACATGCACACAAACTCTCACGTACACACGCTCACTTGCACATACACACTGATAGTATATTTTTACTACCATATTTCTCTTAAGACTCAATCAGGACGATACAAGATCAGGATCCAGGCTTTATTCTTTTCAATGAGGGGCCAGTGGCCCTCAAGGGAGAGAAGTACATGTTTTGTTTCACCCCATCATGGATTTCACCAGATTCTCAGTATTCTCTGACTTCTCTGACTATACAGAAACAGTCTACTAACTTTATGTTACAAACAAAAGAAGGAGTGACCTCTAGGTCCAACCCAGTTTGAATATGCAATAGAAAGGGAGGATGAGGATTAGGCCTTCACCAGGTCTGGTCAGCTTCTATTGTCTTTTAATTAAAACTACCCCCTTTCCTGGGAAGTTCCTCAGAGGCCTGGACACATGCTGTTCTACAAACATTAACATTTCACACCTGGTGATAGGCAAAGGCCTCTAGACAAGTTTTCATTGAATTCAAGGATAAACAAAGGATGCTTGCATACAGACCAGAGTCACACACAGGGAACATATGGGTACAAAAATCACAAATGACCATAAGAAGTATGCAGTATGTACATTTACAGAAATGAGGCTGATTCACAACACTTTCAAATCACACACTCACACATACATACTTTCACTCACTTGTGTGTGCGTGCAAACACACACACACGCATGCACACACACACACACACACACACACACCGCACACACACACACACGATGCATGCACACACACACACACACACACGCATGCACACACACACACACCCCCATACACCCAAACAAGCACGCACACATACACTAACCAACTTCACATGGCCTGTAGCGGGAGGTTGTGAAATTAGGAACAGCGCTGTGGGCCAGCAGAGTAACCAAACCCAGATGTTGGCCAGAGGGCCGCAGCCTTCAGTCACTTCTTTATACCCATTGTGTTTCTCGCGCCGACTTTCCAGGGATTTGGCTCACTGGTGCTTTTTTGCTGTAGACATTTTCTCATTCACACTGACAACGACACACTCCAGTCTGCTCTCCGCTGGGAAGTACGGATGGTGTCATATGGAGTCACGTTGACTCATGAGGTGCTTCTAAAGCATTGATTCCCCTTCTGTGGAAATGACTAACTGTATGTCAGTGATGATTTAGGTTTTGCTTGTAGAACAGCTGTGATTTAATGGAAGGAGCTGATTTAATGGAAGAACTTGAGTGCTTGAGATATTTGTTATTTTCAGTACTGTTAAAGAAATATTTCTAAAAAATATGCCCATGTACAATCATTCAAGGGTAATGGTAGGTTTGATGATGTGTTTCGTAGGCAATGTTTTTACTGTACCCATGAGAGCTGTTTCACCTCTGACAATAGGTGAATATTTGAATATATTTGAATCCTTTGTGTGCATATACCTGCCCCTTCCTTTGCCTGTTTGACTCTAAATTAATATGTGACTACCTTTACATCACCTTACCTGTGTGTGTGTGTGTATGCTCTCTCTCTCTCTCTCTCTCTGCAGGCCATCCGTGTGTTCTTCATGCTGCGTTCGCTCTCACTGCAGCTACAGACTGAGCCCGAGACCCAGCTGCCTCTCACTCGCCCAGAGGACCTCATCAAGACCGACGACGTGCTTGACCTCAGTAAGGCCTGCATCTCAGCCCCCACACACACACACACGGAAGGAATTCTCTTCTCTGTCCTTCTCTTTCTTTCCACCAATCACAGAACTGTCCTCTGTCAGCAATCACAGAGCAGCATTTACGCATCTCATCACAGAGTAGCAAACACAGTTAATATCCTGTCAGATTGTCTGTTTCTATTACTGCAAGACGTGTGCGTGTGCGTGTGCGCGTGCGCGTGCGTATAAGACAGTTGACAGCCAAGGATTCTATGCTTCTCTTAAAGTCGGCAAACACGACGGTTATTTGTCATGTGAGCCAAGGAGTAGATAAGCCCTTGTTGTGTTCATTCACCACCACTGCTCTGCGTGCATCATGCAGGCATCCAACACCACATCACCATGCAGGCTCCTCACACCTCCACCCCCACCCCCACCGCCCCCAGTCTCGTATCTGTCTGGTCTGGTCTGGTGTGATGTGAGGAACACAAGCCCGTCACCATGACGCGTCGCAGCCCACCCTGCTGATGCTCGCAGTCATCCTCGCATTCCACCCCGAGCTTGACTCGTGACAAATAGACCTCATTCTCTCAAAAGCCTACCACTTTCTCTAAAAACCCAGTAACCACACACACACACACACATACACATACACACACTCACTACACACGCACGCATAAGCCGCACGCATCTCTATAAAAGCCACACACACACACACACACACACACCGGCATCTCTATAAAAGCCACAGTCCCTCTGACACACAAGAGCCCTCCCACTGCCTCTGCATATCCAACCCGTAACTCTAGAGAGTCTAGAAAGAGAGTCGGCAGCTCTTGGAAGGAAAGCTTTGCGTCGCCCCTGTGTGACTCAGACATTCCAGACTCTTGTTGTTTTTTTGAAGGTGGGCTGCTAGGCTGCTTGCTACAGCCAGCATCGCCTCCACCTCCCCCTACAGCCTCTGCTCCATCTGTCGCTCGCTAGGGGCCTCAGCTGCAGCCACTGCTGCTGCTGCTGTTACTGCGTGAGGCTCACGCTTCGTGGGCAGAGAAAGGATGTGTGCCCGCATCCCTTTTCCAGTACACGCTGCACACTATTACTGTAAAACCGCCCAGGAGAGAGATGTGTGTGCGTGTGCGTGCGTGTGTGTGTGCATGCGTGCAGACAGGCAGGTGGATTTTCTGGAGCATCCTCTCTGAGCATTTCTCTCCTGAAGTGCTCAAAGTTTTGGCTTGCCTTCTCTGTTCAGTAGTAGTAGTAGGTGTGTGTGTGTGTGTGTGTGTGTGTGTGTGTGTGTGTGAAAATTATGATGGGCTAGAAGAGACAAGTAAGACAGATGAAGGAGAACATATTGACAAATGTATAAGAGTAGACTTTGTAATATAAATGGATTCAGGCAAATTTGTTGAAAGACCACTTGTTTGAGACATGTTGACATATCACTCATTCTTCTTTTTAGTAGTAAGCTGGCTTTTTGAGGAATACACGTGTTCTGTCGTGTTGCTTGTGCATTCAACAGTTGCCTAGGTGGAACTCAGGGGGAAGAGCGTGTTAGTGTGGCCCTGTAAGCAATGCATTTTCAAAAAAAAAAAAGAAGAAATAAACAAACCTGCAAACAAATGTGCAGTACAGTACAGTAGCTGTCCAGTACAGCTGCCGGTGGGGCGTTAGTAGGCAGTGTTTGCAGCATCACCCCGTCTGTTTGATTAAGCACTTGTGTTGTGTGTTTTGGACGGGGGTGTTTTCTGGAGAGTTTAGAATGTCAGACTATTATTTTCTGTGTGTGTGTGTGTGCGTGCATGAGAGAAAGAGAGATAATGAGTGTGTGGAAAGAGCTCTGAGCCATTGCCGTTAGCTGTAGGAGATTAGCAGGTGCACCGCTGTCTGATGATGCCACTCAGTCTCTGCTATTTTTATCCTGTCAGGAAGTGGCATTCTCTCTCACACACAAACACTCACACACACTCACACACACTTATATGCATACATGCAGATGTATTTGTATGATTTTTATAAGAATATGAACATCCAGGGGCGGACTGGGACCAAAAATCGGCCCCGGCATATTTGGCCCAAGCGACCCTCAAATCAGTGGGGCACACCTAATTAAATACAAAATCTTTGAAAATATATGCATTAAATATGCATATATTTTCAACTGTCATGGAGCACTGAAAGAGATGTAGGCCTCATTGGTTATCTCTCTGACTGATCAGAGGTAGGCATGGAGCATATGATCTCCATATTCAAGTAGGCTAACAAGCAATTATTAAATAAGAGTTTCTGCTTGAATTCAAAGTATCATTTCAAATTATTCAATAGGCTACAATTGACAGCAGTACCAAAAATGACTGAAGCCTATGTGTAAAGAGTTAAGTTACTCAGATTGTCTTTAATGTAATTTATACCAGTTATCCGTGTAGGACAACTGAAACAACACAAACAGGGTTGTTGCTGGAAATATTTTATTTACTGTATACTACCTACCTACATTGCTGGTACATTTTGGAACACTACAGCTACATGAACTAATTATCTTAGTGTCTTACAGTAGCCTATCGTATAGGTTATATATACTGTAGCTTAGTTGGCTTGTGCATGACGTGACGTTTTGTAACCTACATTTCAGTCAGTCTTATAGTCTTTTAGCCCTTCTTTACCATGATAACCCTTCCAAGATAGAACCCTTCTCTACTTTGAGAGACCAACCACCACTCATGCCATCGATGTTGAATTTTGGGCGTCTGACGGAAACTGATCAATCTGACCAACAATTAACGTGACGTGAGCTGTTATTGGATCAGTCCAGTGTCAATATTGAAATGTAACCAATGGGCCGCTGATTGCCCTTCCTTTGGGCCGATCGTTGGCCAAAATAATTAAATTATATATATATAGCCTATTCTATCGGCCCAAAAGGTGCGTCGGCCCACCGGGAAAATGCCCGGTATGCCAGATGGCCAGTCCGCCCATGTGTACATCCATGTGCTTCTGTAGGCGCACACACACCCTGGCACTCACATAGATTCATAAAAGTGAAACATAGAAGTGGGTGTGTGCCCTTCAGCTGAATTTTATAGGAGATAACCGCACAGGGTTTTACAACGAAGGTATGAACGCTGACACTGCCATATTGAAATCAAGCCTGTTTCAGGAAGAATATATTTTAAATCTGCTGCATTGGCTAGAGTTAATGGGAACTATGTTGTGTGCACAGTTTAAGCTCTGATCCCTGATGTAATTGTGTAAACAGCAGTGACAGCAGATTTCCAGTCTTTCAATATTTGTCCTATAGCTTCTGATTGCCATCTCCCCAGACCAGCCCAATAGAACCTTGGTACAGGTTTCTATTTTCTACAGTTTATTCATCTGAAGTTAAGCATTGTTTGAGAAAACCACATGGATTGTGGACAACTCTTTCCTATATGTTGTTTTCCCAACACTGACCTACAGAGACCGTGTTTTTTTTACAGTGTAGGCTACGGCAGATTGTGAGGAGATGGTTGCTTAATGTGAAAAAAACAAAGTTTTGGGGTTTAAAATTGTGTGACTATGGTAACCCTCTCTGGTTGATCAGCTGTGTTCTAAAGAATGTTTGAGTCAAGTTCAGCGTGTGCTGTTGTGAACTATTTGTTTCTCACCAAAAGCCACGATGAAACTGTAACAAATAGGCCATAGCTTAGGCTATGTGGGCTAAAGAGTCATATCTTGGGGAGTTGTCTTTATGGCAAGTAGCCGTGTAATAAGCGGAATAATGTATAGAACACCGATCATTATCGGTGTTCTATACATTATTCCGCTATTATCTTGTTCCGCCCTGAAGGGACCTATTTCCCGATAATGACCGGCGTTCTATACATTATCCCTTACATATTCCATACATATTCCATATTATATATAATCAGTTGATCACAAACAATTATACAACTAGAAAAGGGCTAGCCGCTAGAGTGTTAGACAACGGTGATGCGAGGCAGTTTAAGCACCATCTCTCTCCTCTCGCGTCAATCATCGAGGCCATTCTGTGAGGTTGCTTTGTTCCTCCCATCCGACACAAGTGGCCATTGTGTTTCGGGTGCGGTCCCATGCGGTCGAGGGGCCAGTTGAAACCCATGATGCACCCCGGCTCTGTGTCCTGCAGTAGCCTTCAGCAGAAATCCGAAAACAGAAGTGTTCTAACGTGACTCCCACTCTCTTGGTCAGCCATGCATACTGTAACTGTGATGGGCTCTTCCAACAAATTTCTCCTGGATAGAGAGTGAGAGAGAGACACCGAGAGAGAGTGAGAGACAGACACAGAGAGAGAGACAGACACAGAGAGAGAGACAGACACAGAGAGAGAGACAGACACAGAGAGAGAGACAGACACAGAGAGAGAGACACGGAGTCAGACACGGAGTCAGACACAAGATCATCTTTGTTTAGGTGCTCTTTGTTGGGGTCCGTGCCTTTGCTAATACTCATCCAGAGAAGGCTGCTGTTTACTTTATGGATGGCTGTGGAAGTGTTAGTGTGGGAAGGGGGTTGCTGCTAACACTTCTACAAGAATTAGCAAATCTACAAAGAATTAGTACATATTTGTGCTCAGAGTGGGTTTAAATTGACGGCGGTAAGATGTAGGCTAAACCTGCAGGTTGTAGGTTGGTCGGGTAAAAATCGCTGGATAGCAACGTTCTGAGTTATAAACATCCATGTGCAGAAGAGCGTCGGAGCCCATCGGAGAGGACAAAGCCTACCGGTATCCACACAATACATTTAACTGTTATTTCTAAGTAACCAAATGATAGCCTGCATGACACTTTTATTTCATTAAACACCTGACCTGGTGTCAGCAAATAGATTTTAATCCAGAAGTTTCTAATTGTGATAGCCTATATTTTATAGTTAAGACAAGGCGTTGACTGCATTGAATTGTCCCATCAATTAAAAAGCACTCTCAATTGTTTTTGTTACCCTTCATGAACATCTTGAAAAATAAGGAAACATTAAGATATCATGGTTACTTCACGATTTGGTCGCAAACACGTTACTTATCGTTAGAATTAGCAATTTGTGGGTTGGGTTCGGATGGGAGTGGGTTGTTAAAAACCCTGACCCGCGCATCAAGTAGGCCTAGGCTCAAAGCAAGCTACACGTGCTATAGGCTACAGTCAGGGATGGGCAGTCTTTATGATCCATGTATTTAAAATATGTATTTCAAATACAAAATAGTAAAATTGTCCTTTGATTTTTATTGGGTTGAAGAAAATGGCTGCATGTTTTGTATTAAAATACTTTAGGCCTATAGGTGGGTATTTTTGTAGTTTAAAAATACTGCCAGATATTTTTGGTAAAACCAATACTTTTGGTGATGTGATGAAATTGTGAAAGTGCATAACAATGAATGTAGCCTCTGACTGAATCTGAATCTGAATCTGAATATTCTGATCACACAAGAAGTCATTACTAAGTCAGCACCAGTCAGAGGCTACATGCTAATTTGGAAAGACTTCTTGGGTGATCAGAATATTCAGATTCAGAAAGATGATCCAGTGCAAGATGAGTAACGTGTAGGTTGCTCACACACACCAAGTGCATAGGTTTGGTCCCAGCTTAGGTAGGTTGTCTCGGAGATGTACACTTTAATAAGGAGACGTTCAAATGAATACAACTTAACAACATACTACTGTACGAATGAGTTCGCTAAAACATTGGTAGGGACAATTTTGTCATCCCAAATACAATCCCTCTCTCACACCAACCCACTCACTCAACCACATGGCTCACCCACACTTATATAGTTGCCTGTTTATGGTAGAACTTTGGAGTAACTTTGACTGTGATGTGTACATGTCCTTCTGAGCAAGGTTGCTGGGCAATGTTCCTGAGCATTGTTGGTCTGGCACGTTCCCTTTGATATCGGGCAACTTATTTTTCTTGAGAATTTTAATTATCAGTAGGCGGGTTTCCCTGTAAAATTGCTCAAAAACTTGCAACAGGCAGGTCAGCATAGTTGATCTGTTGACTGTTGACTTTGAGATTTATGACATACAGTAGGCAGAGAAAAGCTGTTGCTCTCATACAGTTTCCACTTAATCAATAGAGTCAGTGTACTGATGAAGAAATAGATTAAATAGACTGATCAATCAGGATGGTGTACGAAAGCCAGATTTTTTTTAATATGGACACAGACAATGGGATTGTGAGGAGCAATTTGCAGAATTTGACAAAAATAGTATTTTGGATTAGAATTGCAAACTGCAAGTCATGATAAGACCTGTTTATCTATATACTGCATTTAATGCACAAGAGGCATTTCAGTGTGCTTTACATAGATAAAAGCAAATGGAACATCATAGTTAAAAGAGAATAAAGTGCATACAATGGAATCAAATAAGTGCATAAATGAAACAAACAAATAGATTTTTAAAACGTACAGTGTGCATAATTGTGTGTTTCAGCATGCTCACCTCAGTGAGCCTTCAAATTAGGATCTGACCCTGACGGACTGGGTGCACGCAGGCCTTTGGGTGTTGGGCTATCCAGCGGCCTACAGCAACCGTTTTCTAACACCCTGTGACAAATTACTCACTGATCCTATTGCTTAAACAAAAACCGTCCGCTTGCTGCAATGTCTGTAGTTTGGCCACCACAGATGTAATCGCTGGCAGATAGGCCCGTTTCGTAGGAAATTTGCTATCAATATTGCGAAATGGAAATCGTTTTTCTCGAGAAAAGCCTGTTGAGTGTTTGGATCAGGGATTGTACAAGCCCATGGATTTCCCAGACACCGTTGCCAAAGAGTTGACTTCCCCAATACATCATCCCTGCTAAATATAGACAAAAGGTTAACAGTCACAGCTGGGATAAGGTACTCGTAGGATAAGGATAGTGAGTTGCTGTTTCTTTTCAAATGTTCTGTGTGCGTAGGCATCTGTGTGTGTGTGTGTGTGTGTGGGTGGGTGGGTGGGTGTGTGTGTGAGTCACCTATAGCTGGTCATTGCTCCAGTTATGGGTTCAAATCATTTCTGTGAAGTACTCCTCTGGTGTAAATTCATATTTTATTCCTTGTAAAGTACTGTGACTCCTGTCTGTGAAAAGTGCTATGTGCATAAACTTCACTTATTTACTTTACTTTTACAATTTAGACCAAGTGCATGCTAGCAAAATATATTTGCTCTGCTCAGTCATTGAAAATGTCTCTCCTTTGATAATATAATGCTACCTATATGATTTGCATTCTGAAGTGTGTGTTGGTTGGTTTGTTTGTGCCAGATAACAGCGATCTGATTGCCTGTATGGTGGTGAGCAAGGATGGCGTTCAGGCCCAGCGCTTTCTGGCTGTGGACATCTACCAGATGAGCCTGGTGGAGCCCGAAACAAAGCGTCTAGGCTGGGGTGTTGTCAAATTCGCCGGCCTGCTGCAGGTACCACATAGAGTGTGTGTGTGTGTATGCTTGTGAGTATGATGAGTAATTGCGTGTCATGTTCCTCTCTCAGCCCTTTTCAATTGTAGTCTCTTCAAAGAAATTCCACATAATCACTCTCGACTCCAGAGGGAGATTAGCAGGAATGCGAGTGATGGTGCGTGTGCATGTACATGTGCATTTGCATGTGCTCGAGCGTGCATGTGTGTGCTTGTGTGTATGTGTGTGCGTGTGTGAGTGTGGTCCGTGCATGTGTATGTGTGTATGCGTGCGCATATATGTGTGTGCATGTGTGGGTGTGGTCCGTGCATGTGTATGCGTGCGCATATATGTGTGTGCGTGCGTGCGTGCGTGCGTGCGTGTGTGTGTGTGTGTGTGTGTGTGTGTATGTAGTAGGACTGTCAAAATGTCAAGCAACATACTCTGTAATTAATTAATCTATTCAATTCCATTCATTTTTTTTGTTTTATTTATATAGCGCCTTTCGTGCAAACAGCAATACAAGGTGATTTAACAACAGCACACTTAAAAAAATAAGCTATAAAACAAAAAGAATAATAAAAGCAATAAAATATGTGTAAATACAAGAAAGATAATAGAGAAATATAAAAATCAAAGTACAAAAGTCATAAAATAAGAAATGTATAGGGATTTAAGAGAAGGCAAGACTAAAAAGGTATGTCTTAAGATGTTCAATTGACTGGACCATCCTCAGCTCAAGTGGCAAGCTGTTTCACAGAGAAGGACCATAGTCAGCCTCCCCGTGTGTTTTGGTCCTCACCCTAGGAATAACTAAGAGGCCAGAGTCTCAGGATCTGAGTGGCCGTGATGGAAGGTACGGTGAGGGCAAATCTGATAGATGAACAGGCGCAAGTCCATTGAGGACTTTAAAAACCAAAAGTAAAATCTTGAAATCAATTCTAAAACTAACAGACCGCCAGTGAAGGGATTTTAAGATAGGCCAGTGGTGTAGTCTAGTGTATGTGATGCGCAGGACTACGCAGTATACCCGCTTAAAAAGCATCACCATCTCATTATACCCACTTAAAATGGGCAAGGATACGTATTAACAATTGGGGTTGATCACAGTATACCCACTACAGCTAACTAGACTACACCACTGAGATAGGGGTAATGTGTGCTTTCTTTTTGGTATTGGTCAGAACACGTGCTGCTGCATTCTGAATTATCTGCAGCTTGTTCGGATTTTTCTTTGACAGGCCAGTAAAGAGAGTGTTACAATAATCAAGCCTGCTAGTAATAAAAGCATGTACTAGCTTCTCTGTGTCTGCCTGGGTGAGCAGAAGCCGCACTTTAGATATATTTCTAAGATGATAGAAAGCACAACTGGTGATATGATTTATATATGACTCAAAGTTCAGATCTGAGTCAAGGAACACACCAAGATTTTTGTAATTAATCTAAATCAATCACATTCATCCATTTTTGCTATTCACATTTTTAAAAACAATTTTACCAGATGAGTGAATCAATGAAGAGCCAAACCAACATTATAGAGTTTAAAGTTCAATGTCTCTCTCTGTTATATAAATGTTTCCTTGGGCGCAGGCATCAGCGTAGTGCCTGGTGTCAGATGTTTAGTATGATGAATGCAAATGACTGAAGTTTTCATTTGTGTTTAATAATATACAGTACATGCCTTGTGTCTGTGTCTGTGTCTTTAATGCCACAGGACATGCAGGTGTCGGGGGTGGAGGACGACAGCCGGGCCTTGAACATCATCATCCACAAGCCTACGTCCAACCCACACGCCAAGCCCATGCCAATCCTGCAGGCCAACTTCATCTTCGCCGACCACATCCGCTGCATCATCGCCAAGCAGCGGCTAGCCAAGGGCCGCATCCAGGCTCGCAGGATGAAGATGCAGAGGATAGCTGGTAAGTACCCCCCCCCCCCGCCCTCTAAAACCCAACACAAGCCCTGTCTCCCCTCTGACAGTGAACGTTAACTAAGACTTGACTGGTATTTAACAGACGCTTAGCTATATAAAGTGACATGGACCCATTTTGTTTTGGAAAGGGTCCGATTTGCTTGGTGGAATCTAGTTTCCCTTTCGCTAACACTGTGAGAGGTGGCGTGTGATCTTGCCGTAGGTCTCTGAAGTTCTCTAGTCTGCCCGTCTTGTGGAAATGAAGAAAATAAAGTGGAATGACTGGGTGGAATGGCATCCTACAGTTATGGAAATCCTGAAAAAGGCATGGATTTTTAAAATCTGATTTTCCACGCTTGGAAAACTCATGACAGGTAGTATGATGAAGGTGCAGTTTACACTTGAGTTGACCATAGTAAATTACACAAATATGTGTGTTTACGTGTAGGTTTCCCAAGGTCAAATGACTGTCAGAAGGTCGGAGGAAGTTTATGGGTTGTGCTCTCAGGAATGGAATGCACATCACATTGGTTGTGAGTCATAGGAATAGTGATGTAGCCATCAGCTGGCATTTTGCCTGCTGGCATTTTGCTGGTCAAGCAAACTGCATTGGATGTCTGATGTCTAAAATATTTTTGTTCATCACCAGCTAGCATACACCAGCCCCAGGTCAGTTACCAGTTGATCCCATATTAGTTGTGCAGAAATATAGCCCGTCTTATACACACCAATTGAATTGAAATAGAAATTGTAAAGATTTGTATTTTTTGTCATTATTCCATATTTAGTGTAGTCATATCAGAACCTGAAGTAGCCTACAATCCAAATGCAAGCATGAAACTTCAGAGTATTACCTTTCATTTGAGGCCAAGATTATGCTTATGTGGGGTTCATATGCAGTAAGCATTTGATTGCCAGTATGCATTTTGGATAACCCAAAGTCCTATGGGGAGTTTTCATAGGGCATTTTACCAAATGCATGAGCATACCTTGGCAAATAATGGTCTAAAGTACTCATGTTGTCATTCTATATTGATCTACTTTTGCACACAGCATGACAAGACCTAATGCTAGGACTCAAGTCATATCAAGTCAAGACCTAGAGGGCTGAAATGTGATCAGTTCAAAGATGCTTGTTATCCGGTAGAAAAATAAAAGAATAATCTAGCCTTTGTAACTTTGTGACAGTACATCACACAGTTATTCTAATTGTTTTCCAACAGTGTCTCAGCTTTCCAAAAGAGAGCAGACGTTTGATTATTGGCTAAAGTATGTATGCCCTCCTAAGTCAAAATGGGGCAAAAGTATAATTTATAATTGCTCAGATTTGCAAAAGAAATGTTTTAACACATGGCACTGACAATTCAATAATGGGCCTTTTCACCACCTCTGAGCATCCACTAACCTGGACCTTTTAGGGGGCTTTCCTCTCAGGGTGAATGAGAGTATGCTTAATTGCTTTTTACCTGACATTTTTGAATACAGATGCAATGATTAATGCATCCATGGCCAGGATATAATTATATAATATGACCTGATTTTAAAAGTGACCTATAACAATAGGCTATGCAATACACTTTATTTTGTTTAGTGCTAATAAAATGATTAAGCCTATTTGGAGAGAGAGATGTTTAGAATGTGACAATATGTCAGTCATCGTGTGAACGAAAGGCTACTTGTCCTGAGCAAGTGTTGTCAATGAACAGGCTGTGAAACTGTTGGCTAAGTTAAAGACAGTCATGAACAACTGATGCTAATTATCTTGGAAACATTCTCTATAGCAGCAGTCACGTTGTCATTGTTTGTGTCAAAAAAGTTGTGGATTTGTTGTAACATTAAAAGATGTCTTACTCTGTGCTGAAACCATGAACTGATGCTCGAAGCTCCAAGGTGAACGAAACTTGGAAGTAGGTAACAGGTTCACGTTCAATAATTCACGTTCAACAATTCCAGGATACGCGTATTTCATTGGTTGTTGCGTTAAATCTTACCCAGATACAATACAGTTATTTTCTGATTGGCTATTGTGTAGCCCCTCTCGTTATTTTTGATTGGCTGATAAGTGGCAGGTTCAACTGCAGGGGAGGCGCGCTTGATTCCTGCCGGTTCCATAGTGAGAGCTACCCTGGAAATACAGAGTTCTCGCGAGAGCACAATTTGAATTGTGCCCGCAAGATACTCTGGCCACGAGCAATGATCCAAATTTCTTCTATCTCTCGAGCGAGAGGGACCAATCAAATCGGTGTAGGCGGGACAAAGGCGAGCTACACTGATGACTGACACTGATGAATTGTTGTGATTGGTCGTAGCGTTATCCAACTGCGTGCAGTGAGAGTTTCAAATGCATGCTTGGTGCCGCCCCTCGAATTGGGCCATTTTCATTACTCCGTGGCCAGACCCTTAATCTGAAAGATTCCAGGGTCTGGTTTACCAAGCTAAGTGAGAGCGGCGCGGCCAGAGACATTTTGGGCGCTGCCGCAGCGTATTAAATATATAAATAGTTTTTCTGCGTGAGAAATACAATGTGTGGCGGGAGAGCGTGACAAACGACTGAAATGAGTGACTGTCACGCTCAATGCGTGACACTTGAGAGCCCTGTGTTCGTTTTGCTCGGACCCCGTAAATCACCGCTTGCGGTTATATTTTTATCCTTATTATTGTCATGGTCATTTGGCCATTTGATGTGGAGACTTCAAATTGTTGGAAAACATTATTACACTGGTCTTAGAAGAGGAAATAGTGACTGATACCAAATGAAAAAAACATCACACAAAAAACAAAACAAAAAAAAACATCACACTTAATGCACATTTTTCCGAAATGTATGGCCCTTTCGAAAGCTATTTAGTACAGACTTTAAATTGTTTACACAAGCTTTTTATAAGTTGGTCTTCCCCTCTAGAAAATTTGAGGTGGCTAGGGAAAATATTTGTGAAGATATTAACGCCCAAACATGGCACGTGTTTTTTAAGCTGTAAAAATAAAAGAATTTCAAGGTCTGATGTAGACAAGGTTTGAACAAAATCGGAGACGGTGCAGCAACAACGTCTGATGTGACACGGAATGACTCATTTGCGGGGCAGCATGTCGTAAAACGTGATTGTCTTGCACGTAAATGGCAACTGATAGAGCATGACTGATTAGCTTTGACTCAACGCCAAGGGATATCAACATACAGACAATATGAGGCCAAAAGCACTTTAGACATTTGTATTCAACCTAATTTGACAGAACAGTAACATAATCATAAATCATTTTGTTAGTGAATAACATTAATTAAGTTAATACATAAGTCAATAAAATTGCTTTTCAGCAGCATCATCATTTATCAGCATAGCACTCACACACTTGGTCTTATTGTTGAAGCATGCTAAAGTTATAGCCCGTATGATGTAACAGCATGGCATTAGAAAGGCACACCTTCACCTTTCTCACAAAGCCGCCGCCTACACACACACACACACACACACACACACACACACACATACCCCAGTCAGTAGTTTTCAAAGAAAGGTTTCATTTTGTCTGATGACACATGTTTCTTGTCAGTGGGTCTAGCTCATTGTTTGATCAGACCTGAAATTCCTGAAATCCCTCCCTTCAGTTGAAATCACGCTTCTGAAATATCCCCCACTTCTGGACTACTGTAATTTCTCCTATGTACTAAAGTGAGTATGACTGATAGAGAGATGGATGCATACAGTAGATAGACAGACAGAAATAGAAATCTGGTGAAAAGCTAGTTCTTACATATATTACTGGTTTGTGGAAAACTAATTTCTGAGGTAGCGATTTTTTAGGAATTAGAAGAGGCTTATGTCAAATTGACATCTTATGAAATCTTAGGAATGGGACACCACACCATGGGCTACAGGTCAGGTAGAGTTCTAGGAACTTCTCTATATTGCCTGGTATTCCTGGTGTGCCCTTCATCAGCTGTCAACACAGGCTTCCTGGTCCCAAACAATTGTGCGTGTGAGTGTGAGTGTGTGTGTGTGGGCTGGCTTAAAAAATCAGGGCTCAGACACAGAAGTAAGTAGGGTTGTGCCAGTCATCACCTACTGTATGACGTGTTGTTACATTTATATGTAAGTGGTGTTTATGTATGTGTGGTGATGGGGGGGGGTTGTTGTCACTATTGAGTGGGATGTTTTTCCTGTAATTAGTGATCAGAGGTGTAAGAGGAAGTAGGAGATTTTTCATAAGGAAGTGAGTTGGGGGGTGGGGGTACCATGTTTATTTATTCATAGTAACACTTTAAAAATGCCTGTGTTTTTTTTTTATTGATGTAAAAATCCCACTGAGGTTTTTGCTGTGAGTATTTCCTAATGACGCGACCCCCTGTGTAATAATGATTGATGTGAAACTCCTTGGACGAAACAGTGAATGACTCTGTTTCTCTTTGATGCAGTCATTTCTTTTTCTTCATTTTCTCTCTTTCTGTTTCTGTTACTTCTTATCTCCCACTATTTCACTCTACCTCACCACCACCTCCTCTTCTTTTGCTCTCTTTTCACCCCCCCCCCCCTTTTCTCTATAACCCACACACTTACCCTCTCTCTCTCTCTCTCTCTCTCCCCCCCTCTCAGCTCTGCTGGACCTTCCAGTGCAGCCTTCCTCGGAGGTTCTGGGTTTTGGTCAGTCAGCAGCTGCGTCCTCCCAGTTGCCCTTCCGCTTCTATGACCAGTCTCGCCGTGGCCCCGCCGACTCTAATGCTCAGCGCTCCGTCTTCGACAAGGTCCCAGGTAACCACACCTCAAACAGGAAGCCCTGTCCCTAACCACCCCCAACTCATTTATGTGTACACAGGGAACACACTCCCCATTTACCCCCGCCTACATAGGGAATAGTGTTTTTTGTGGCCAGTGTGATGTACACACTCTGTGCTTTCAACCACTGTGTGTGTGTGAGTAGTGAACACACACACACACACACACACACACACACACACACACACAGGGAGCAGTGAGTGAGCACACAAACACACACACACACACACACACAAGGGGTGGTCAACACACACACACACACACACACACACACACACAAAGCAGTGAGCAGTGCAGAGCAGTGAGCACACTAGGAGGACACACAAACACACACACATAGTGGTAGTGTACACACATGCACACTACATGCACACCACACACACACACCACACACACAAAGACACACAAGGGATAGTGAACACACACACACATACAGTTTAGCAGTGACAAAGTCATCTGAAAACAATGAAAAGCAGACATGAAGCATTACTATGTTTCAGTTTGTTTAGAGACTCTTGAAAGATAAAGAATTTTGTTGGTTTAGAAGCATGACCTCAAAGACTCCACAATATGAACTTGTTATTCTTTCTGCCTTTATTTCCATTTTTATACTCGGCAGTGTCTCCTTTTGCCTGAAACGGTCTGTGTGTGTTTCAGTGTTCCTGTTCTATGTTGTGGCTGCCAGCTGCTGGTTCTGTTTTATTTCTCCTGAATTTTAGGAGTGGGTCGGTGTGTGTTTAATGCACGTGTTTTACTGTGTTAATGTGCGTGTGTGTGGGTTTACGCTATACTTAACACTACGCTTACTAATGTTACTATTTTTAGTGTATTTCATGCTAACAGTTGAATTTCTTCAGAATGTTGTGTTTTTGCATGGCCGACATTCCTGAATGGTCCCACTAGTGCACTGGCAGACACGAAGGGCAGTTAAAACTCACCAAAGCGTTGAGAGAGAAATAACATTAATGAAGCCCTATTTTCTAATCATGTTTCCTCTTTTTCGGTTTGCGGATTAACACGCTTCAGTGAAAACATAGGCTTCTGTGGAAAAAGGCAGTCAGTCCACTTCTACATAAGCAGTTTAAGTTAGCTGGAACAGCCACAGTTGCATCATGATATGAAACCCTCTAGTGAGCTCACTCACGGATGAGTGGACACAGCTTTCTCACACATGGCCCTATCTAATTGTGACCCGTTACTTATCTATCCGCTGCCTTCGGGGGTCTTGACCTGTGTTAAGTTACCTCATTGTGCATGTTTTATCGCCATAGTCATACTTATTCGGTTAAACATTAGTAGTATTAGAATTAGAACCTGGTCTGGCTTCACTATTGAAAGCGGTGTGGTGGCAGAAAAATCTTGATTGTGCTAGTGGTGATGATTTTTTGGAAATGAGTTTATTTGATGTCTTAGTGAGTGAGGGGGTATCACCCAGGAAATGATACCTGTGATCAAACCTCTCCATTTCACATCAGAGAAAGGCTTGTCCCTTTGCTGTCCCCACCACCCACCCCCTTTTGGGGGTACTTTTCATTTTGAAATGCAGAAGTGAAAATCTCTCTAGAATCTGAGAGTGACAAATACTAGTTGAAAGACTGCTTACCAACCACTGCCTGCCTTTCCCATGTTGTTGGTCAGGAGTGCAAACACGGCTTCTGTTCTAGAGTTTCGAGTAATCTGTTCTGTTCCACCAATTCATTAAGGGAACAGATGGAGTCATTGTTTTTTAGGGAAAGATAATTCGACTCATGTTGGCCATCTTTTTTTGCATGGGTTTCTCAGAAGCGCCACCAGAAAGTTGCAGTACGTGGAACTGCAAACAGTAGGCTTTTTCAAAACCTAGAAATAGCGTAGTTCTTTGTGCTTATCATTATTAGAAGGCATGGCCCACGTCAAGACCTGTTTTCTCATCTTTAATGAGGAACTGTGTACTTTTATTTTAGGTATACTCAAAGTAAGTATAGACTTCTGTCATTCTTTGTCACTCTGAGTCATGCTGATTTGACCTGTAGCCCACTGATGTCAATCCATCTTTCAATCAGTCAGTCTATCAGTCAGTTTCCACTTCTTGCTTAGTTTCTCCTCAATGCGGTCCAATCAGCAACCAGACTGACTGGGTGGTAGGCTTTGATAAGTGTGAGGCACCTGATGTTGTGCCTGGGCACTGCAGATGTGAGTAGGTGTGATTAGATTTGAGTGTCAATCAAAACCACAAATGTATTCCCCACCCCCCTCCCTCAGCTGGGGAAGTCTGACTAAAACGAGATTCTCGCTGCCCGCTGCTGTGGTGTGACGTCCTTTTAGATGAAGCTCACTCTCTTCCAGGAACTGTTACCCAGCTGCCTGCAGCAAATAGACCGTTTCTGTAGTGGAACTGTAATTGTCAGGCATGGTTGGGTCTACAGCTTTAGTGCAGATGTGTTTCATTCAAGGAAATTAATGATTTTTGTGTCAGTTCATTAACTTTACATGGAAGAGCAGTAGCGGCTCCTGGGTTGACAAATAGGCGGGGCAGAGTCTGATGATCAAGTTTAGAAAAAAAAGGCACATTAAGGGCGTCCATGGAGATTTTGTTCATTTTTACGGCTCTTTCTTTCTATGGCTAGGCTATGAGCGAAATCTGGGGAATGGAATCCCATAATGTTACCACTTGCGGTCAAAACACCGTTTTGTTCATGCATTATTAACCTATGGTTAACCTACTTAATAATTATTTTATTCATAAGAAGTGAAGATTCCAGACAAATAAAAGCTACAAGGTAGGTACCGGTAATCAGCTCATTAGCTCAGATCAGTGGAGAACTACTTTGGGGGAAAAACTCAAGAGGGAAACAAATTAACCGAGAATTCAAAATCAAAATCAAAATCCCACTGGAGCTTCAAGCGTAGGCTTCATGCCGCATTACACCACTCAGCTCTCATAGTCAAGTTCAAGTTGTTTATTGTCATGTAGGCCTACTCATAAAATTGTAAGTAACGAAATGAATGTGTTCAAGAGCCAGCTCAACTTTTAGAGAGTAAATTAAAAGTAGGCTATTCATTAAAAAGGTAAATATTCTGTGTGTATGGGGGGGGGGGGGGGTATATGGAATGAGTGCTTGCGTGAGTGCTTTGAGGAAGCTTGAACTATCAGATAGGATGGCGCAGACCAGGGCTCGAATTACGTGGGAGCCAGAGGGAGCCGAGCTAGATAGATAGATACTTTATTGATCCCCAGGGGAAATTCAAGGTCTCAGCAGCATACAGACAACACAAACACATTCTTTAACAGCAGAAAGAGTAATTAAAGTATATAATATAAAAACACAACTGAGCAATAAGGACTTTAGAAGATAAATAATATGCTAAATATACTAAAATACAAATTATACTAACTAACACTTAATCTAAATCGATTCTAAAAACAGTATCCACATAGTGGTGATTAATCAATCAGAGGCGCTTGCAATGACTGAGGCAGGGACTGAGCCTGTGATTCTCTGTGCATAGTAAGGTATGGTAAGGTGCTCTAAGGTGCTCTGTGTGAATGAGTGTCATGGTGGTAGTGCAATGGTGATGGTGGTCATGGTGATAGTGCAAATGAGTAAGTGCAACAATGCAGAAATAAAGTAAAGTAAAGTCTATATATCTATATATTTAACTATTTAAAGAACATGTATAAGTGTGGCCACAGTTCGGCTGTGGCATGGAGGGGGTATGCATATGTGCTAATGTGCTAATATAGCACGCAAACAGTGAGGCATAAAGACACTGGTAAAAGTGGCTAGTGGACAGACAGTATCCAAACATGGAGGGGGTGAAGAGGCAGACAGACTATGCAGAGAAGTCTATCTCTCCTCTTCCCTTAAGTGAGGCATTGAACAGTTCAATGGCCCTGGGGACAAATGACTTTCTCAGTCTGTCAGTTGTGCAAGGCAGTGAGCGAAGTCTCCAGCTGATCAGGCTCTTCTGGTTAACAATAGTGCTGTGGAGTGGGTGACACTTAACCTGACAATAGCCAGATGAATGTCGTTCCGCTTAGCTCCGCCTAGCTTCACTCACATCCATCTGGGACCTCTTCCATTGAGAGTGATTTCTGTAACCGACTTTATGGTTCAGCCAATCAGGACGCAGGGCGGGAGTTTCATAGATGTGACATAAGCGTAAAGCGACTGTGAGACTGTTATCAGCGTCCACGGGTTGGCTTCGATGTGAGTGGTTGAAGTAGCACGTCAATAGATGACAGACAAGTGGCTTATTCAATCATATGCAAGCATTTTTTGATTAGGCCCAGCCTTCTGAAGCAACACTTCAATGGATCGGTTCCAGATGGATGAGTGGAGCTAGGCGGAGCGAAATTCATCTGGCTATTGTCAGGTTAGGTGACACTCATTGTCTAAGATGTTGATCAGTTTGTTCAGGGTCCTTTTATCAGATAGTGAAGTGATGCACTCCAGTTCAGCTCCCACTACAGAGCCAGCTTTCCTTACCAGCCTGTCAATTCGCCCCGCATCCTTCTTCCTTGTGCTTCCTCCCCAACATACTACTGCATAGATAAGGACGCTGGCAACAACAGACTGGTAGAACATCCTGATAGCTCCCATAGAGTGAGGACTGGCTCCCATGAAAGCAACAAAGTCAAAAACCTGAGGGGGTCTCTCATATCTTAAATATGAGATTATGAATATAAATATGAGACATAAATTAAAATATAGGCCACTAAGGGACGTAGACCTACACTACGCTCTTGAACGCAGCATGACACCTCACCACCACACCACTAGACTATATGAGCAAACCGTATCGATTTGACCGCACTCGCAAATCTGTCACCCTGCTTTGATGTGAGTGTTTTGTCTATTTGCATAGGCGTTCATTGGGCTAGCCTACGTGGTTTGATACGTGCTGAAAAGTCCTGTTTGCTGTTGAACCTGCGCTTCACCTATTCTATGTTGATTGATAAAGCCATAAATTATGGCCCATAATGCAGCTTACAATGATTGTGTTGTCTGATGATCTAGCTATCCTCTGCCATTTAGAGCTCCGGAAAGTTCCCAGCTATTTTGAAACACCTGTTAGCAATCTCTGATGTCGGAATATTCAATGGCTACCCGACAATATCTCGTCTATTGTTCGTCTATTAATTTTCCACGGTTCAACACATTAGCCTACTAGAACATAGTTTGGCTGGCTTTATTCATTTCTGCCAGTTAGTGCTTTTTCCCCTGTGTATAAGTTACACTACATGCATTATCGTGTTTGACACTGAGGATAGCCTATCTGAGACAGTGGTCTGGTTTAAATGAGTTACGTTGTGAAATTGAGAATGGCACAGACTAAATCGTTTAGTCTATTTCTTTGTATTGTGAAATTGAAATGAGATATGGACTATTACAATCAATAATATGTTGAAATTAATTAAAAGTAATACATTTCTATGAAAAATCTATGTCTGTTGTGTGCGTGTGTCAAGGTAAAGCCTAGGCCTACCGTGCGCATATACTGTACTGCGCAAAAGCGCCACTTGCGCCTAGGCTATTTAATTGTATCGCCTTGTTATCAATGCACGGGGTATGCCAACTTTTTATGAGATAGAGAGACCCCCTTAAAGACAAAAAGATCATTCGAGCCCTGTGGCAGACAAATGGCCAGTGAATGAAAATCTGTCGGTAGCGGTAACTATGATTGTCACACACTTCATAGGCAATTTGCGCAAAGTTAAAAGCGGACCTGCGCTTATCCTGGACACCGGTATGTTTTGCAGAAAGGCACGGGACATCACGTAGGCCTATCATTCTCATGTTGGCCACAAACTTGTCTCTAACCCTGTGTGCCTCCACTGCATCAATTGCTCTTTTCTGCAGCTGTGCATAGAGCACATCTACACAGGGCATGATCTTGTAGAACAGGGCCCAGTTTCCCGATAACGACGGAGACACACTCTTACGAGGGTTTTCTGCGATTCATCTTACGATCGTTCGTTTGGTTTTTCCGACTGATTCCCGAACATGCTCGTAGCGTGAACGCGCGTGCACTGCTCTTAAGATGCAGATGTCTCTTAAGTCTTAAGTGATCTTAAGTCTCCGTAGCATACAGACATAACACACAACATGCACTTACAGCAGAAATGGTAAACATAAGTATAAGTATAAACATATAACTAAACTCCACTAACTAAACATAAGAAAGATAATAAAACTAACAAAACTAAATACTAAATACACTATATAAGTTAAATTAAGAAAGTCCAATGTGCTTGAGGGTAATCAAGCATAAGACGCTTGTAGTGACAGGGCCGGGACTGGTGAGGTGCTAAAAGGAGTGAGTGTCATGGTGAGGATGCGAACAGTAGTCCAACCATAGTCCTTAGTTATGTGAATGATGAATATACAGTATGTCTATTTTGCACGCTAAAATCACAGGTAAACACAATAAAGAATGGGAACGTAAGTTGGATTATGTATTCTAAATTGTAATTCCTCTGTATGTCCTGTTGGTGACCTCAGTGAGAAGTAGCCTACTGTTAAGGGACAGTTCCAGCGTTATGGATGTGACAATTGGACTCATATTGGTAAACAAAATGCCTTAGAGTGGGGGCAAAATTAGTATCAGTGAATTAATTTGCATAACTTTTAATGTAACCTCTGTCCTCTGAATACTGAGAAATCCTCTAATTTCATATAATCAGTTTCATCCTAAGAATACAAGGCATTTTATCAGCGTTATGGATGTGACATAATATGGACACACTTTTGTGAGAGATGACAGGTTTTCTACAAACTCTGTGAATTTTGAAGGAAACTGCCGAAACTATGATATATGTAGCATGAAGGAGACTTGAAGGAACACAAAAAGTGTGTTTTGAAACTATGCATCATTTTAGTAATGCATTACGTAGGAAAAACTGGCTTTATGGATGTGACGGTTTCACGTTATGGATGTGTCGTGTCTGAACCAGTCCTCGACAAACTACATAAAACACATAATTAAGTAGTGAATTTTGATATGAAACAATTGAAATAGTAATCATGAAAAACTAGCAATGAAATTATTGCTTCCTCAGTGCCCACTAAGATCCACAGGAAGAATCAGGACAACAAGTAATTTAAAATATAAAAAATAAATTATTTTTTTTCTTTTACCATCATCAATTTTGGTCAGTGATTCCTGGGTTATTGAAACACCAGGGAACATAATACTTGGTGGCCCCTCCCCTAAATAACTAGCCCTACCTGAACCGTTGCACCCAAGATGACAAAATATTTATGGTATGTTAGTCTCAAGAGCCCACGAAGTTTAGCGTTTGCAGCCATCTTGAATTTAGTCACGATAAGTCGAGCGACGAGTAAGAATAAACAGGTATGATAAGGGATCAGATTCCAAAAATAATTTTGTGGAAAAGCATGGATTCCAGTTTCTTCCAGTAGCAGCAACTGGAATCCATGCATTTCCACTGAATTATTTTGGAATCTGATCCCTTATCATACCTGTTCATTCTTACTAAATTAAACTCGAATTTATCGCGGACTAAATTCAAGATGGCTGCACGCTAAACTTTGTGAAGATACTGTCTGTATAAATCGTCTTGTAAGTAAACTACCAGTGCTTTTTCAAAGTTCTCAATGTCTCGTTTTTAAATGTCAGGGCCCTCGGAAGTCTACCAATGAAGTGTGGAGATACATTGAGCCTCGTAAATGGTGTAAAACAGTGATTTATTTGCATGGCTAGCCCGATGCCAAAGCACCACCATTGAAAAAGCTGTTGGTAGCATCGCTAACTAAGCCAGATTTTTGGAGTGCAGGGGACAAGCCGAGATGGGCTATGAGACATACGTTCACACTCGGTATCATGTTTCAATACACTTTAGGTCAATATCACACCGGAATTCTCCTTTAATGGTTTGATTCTAATGGCATTCTCGGTCTTAATGGTGGGACTCTAATGCCGTTGCGGCGGTGCAGCGTCCTGGTTGCGGTGGTGTTCTCTATGTTAATGGCGGGGTTTGGTTGGTGTTGTGTGTTAATGGTGGGGTTCGGGTGGTGTTCTCTATGTTAATGGCGGGGTTTGGTTGGTGTTGTGTGTTAATGGTGGGGTTCGGGTGGTATTGTCTGTGTTAATGGCGGGGTTTGGTTGGTGTTCTCTTGCAGGTTTTGCGGTGGCCCACTCTGCATCTCAGCACAGTCCCTCCCCTCTCTTCCCCCCCCCTCCAGCAGCAGCGGCAGCACTGGCCAGTGCGACTCAGTCACCACCAGCACCCCCTCCACAGGTAACACACACACACACACACATACAGACACATACACACTTGCACGCATGCACACACATTTTACACATGTGCATTTATATACACATAAGCACAGACACACACTGCACAGGCATGTCTACACACATTTACACACGCATGCACACACACTCTACATATACACACATATATGCACACATTTATTCACATACTCATGTATATTTACACACACACTCACACGCACACAGCATATGCATGCTCATACACACTGGTTTGATTGTTCAGAATTAATTGATCTCTCTTATTAACTCATATACTGCACACACTGAAAGACTGGAAATGGTATGAATGTATTGTACAAGTTACAATACATTTATACTGTAAATTCACCTAACAACACATGCAGACAACACTAACTAAATGGCTAACTAGCTTATTGGCAGGCGTATATTAACCTCACTTGAGTGCTAGTGCTTTGTAGCATAATGCACGGGATGTCTGTATTAATACCCCCTCCCCCACACACATACACACACATACACACACACCTACACACACACCAGCCCAGAGGTTCATAGTGTAATGTTTGCTGCTTGGTGTGATCCAACGTGTCACATGCCTCCCACTGAAATGCATTAGCATTTCTCACCATTGCATACATAAACTCTGTGTGTGTGTGTTTGGGAGTATGTGTGTTTCTGTGCATCTGTGTAATGCAATACATGTGATGTCTGTTCTTTTGGCCATGTCAATTTGTGTGTGTGTGTGTGCAGGGGTTAAAGTGGGGGGGGAGGGGGGACGCAGTTCCGCCACCTCAGATAAATTAATAATAAATATATTATTTCATACCAACAATATAGCGCTATTATATTGTTAAAATAAATAGTGAGTTAATTTTTTGCGTGTACAAAGGTCACCAAGAAGCTAGCAAGTATTGTCCAAAAAGTATGTGTCCAACAGTGAGTCATTTTTTCCCTGTTGCACCGACACTGGATTTTAGGGTTCCCCCAAAAATCCCACAATCGTGCCAATGTCCAATGTCCTGCCAATGTACTCCAGACGGAAACTCCAACCTGGACTCCCACAAACCTCTAAAAGGAGAATTCCCCCATGTTTACGCCCCCAGAGTGTAACACTGTAGATGCCTGGCTTTTCGTACAGACAGTACTCGTGACCTCGAGAAACAGAGATCTGTGTGAACAATCGCTGGAATTCTCCTTTGAGGATGGATGACCTAAAGGAAAAGATGCTCTGAGGCAACTTTTTAGTGTTAAACAAGACTAACAGGGTCCCGATATCAGACATCCACAGACACATCACTCTCTCTATCTCTTTTTCCCTCTCCCTCCTTCTCTCTCTCTCTCTCTGTCTTTCTCTCTCTCTGTCTCTCTCCCTCCCCCTCTCTTTCTGTCTTTCTCTCTCTCCCTCTCTGTCTCTCTCTCTGTAAGCCCACAGGTAGCACAATTCATTTGGTGATTAAGAGTGAGTTTGGGAAGAGGAGGAAAGACCACAAAGTAAACCAGAGAGGAACAGACTAAGAGTGAGAGAGAAAGAGACGCATATTTAGAGAAGAGAAGAGAAACTCAGCTCAGCATGGCGGAGGATTATTTAAAAAAAAAAAAAAAAAACCGCTCCTTTTGATTGTGATACCGCATTATAAAAAAAACCCTGTCTTACTTCCTTGAAGAGCTGCACGTCTTGTCTGGCAATGCCGAGCCTCGTGGTGAATCACTCACGACGAACATTTCCACCTACCAGACCAGGCTGCTAGGCTAAGCTAAGCCAATGAATAGTGAACAGCAGTAGACGGGGGAGGTGTCGCTCTCTGTTCTCATCACTGGGTTTTCTGTAGTAATTCGGGCGAACGGACGCACAACTTTTACAACTGAGCTGTTTGGTGAGGTCAAACAGCCTCCTAAAGGGCTTGGAAGCCGAGTGACATGAATGTCACAAAAGTTTTTTTTGTGCCATCCACGCCTCCACATATTAGTGGACCAGGTGGAGATTTGAGACTGGCCAAGGACGCTTTGAAATACTGTCAGGCCAGCCGATGATACTATGATACTATAGATCACAAACTTGCTGTACTAACTAACTGGTAAAAAAAGGAAGCTTCCTTGTAGCTGACTTCTGGGAAAGGAAGTGTATCATTATCTCAAAACACTAACCTAAACAAACACTGATGGCAACCGCGTCATCTGCATACACAAAAACGTGTCCGCCACTGAAGATGCGTTTTTTATAGACGTGTGATAAACACACATCATCTTAGCAACAGCTCACAGATGGTCCCTGACCAGCACTTCTGTCCTAATATAATAATTTTGGTCTTCCACAGAAAGGTCTACACCAAAGCTATCATGATTCGTTGGAACCTGTTGTTTGTTCTGTAGAAAGCAGACTGTAAGCCAGGCTTGGATCTTTAGCAAGTGCTAGAAAGGGAGAGGGACCGGTGTGTCTTGTGGAAAGCTTATGGTTCGTCTGGAAAGAGCAAAGGCATTCTGTTTTGCCATCAGACAAGTTATTTAAGTGAGTGAGTAAGTCCATCTTACTCAGTGTCATATAAGGAATGTTGCTGAACTTTCTTCTATCCTTATGTCTTTGCAATTGAAAGTATCACTTATTTCATCAGTGGTTGTGTGTTTGTGTTTGTGTCTGTGTATGCATGCATGCATTGTAAAAACAACAAAAACTCTTGAAAACGACTTAAACACTATGGTAACTCTGAGGGAATGATAAATAAACAGTTCTACAATATTACTGCCACTTTACACACTTTGCCTATGCTTACTTTTGCTTCTTATGTATTTGTGCCATGTTTTCAGCCCTCTAAATAGACACCAAATGCAGAAAACATGCCTCAAATGACATATCAGCACGCCAGAAGACACAGGAATGAATCTTAGTCATTATCCTTTAGATACATGCCAGTATTTTAACTAGTGGATAGGATTAAAACATCCCTTGACAGTCCTTCAGATGTCAGTATTGTTGGCCTAGAAGGGTTTCAGTTATTTTGTTCCACAACCAAAAAAATAACTAAATCTAACAGTATTTGTTTTTGTGTTTTTTACCCAACATGGCTGCACCCTTATGGTGCTACTCTGTTCACGGTCATAGAGCCATGCACATGCTCAGACAGAGTCACTTCAACATTGTTTATCTCAAATGGGAAAAACGCTTATCAGCCTCAGCCCACAGCTCAAGTTGACCTCATCCAGATAACCTTTGCTTCCCTGAGTTCTGTTGTGGACCTGGTAGTCCGGTTGCCTTGCTTGTCTGCCTGCAATGTGCTGTGTGCTCACTGTGTCACATAAAATGCATCCCCTTGACTTGCACCCCTCAACTTTTGTCAGACCTTCATCTTAACACCTCTGCTTGAGAGTCACCTTCATATTTCAGTTTTCTCTCTCTCTCTCTCTCTCTCTCTCTCTCTCTCTCTCTCTCTCTTTCTCTTTCTCTCTTTCTTTCTTTCTCTCTGTCTCTATTTCTCTCACTCTCTCTCTTTCTCTGTATCTCTCTGTGCTCCATTGGTCTGGTCTGGCATACCCTGTGAACTGTGCCCTCTGTTCTCCTCTAGTCAGGTCTGGCAGGGGAAGCCGGAGGTGCGTGTTTGGTCCGTCAGAGGACGGCAGTGGCGGTGGACAATGGGTTTAGAGCTCCACGCGGACCAGGCATGTCTCTGTTTGACCCCCATCCCACCCCCAAACCCAGCTCCACCCCCCCCCACCAAGGCCAACTCCCATGTCCTGCTCTCAAAGAATAGTACAGTTAGCGCTACCCTAAATGCCCTCCTAGCACACTTGACTCCCCATAGATCAATATCTTTAATGTTCTACCAAACTAGTCACAATAACCCCTTTTTACATTTGTAATTGTGCAAATTGGACCATCAACCATACAAATGGTTCATAGAGTACCTATAATCAGCCATGTGATGAAGTTCAGTGTTTTTAAACTTCGCTGATGGCGAATTATCTGCAACCAGAAAATAAAGAACATCTATGTACCTTTAACTGGAAAAACACATTTATTTGAAAATGCTTACAATTCTACTTTTTGTATTAAAAAATGAGTATTAAAACAGGCGGTGCAGTTTTTGTTCTACATGAAGCACTTTGATTATCTTTATCCAGAGTGAAGGAACGATAAAGGAATACCAATAAATCTGGTTGCAGCTCACCTTCCATTGAGGTTTGTGTGTGGCTGCAAAGGTGCAACCACACACAAACCCCAATGGAAAAAAACAGTCTCCAACGTAAATCCGCCTTTGTGCTGTCTGAATGCTTGCTTTCAGTTTAACTAACTTTCACTTTCAACAACACTGGGACAACATTGACAAATGTATGCGAGTTCAGATAAACCAGCTGTCTTTGGAAATGGGGTGACATGAGGGTTAGTTACAATACTCCTTCCTGGTCCTGTTGAAACCTTCTATAGGATCTTTACACATGATATCCTTCCTGCCTTGATACAAGTTCGCACAGAGCTTTTCTGTGGTAACAATCATGTTCCTCTGTAAGTGGACATAGCTGGCCAATGGAGTTTGGGTTTAGTTAGATTAGTGAAACCTAAAAGGCTTCCAGCCGCTGCCAGCACTGACTGCCAATACCTCTCATGTTTTTTTTCACTTTCTCTGTCTCCCTCTCTCTCTCTCTCTCTCTCTCTCTCACTCACACACACACACACACACACACACACACACACACACACACACACACACACACACACAAAGCTGCAGTCTCAGGGCTAGTCCGTCTCCCTTATTCTCTTTCCTCTGCCCTCTTCCTCTGTTTTCAGTCCTTAGTTTGAGTCCCAGTCAAATCCCCAGCCTCAGATTTGGGTTTCACGCGCGTTCTCTCTGCTCTGGTTAAGCTACAGCTGTAATCCCAATCTATCTCATCTTTTTTCCCCCTCTTTTTTTTCCTTGTTATTATAACGTTCCTTGTTTCATGAAGTCATTCTCCATTGCCATGCATCTATCATTGTGTAAAACACGATCATTCACGACTTGTCACTAAGGTGGGAGAATTTTTAATTACAAGTTGTGTCTGAGGCATCAGACCAAGGAGCGACACCTCTGCTGTGAACAGCACACACACAGATAGAGAGACACACACACACACACACACACACACACACACACACACACACACAGAGAGAGGAAAGAGAGCAAGAGAGACACATACTCTTAATAATGCTGTCATTTACTTGGAAGAACCGAAATTACCACCCTCGCTTACTAAGAAAGATAAAAAGATGACAAGTCCTTGTCAGAGGTCACAATTGCCTATATCTACCACTGTGGTGTGGCGTCTTTTTTTTGTGTGCTTGGCTGTGTTTCTGTGAATGTGTGTGTGTGTCTGTTTCTGTGAATATGTGTGTGTGTGTGTGTGTGTGTGTGTGAGAGACAGATGAGGCAGCATTGGCCGAGCGCACGCCTCCACCCTCCTCCTGTGTGGGCGAGGGGGGGGGGGGGGGCGAGTGCGCAGAGCTGGCGCTGGCACAGACGTTGACGGCCACTGCCCCTCTGCCTGCTCCCATTCCAGCCTTGGCCCTGGCCCCTAGCCTGACGCCAGCCGCCCAGCCCACCATCTCGCTGCTGTCCGACCCCAACACCGACGCCCTGAGCGCGGACTCGCTCACGCTGCTGCCCCCTGCCGACCCCCCGCGCCTCCGCAACTTCAGCACGCAGGGTGACGCGCCGCTTATGATGCCCACGGTGCCACTGCCCGACCCGTCCGAGGAGGATCCAGAGCCACAAACGGAGGAGGAGGAAGAGGAGGAGGAAGAGGAGGCCTCAGCGCAGGATGCGGCGGATGAGGATTCAGCCGAATCCGGTCAGCTGGAGCTGGAAGGGAGTCCAACCTTGGGCACGAATCCCGAGGAGTCCACTCCTCAGGCTCAAGGTCAGAGTTTAGAGACGGTCCCCGAGGCCGAGGCCGACCAGGAGCAGAGCGAAGGCCCCGACCCTGAGTCAACAGAAGCAGAGACGGCAGCAGACGGAGCCGGCGATGAGCCAGAGTAGCCGCACACTCAGCCGGGACCTTGGACCAGGACGGGCTGCGAGACCAGAGACCAAACGGACGAACCCCACACACGCAGGTCTTCAATTACACGAGCAATCACACACACACACACACACACACACACACACACACACACACACACACACACGAGTGCTGCTTCGGACTCCCCTCTGTTGCAGTGAAACATGTACACACATGCAATTAGAAGCTAGAAGCTCTGGTAACTCACCACAGCTCTGCTCTGTGAAAACACACACATTTCTTCAGAATGCATTTCAGTACTGAATGAATGAGTTGTTCAGGGTGAGGCATTAGTGTTGGTGTTTTTGTCCCTTGCAAAGCACAGCAGTTTTCAGTTTTATCCAGTATGGTGCTGTGCATATGTTTTTGTGTGAGTGAGTGACAGTGAGAGAGCCTATTGCTTCATTTGGTTTTAGTATTCTTGGAAAGCACTCATTGCGTTTGTACATAGACGTTCTGTCAGAAAATTCACATATTGTTTGTCAAAGTGTGTGTTTGTGTGTGTGTGTGTGTGTGTGTGTGTATGTATGTGTGTTTGTTATTTTGTGTGTGTGTGAGATTGTGAGAGAGTGAGTGTGAAAATAAGGGAGTGTGTCCATGCTTTTACAGTCTTAACACTGAAGAATGTACTCTGACCCAGGGGGTCTGACCAGCGGTGCTCTCAGGAGGGACGATGTCACCACCACACACCCCCCAACCCATTCCCCAAACACACACACACACACACACACACACACACACACATACAGGTCTCTGCTCTGGCCCTGCCCCGATATCTCAGCAGCGCTTATGCTGGACACAGCTGTTCTAACTGCCCATTCATTCAGACGCTCACAGACTCTTCACACCTCTCCAACACGCAACTGTTGTAACACACAGGGATTCCACAGGATTGACACATTAGTGCAGTTCATCATCACGTAGGTCTCCCACCAGACATGGGCTTACCCCTTTGCTTTTGCTGCAGCTAGTGAAACACCAATCTAGCGTAGTGTTTAGAATGCATTTTTTGTTTCCTTAGGGCACTGTGCTCTGTGTCTAATGGCATTTTTGTACTTGTTGAATTTGAGAAAAGCATATATGATTTCACTCCAGTGCAAAGCTGTCTGTCTCTCATCCTCTTTTAAATTGCTCACACTTTAAAAATGTATTAAAAAGTTTTGAAAAGGAAGAGGTTGAATTGCTAAAAATGATTCTGTGAGGCAAATTGAGAAGCCGTCCTATTGTATTTTAAATATGCCTAAACAAACATATACACATGCATATACACTTAACAGTTACATCTGAAGACACACTGAAGAAAAAAAATCGTATGTGTAAAAGTCTTGTGCAGTGTCTTTAAATGTAAGTTATTTGAGGCATTAGACACACATTTGGAATACCCACTGGACAGCCAGCATTACCAAACCGGTTGCATCCTGTTTTCGGAAGCTTAAAGAGGTGTATATTTTCTTAGCAAAGGTGTATATCTGTCATACGCCTTAAGAAAAGATGATAAAGTGATGTGTAAAAAAATAAATAAAAACAGAATTATCTAAATGCTTGTGCTGGCCACATAACATGGAACACATTCTCCCTGTAAACGTCATGTTTAGTTGCAGTGATTTAAAGCCCCCCTCCCCCTTTGGGAGTACATATGACTTTGTGTGCATTCTGTCCTAGATTGCTACAAATGTCCCAGGGTAGTGTTACATACAGTACACACACACAGTTTGTTTTTGTTTTTGAAGGGGGGGAAATGGACACAATTTTGAAGCAATACTGTTATTACCTGTGCTCATATACTGAACGACAGTCTCTCCATACTGTGGTTTACTGTACATATGTTTGTGAAGAAGAAACTAAGTACAATATAATTATACTTACAGTATAATTTGTGGTTTTGAATGTTTGTATGCTGTATAAATGCCACCTGCTTTTAATCTGCTTCTGTAATGAACATACCGGCAGAAATTACTAAGAAATTGCAATAAATTATTCTACTTATTCCTGTGTCTGGCCTTGTCTCTTCACTTTTCTCATTAAATCTCTCTTAAAAACTCTATGTTGGTAAAAAAAAAGGTGGATTTATGATTCAAAGCTTGCAGTGATTCACAGAATGTGTAATGCTTTTGTCTTCCCTATATCCCAAATGAGTCTGTTCATGAATCTTCATGCCACTTCATTCCTAGGAATCTTGCATGAAGTGTATTTGTGGAAGCTCTGAAAAATCTTTTTTATCCGTTAGTTGAGTGGTCTCTGGGGGACATCCTGTCTGCTTATCGGATGGGAGTATGACATTTCCTAAAGGCCTGGCTCAGACAACAGGCTGTGTTGATCTTAGAGACTGAACGCGGTGTTTTCAAAGGGGCTTACTGGTCAGTCCTCATGTGGAACTAGACACACTGTCCCTTCCTCGCTGCTCATCCTTTGGCTCCCTTTTTCCCTGCTATATACCTTCATCTCTCTCTCTTTTCTCTCTCTCTCGCTCTCTCAGCCACTCCAGACACATCTAAATGTTCTAAGTTCAGCCCTGTTAGCAATGTGAAAGTAGATCTCAAGTTACTACCATTCCATAGAGGCTGGCTTGTAAATGCTTTCCCCAGGCACTGTTTGCATGCGCTACCCCTCATCAGTTCTACCTTGGAAACTGGACTGATTTGCCCACAACAGCCTATTTCCTGTCTGTTGTATTGTTATTCTCCAGTCAAATGGTTTCCAGCTAAACGTGTGCTAGGAAAGTGATGCTGTTTGAAGGGATCCACAATCAATCAATGCCATTGTCTGAATTCCTGTCTGTCTCCACGTCATTGGACCGCTGTGTTTTTGCCCCATCTTCGGCAAGGCATGTTTGTTTGTACAGCATTTAAGCAACACATTGTAACCCTCAGACCTATCATTAGCCCACCTACCCCACTAGCATTAGCCCATACCCCACTAGCATTAGCCCATACCCCACTCCCCCTCACATCTACGGACAACTTCCCTCCCCTTTCCCTCTTTAGTCAATGGCCTTATAGCCTACTGCTAGTATACTGCACATAGACTATGTCTGTCTACCTTGGGCCTTAGTGGCCCTCATTTATTTGCACTTGATATTCATTACCTATTTAGGAAACTATTTCTATACTTTGTAAATATTGTCTCAACTGCTGCAGTTCATCTACAATTTCTGTACTTTTCTAGTTAGATGTAAAACTGCATTTTGTTATGCTGGTGCAGTGCAAGTGTTGTGACAAAGTTTACTCTAATCTAAACATGTGATGCTCAGAGGCCATTGCAAGAGCTTCACAGTGAAGAGAAATGAAACGGCAAAGAGCAAGTACTGAAAATAATTAAAGCACACATACAGTAAAACAAAGGTAGAAAGTGCAAATAATTAAAGCACAAATAAAGTGAAACAGATGATGGTAGAAGACACTACAACAGACTCTGTATTCTACATATCAAAATATGGGTGGAGGTTGAGTCATTCATTCAACATCCTTTGTACTTGCTAGCTGTGGTTAGGTAATATTGAGTAACTCATGCCTTTTGGTACAAACTTAACTCTTTCGCCTAATGACTATGGTCCCCTTGAATCTCTTTGTCAGTGTATTGACAAGATTAACAACTCGATGTCTGAAGTAATTGTATTTGGTAAAAAGGAGGAAAGACTTCAAGGTTGCCACTCTCATCCCTGCATTGGCTTCCAGTAAGTCACAGAATTGACTTTAAAGCGCTTCTGCTTGTTTATAAATCACTAAATGGAACGGGACCAAATTACCTAGCAGACATGCTTCAGCAGTACACACCTTCCAGACCTCTTGAGTCTCAGGAGAAATACTTGTTAGTAAAACCTACTGTAGAACTAAACATGGTGAAAACAAGGTTTAGGTGCTATGCAGGTAAGCTCTGGAACCAACTTTCAGATGAGATCAAAGTTGCCCCAACTGTAGCCAGTTTCAAATCTAGACTTAAGACCAAACTTTTCTCAGATGCTTTCTGCTAACTGATCACTTATTTTTTATTTTTCTAAATCTGGGAAAGTCTTTCAGCTAACATTTTAGTAGTTTCTATGATGTTTTAATTAATGCTTTTTAAACACTTTTAAATTATTGCCCTTTTATGCTTTTATGTACTATCGCCTTGTGTGCTTTATGTTTTCTTCTTATTATTATTATTATTCTTTACTTTTGCCCTTTTATCAGCTGTTTGCTTTTGTTTATGTAAAGCACACTGAATGACCTCTGTGTATGAAATGTGCTATATAAATAAAGTTGTCTTGACTTGACAAACAGTGTAGTCCCATGTGAGAGCTCTTGCTGTTGAAGTTGAAGGCTCTCTGGTGTCCATGATCCCAGTTCAGCCACAGCTTTGTGTGATCTCAAAGCTCTGTGGAAGCTTCCGTATGAATTGATTTCACAACTGATAATAAACTTGTTTTTGCTTGTTTTTCAGTCATAGTTGTTCCAGGAAATTGAAACAATGATTGAACATTAGTTTCTGATTGATGGAAGACTTATCAATTCAGTTTTTATTTTCAAAATGATTACATTATGTTTGTCCATTAATGTTATGTTTGTCAATTAAGTACCATTGTAAATCACAAATGTGTATATTTATATACAAAAAAAAAATGTTGACTGAAATTTCCATGATTTAGTCACACAAAGTCTGGTAAATGGGTGAATAAATTACCTTATTGCCTCCTAGTTCAAATGAAACAATGATAAGGCGGAGGGAATAAGAAATAAAGAAAAGAAGGAAGGACATGAGCAGCTAATTTCACATGAAACGCACTGTGAGGGAAGTATTGTATCACATGAAGCTTTTCCCTTGATCCATTCAACTGCTGCCTGTGGTGTTAGTCAACACTAAGAATGTGTCTGGCCCCTTGTTTCCCAGCAAAGTCATGATGAGATGTGTCATGATGAGGAAGGGGCTGATCGTGTGTAATCCTCAAGCACTGATGTTATCAGTTTGAACTCTCTGGGGCTATAGGTGCAGTCTTCTGTCCCATTAGGCTATGTGTGTATTGTCACAGAGAGGAAAGGGTTAGTAAATTGGGGCTGAAACAGAAACATTGAAGTCAACCTTCTGTCTGTCATTCTAACTCTCTCTGTCTCACACACACACTCATATCCACTCAATGTTTGACTTTTATGTTTTCCTTCCCCACAACTTTTTTCATCACCACCTCCACCTTTACAGACAATGTGTTAAGACATCACTTCCTGTTAGATCATTCTCATGTTATTATCAACTGTGCAGTTTTACTAAAAAGCGACTAGTTATGGGGACGCTGGTAGGTCGGGGGAGCTTTATCAGAAAGACACCCTCCCCCTCTGTGCTGGTAGAGTGGAACATGTGCTTCTAGGTGCAGCTGACAGGCCAGCCCACTGTTTCTCGGTGTCGACCACAAGGGACCTTCTGCCTTGATGTGGAGTGACAAGAAGTGTTGTCATAGTAACCATGAGGCAGACAGCCTCATAGAGCAGCTTCTTGGAATTCAGAGTTGTGGCTTCAGAGGTAGTAGTGAGCTGAAAAGCACTCAAACACACACACACACACACACACAAATAGACCAACTCTTACTTACCTCAAGTGTCTGAAGTTCTGGATGGGTTGACTTAAGAGTAGAGCACTCATTCATGAGTTAACCAGTATTTCTCATGCTGAGGCACATGCCACAGACAGCTGAAATATAGGAAGTAGTATTTATTGTTGTAATTATTGTTACCTCCTCTGTATTATAGCTTGAATGTTATTAATTTTTGTAAGCCGCTTTGGGTAAAAGTATCTGCTAAATGAATAAATATAAATGTAATAGAAATGTAAGTGATTCATTTGAAATGGAAATTAAAATGTGAAGTTGTGTGCAAGTTAAATTAATTAGTCAGTTGAAGTCAGTAATTGAACTAATTCATCTTTTATTTAAAAAATCTTATTTTAATTGTCTTTGGAAGTGTTATTGATTTTGTTCATTATTTATTTGTGATTTGTGATGTTGTGTAAAGCTACCTGTGAACGGCATTTTTGTTTCTGTGGTTTGTTTTTCCAGAAATAACGGAAAAGTCCTATACACTCTGCTCCATATGCATATTGATTAATTTAATAATGTTTTGGCCATAAGGCCTTCTTCAGATCCACAGATTCTGTGTTTTTAAGTTTATTTATATTAGTTATATTATCAGTTTTCCTTGACATGACTTGACTTGAGACCTTCAGGGAGCAGCTCCCCGTTTTACAAGATAACATTTAGTTAAAGCCTGTACTACCTAAGGTTACTTGACAACCTATTAAGGGATTAGATGCCTCTTGTGAACAGAGCTAGAGCTGCTTGTGTCGGTGTGTCAGTGTGTTGGTGTCTGTCTGTGTTTGCACACATGCTGAGGACTGATTCAGTAGAGATTAGGACTTTTCAGGGAAACACAACTGTCTCTTCCTGGAAGTGACTGTTTTGATGGGCACTAGTAACCACCAAGTAAGCCCAACAAGGAAGCCCTTGACCACAGCATGTACAGAAGATTAGCTATCATCTCTTAGATGATACCCTAGTCATCTGCCAGAAGCTTTTCAAAAGGGAGAAGCATTACCTGCCCATTTGTAGTATCTGAGGAAAGCTGAAGTGCTCTTTGGACTGCACTTTGATTTATTTCTCTTATTGGCTGAACAAATACGAGCTATTATTTAGCAGTAATTTTGATCTGATAAGGTTTCGTTTTTTTTTAAGTCACATGGGCCTTATCAGTGCATTTACAGCCCTTGCTTTCATTTTTGTTTTGACACATGATCATAACTGAATTCCCTGGAATCCTTCTGGAATACTCCAGTCAGGGGCTGGCCAATTGGATAATCTTTTCTTTCATTTTATGTCACTCAGATTTGCAAGTAATGAACTCAACCTCAAGTGACGTGTGTGTGTCTGTCTGGACCAAATACAGTCCTGTAGTCATTCAAATGTGTAAGGGGAAACTGTCAATACCCAGACACACACAAAACTCCCCATACTTCCCCATTCAGAGTAATCACAAGTCTTTGATCTGAAGTTTACTTGAACTGGTGTGGCGAACATAAAGGGCTTTCACTCTTACTCACTTTCTGAGCATCAGGCTGTTCTGATCTTGTTTTATTGGTAGCATGGATGACTCGAGTTAGCAACAATCTGTCTATATGGCTCCTCCTCTCCCTCACACTGAGTTATTGCAACCTCTTTCATTTCTTGTAAATGTGTGTCTGGGCGCACAGCGATTACTGTCACCATAGCTCCACCTATCCACCACTTATCCTACACGTATGAATCACAATAGTAATCACACACATCACACTCACAGAGACAGTCACAGGTAGTCAAGCCAAGCAGGTAAAGAGTCAATGACAGGAAAGTTCCCATGTGATGACACTATATATCACTATGCAATCTCACCATGCCAATCATATTCTAGAACTATGTCCCAATTTGATCCTACTCTATGTGTTCAGACATATAAAGGCATGTGGTAAGATAACTGCCTACTTACTACTAATTTGAGTTTAAATTTGAAGATGGATGTTGTTTAGTAGAGAATATTTTGTAACCAGTGAGTTTTTCTTTTTAACATTTATAACCTACCCAATTCTGCACTCAGATTTGTCTTAATAGCCCAACTCTGCGAATATCAGAACAATTCCTCGACCCCACCCACCCACCCACCCAAAAAAATCAGAATACCTCCATCCCAGAAGGTCAAAAACAGCTAAAAAGGACCAGTAGAAGAATGTTGTAAAACTTTGATAATCATATTTATTTTCCAAATATCTAGAAATACTCACTCCTGCATAGCAGGCAAATAATTTCAAAAGGAGTACCCTCCTTGAATAGTGTAAACATTGACAGGTTGTGTAAACATTCCATACACAATTTTCTTGTGCTGGTCCCAAATTTGTGCTACAAAAATAATAACAACTCCTCTTTGGCCAGCAGAGCATGGCTAGTCCCTCCATGTTGCTCAGCAAGCTTAATGCATTCAGTATGATCTTCAGAGTCGATAGGGAAATGAGTGTAAGAAGTCTTTGAGGATGGGATTGACAGGAATACTGTCTATGTCCGGCTGCTCCCCACATGCCTCTACTATTGTCCGGCGGCACAGCTCCTGCAAAGACTGTACCTGTACTTTTCTGCATGGGCGGGTCAGGCTCTTCTTGGGCGAGGTTATGTAGTATTCCAACAGTTTGAACAGCGAATCGAAAGACTCCTTGCTCCCGGACAGGCTGAAGCGTGCGGCCTGGTAGTTGATCCGGATGCTGATGGGCCCCGCAGACGCCCGGTAGCTCAGCGTGAAAAAGACGTCCTTCTGGCGGCTGTCACGGATGAGGAAGGTCCCCAGGGGTTTGCTCTTCAGCTTGTGGTGGGCTTCCTCCACGGTCATCGGTCCCCAGTAGAAGCCACTGTTCTCTAACATAGAGGTGGTCTGTGTAATGGTTTTAAAGTCCTGCTCGCTCTTGAACGGGCGGAAGTGTGTCTGTCCGTCCCGCCTGGTGGTCTGCTGGCAGGACCGGGGCCGGTGAGCCAGGGAGTCAGCCACTGAGGGCTCAATTCTCACTCTGCATTCAGCTGGGCCTGTGTTACCTTCCAGTGGACTGTGTGCTACCATCCTACATGGAAGACCAGCCTGTGTGGTCTCCCATAGTCTTTTGTTAACGTCTTCCAGGTGAGTCTCACTACTCTGCAAAACAAAAGGCTAGACATTAGATTAAAATGCTACAATCCTTGTCAAATAAATTAAATGTCCAGAGGGTCACCGCTATCCACAACTTGTTGCGTGTTGTAGCCTAAGCGACGGAAAGCCACCGCCAACGTAGGCTAATAAACACTAACACAGCCTAACTGATAGCCTATTACAGCGCTGAAATATTAAACGGACTTAATAGATACAATTGAACAGTTCAATTAATTGACAAATACCAAACCTATTACAAACAGAAAATAGCTTTCCACAACCAACTTGGGCATACAATCCCACAAACAGAACTGACCGGCCAAAGGAGAAATCGCTGGCCAGCCTGCTCGTTCTGTGAACGTAACCCCCCACCCCATATCACAATCTCTCTATGACACTTTTCGGACCGCTCCATCAATATAAATAAGACTGAATTTCAATAAAATCATGGCTTGTGAACATAAAAAGTAACGACGTGAATAACATGATCGTATTGATTGACGATGATCGTATTGTTTATAGTGTCAAAACTACGTTAACCTTACCGTAGATGTATCTGTGCGGAGAGAGGCTTCCAAAATCTAAGCTTTCTTCCCACGATGGGAAACAGTGAATTATCATTTGTACAACTCCAAATACGATGTGATACTATTCCCACAGTCATTAGTTAGCCTTATTCCACTGGGCATACATGTTCCACAGTTATATCCAGTTCGTACCAAGCCAAACAGTTTACTGTATAACTCGCAACCTCTCTGTATGCTTTATAGGCTACACAAAGTTTCATTAGCCTAAGCCCCGCCCCGTAGCAATTCCTGGAAGAGCCTCAAGTTCATAGAACAGCATTTCACTATAGGCTCCTGCCATTTCTTGTAGGCTCTACGCTCCTCACAAACGGGTTTCACTTTCATTGAACAGATACATTTCCAATAGGCGACTCATTTAAGGTCGATGCCTTCCGTGGGCTTGTATTCTGATTTCAAGATTTTATATTCAGTTTTTTAAGGCTATGCTTTCATGTCATGGATTCCTTTCTCACAACCATCAAATTACACTTGGTCAAGTTAAAACAAAGTAAAATGGCCATGGACCATTGGCATATCATAAAACATGATGATTTGTACATACTACATACAACATAGCCTACATACGAATATGCAGGGCATAGCCTAAGCCTGCACGTGAATATTTTTAAGTTGTTCTGCCCCCTGTTGAACATAGCTTCCCCCGACCACATTCATGTTCTGCAGTGACTGATGAAATGTATAGGCCTGTTTCACACTTGCCTGTCACCTATTTGGCATTTAATTATTTTCATTTGGCCTATTAAAATGAAATGTCTTTCGATCTGCAATGTCAAAGCAACGTAGATATAATAACCCATTACATAATTTGGAGTGATAGATTAGGCCTACTTGATCATTTGCGTGTGGACATGCAAACATGATGAGAATGTTCATAATGTGCTATGCTGAGATAAATAGGCCTATGCATATTGCCGCTTTGGGGTCTAGCACATACTGTACATGTAGCATGCATGCATGCATGCAGCATTCAAATTTCGTAGCATACTAATCTCTAACAGGAAAATGTTGTAACCTATTTTGCAGTAGAATACAAATGTAACAATAGATAGACAAATTGATATGTAGAGCACTTGATGGTAGGTTGTGGTGCAAGAGCAAGGCTTGCTGTGGATGCTAACCGAGCTAAATGAAACTTTAGACAGACCATTCATCCCGAGTTTCAGTTCTGGAAAAGTGAGAGACAGCTGGTCGGTCCAGGTGCATTAATTCCAGCCATGCAAACTGGTATAATAATAATAATGACCAGCCTATGTATGTTTCCATATTATCTGCGCACTTTTATGAAAAAACAGAGTTGGTCATCGACGTCTGCAAGGATAAGCCCAGGGTCCCATCATTGCAATGATAGGATGAGGTTAGGCCATTTCACCTGGATGATCTGATCATTCAGAAACTGAAAGACCCTCAGCAGGTCAGATAGTAGCCTACGGTTCATATAGAAATGTCTGTACAGAGAAAGCTCTTTCATTTAGGACTTCTCCTAAATAGAGGGAGTGCAGCTTCACAGAAGAGAACCTCTGACGGCAAATTTGAGGAAAAGTTGGTAAACCACCTTTCATACCTAATTTGAGGGTGCTGATTCTGAATATTTTGTTTACCAAGCTCAATTCTGAGTTCTAAGCCGCATAATCAGCATTTTTACATAAAATAGCGATTTTTTTTGCTTATTTTTCCCTAAATTGGGTTGATTTCAAAAGTAATCACTAAAACCAAATAAAAGTGTTCTCTAAATACATGTTTGAGCATTAAAGAACCCATACTATAGTTTATTAATGTATTTAATGGGAACATGATTACAGTTAACATGTAATAAACTCCGAAATTCTAATCAAAACACAACCATATTTTTATTGCATAGTGAGTCACTCATGTGGTGTTTAATGCATTTCATCACAATAACAAGTTGCACAGATAACCTTCAACTCAGAATATATCCTACAGTACATATGAACTTAGATAGCGGGAATAAGCCTAATGCAGAACTGCATCTACCGTTAGCAACAACCGACAAGTAAAAAACATTTTACTTCTAGTAACACTGGATTTAGTATGTGTGCTTGCCTCCATACTAGAGCTTGATAATGTGCTCTTCTAATATGAGTGGCTCTGGCATAGTGTTGTCACGATACCAAAATTATGACTTCGATACAATACCTGCCATAAATATATTGATACTCGATACTGAAACGATATCCAAATCCAAAATATCTGGAAAAGAAAGAATGCAGGCCTCCTCCAAGTGTATTGAGTCATTTGTGTTGAATTTGGTGCACTTTGGGTCAATTCTGGGTTTTAAACTTTCAAAACTTCCTACTTAATTCTTTTTTGTAGTCAGTAAAATAGTGGTTAGTCTGTGATTAAGTCCTTTATTGTTTGTTATGTCATATTGTAAACATATTATGTTTATATTGTGTGGTGTTTTGGCAATAAATTACCATTAAATAGCCAAAGCTAGATCAAGGTCAGTGTTCAAATTACTGCATGCAAATCACTTAAAGGAGAATTCCGGTGTGATATTGACCTAAAGTGTATTGAAACATGATACCGAGTGTGAACGTATGTCTCATAGCCCATCTCGGCTTGTCCCCTGCACTCCAAAATCTGGCGCTAGTTAGCCGATGCTACCAACAGCTTTTTCAATAGTGGTGCTTCGGCATCGGGCTAGCCATGCAAATAAATCACTGTTTTACACCCATTTACGAGGCTCAATGTATCTCCACACTTCATTGGTAGACTTCCGAGGGCCCTGACATTTAAAACGAGACATTGAGAACTTTGAAAAAGCACTGGTAGTTTACTTACAAGGCGATTTATACAGACAGTATCTTCACAAAGTTTAGCGTTTGCAGCCATCTTGAATTTAGTCACGATAAGTCGAAGGACGGTAAGAATGAACAGGTATGATAAGGGATCAGATTCCAAAAATAATTCAGTGGAAATGCATGGATTCCAGTTTCTTCCAGTAGCAGCAACTGGAATCCATGCATTTCCACTGAATTATTTTTGGAATCTGATCCCTTATCATACCTGTTCATTCACAGCACCACTATTGAAAAAGCTGTTGGTAGCATCGGCTAACTAGCGCCAGATTTTGGAGTGCAGGGGACAAGCCGAGATGGGCTATGAGACATTCAATCACACTCGGTATCATGTTTCAATACACTTTAGGTCAATATCACACCGGAATTCACCTTTAATGCTATGCAGAAGAGCCTAATCTTAAGGCCATCTGATGTAGGCTACCCTAGGCCTTCCCGTGTTTCTGGGATTTCTTTGACAGTTACAAAGGGAAATAAGGGAAGATAGTCTTTGCTCCCAGTGTATTAATAAGTATGTTTCAACCACTCAGGTCTTAATCAGATAGGCCTACACCATTATCTGTTGCAATAGCTATTTGTATTTCTACATTAGGTCTATTTATTTGATAGTTAACATCATTTGCTACCACATAACAAATACCAAATAACAATACAAAAGTTTCTTACAAACTTTCCTGCATACTTCTTAAATGTGCGGCAGTCAGATGGGTGTCCTAAAGACATAGCTAGATCTTGAGCATCTATTACCAGTGTTGAATTAGCAGTTTTTGCAGTGATCACTACTGTACATTCCACATTGCTAGACAGCACTTGAGTGAGTATAGACTTATTTCCACTTCACAAATAACCATCGCTATCTGCAATAGCTACAGTACAGAGACATTAATCAGTTCATAGCTGAGGATTTGTCCTAGGTCCACTTCCCTTTCAGCATCATATGCAGTGATGATGCACTGGAGAATGTTTCTTTTTGTTGCACTATAAAGGATATCTTGTCTAAATTTTTTGCAATAATGCAATCTCCATAGCACTCTTCAGTAATCAAACATGCACACTCTTCCATTTTTCTGCATGGCTGGAATTTGAATGATAGGAAAGAGCACCAGTGAGATGTTTTAACTAGGCAAGCACAGTCGCCTTTACAGTAAAAAAAAAAAAAAAAAATACAGTGTAAATCCTCTGTAAAGACTGACTGTCCTTGCCCTAAAGACTGTTCATAATAGTTAGTGACAAAGGACTTTTTACTGAAAAATGAGCAGTCACCTACTATTCTATCAATTTATTATCAAGGAATCTATTTTGTTTCTAAAAGTCATAGGCCTACTGAATTTTAGCTATTATTTCAATTCATATTTTAATTTTAGCTTATTTTCATTTGCTACTTGAGGGTCATTGGGGTAATTCCTGTCCTATCCTACAACATATCTGATACATAAAGAGTAGGCCTATATTAATGCCTTATTTTTTGCAATTCCTATGATATCTGATGGCAAAACCAAAAAGTATGTGAATTATGCTAATTATGCTAATTAGCAAGCTTAAAATTCAAAATTGAGCTTGGTAAACAAAATATTTGAATTCAGCACACTCAAATTGTGTGAAATAGCCCCTTTACCGACTTTTCCTCAAATTTGCCAACAGGACTTTTTCTGAACGTTTGTTAGCTATCTGTTCTCCGTAGGCTGTAGTAGGCCTTACAGTTTTTGGACAGGACGAAGGGTGTGTGTGTGTGTGGTGGTGGTGGTGGTGGCAGTTAACCTGACCCTAGCCAGATGAATTTCGCTCCGCCTAGCTCCACTCATCCATCTGGAACCGATCCATTGGAATGGTGTTTCAGAAGGCTGGGACTAATCAAAAAATGCTTGCATATGATTGAATAAGCCACTTGTCCGTCACCTATTGACGTGCTACTTCAACCACTCACATCGAAGCCAACCCGTGACGCTGATAACAGTCTCACGGTCGCTTCTCCACTACATCACATCTATGAAACTCCCGCCCTGCGTCCTGATTGGCTGAACCATAAAGTCGGTTGCAGAAATCACTCTCAATGGAAGAGGTCCCAGATGGATGTGAGTGAAGCTAGGCGGAGCTAAGCGGAACGAAATTCATCTGGCTAGGGTCAGGTTAGGTGGCAGTAGCCTACTTATAGGAATAGCATAGCCTACTTGTTGCCTATCTCAAAAGCACGACTGTAAAACAGAAATGAGAATTACTCATTTAAGGGAAACGTACACTGGTGGCACTTATCGGGAGAAAACGTTAATGTGAGATATCTTCTATAATCGTTGGATTTAGGTTTTTTTTTTTTTTGACAGGCTTAAGTGTTCATGACAAGATATGGCCAGGCGAAATTTGGTCATGATTCATCGTTGTTTTCCTACCTTAAGCCACGTTAAGCTTTTTCACGTTAAGCGTTTTAGAATGTCCCGCACTTGTATCCTAGATGTCAAAATAAGCTATTAGCCTACACAAGCTAGACTGACATGTGATTTTGAATATGCATGAGGTACTGAAAGTAAAAAACTAACTGTTGTTATGGTGACATATGACAGACGAAAATCAAGCTTTGTCGACTACAGCGCATAGCCTGATGCAAGATTAGCCTCTATGCATGGCTGGACCATACCTGTCAACACTCCCGTTTTTCCCGGGTTTCTCCCGTATTTCAAGGTCATCTCCCAGCACTCTCCCGTTTTGTTATTTCTCCCGTAAAACTCCCGTAATTTGCATGGCCATCAACTTAATTTTAAAATCAATGATCCATTCAGGTTGCCAGATTGTGTATGAAATACACCCTACACATTCACGATCACTTAGTTTCAATGTCAACCGTTTTGTCATAGGCTACAACCTGGCAACCCAAAACCCAAATAAGGAAGCGGGTGCCGACTGCGCAGCCTGAGTCTCGTCGTAAGCAAGCGGGCTAGTTGAATGGCCTACTCCAGAACTAGCTGTTGTGAAATTGTTGGGAATTTAATTGATTAACACATCACATAAACTGTTATTTAGTGTTGTTGATACACTGAACTTGTGCCCTCTGAACCAAATCTCCAGTTTTGGAAGTAGGCTGCAGTGCAGGCAGGCAGCTGGTGGATACTGGCATGCGTAAGGTAATGGTAAGGTAAAAGCAACGACCGAAATGCAGTGTTGAAACACGTGTATGAAACGTATTATATGCAAACACAGATCCAGTATAAACACTGACCCCCAAAAAAAAAAAAAAAAAAAAAAATCTCCCGTTTTTGGAAAGCTAAATGTTGACCGGTATGGGCTGGACTATGTTAAAGACGCCTAAGCTTTAATAAAATCACAAACACAATCTGTGTTCAAGGTGTTCACGCATCTGATGTGGACACATTCTTTGGCAATAGCCTCAGCGTGACTCACCTTGGATGAGAAGATTTGACTTAGCTGAAGAAGACACAGAAAGGGGACGGGGATAAAGGAACCACTTCAAACCGAAAAGTGAAAACATAATTGCACCTCGGTATCGTTAAGAATACGACTTCTTTTCTACTCCAGATGGGCAGATAGGCATAGCCTACACGCAATTACACGGCGACGTTCTTCAGAACAGAATGATTTCAAGGAAAGCGAAAGTGAAAGCAAAGCCAAGCTCTGTTTACGCAATCGCAGTGGCAAGTCTGTAGTGTGTGAGTTTATGTTTAGCCTATATATCTATATATATCTTCATATATATATATCCCTTACAAAAAAATAACTGCATTAGCCTACTTCAGGTGTCAAAATTGCAGTTTTTGGAGGAAATAGTTCTTATTAGATTAGATTCAACTTTATTTTCATTGGGCAGAGTTCAAGAGACAACAAAATGCAGTTATGCAGAAATGCAGTATTTTGAACACAAAAAACTGCATAGTACCATACTTTACTGCAGAAATGCCGTATTTTGGACATGCAAATATACTGTACTGCACTGTAGGCTACTGTAGTAGGCTATAACCGCATTGTAGCCTACTAAAAAAAAAATGCAGTTATTTTGATCATTTAGAAACTGAAAGACCCTCAGCAGGCCAGATAGTATTCTATTCTCATAACCTAGAAACACCTGTTTGAATACAGAGAAAGCTCTTTCACTTTGGACTTTGAAAGTATGTATTTACAGTTTTTGGACAGGACAATGGGAGGGGCTGGAGAGATAATATGGAAACATACTTTCTGCTTAGCCTGCTAAGTACATAGTCATTATTATACCAGTTTCCATGCCTTTGCATTGCATGGCATAAGGGGTGTAGTGGTAAAATAAGTAGGTAATTATTTTAATTATGTAATTATGTGATCACGGTAAGGTATGACTGCGCCATGCGGTATCAGATTTTTTTAAAAACCATTCAGAACATGTTTGATGATGGTGAAGGTTATTGTCCAATGTTTATTAAGTTTATAACCATACCAGTGGTATTAAATGGTTCCTAGACTGTTGATGAGTGTACATATTGTAAATGTGGATAATACAGTGTGATGTTTTAACGTTAAAAGTTGCAATTGGTTAATTAACTCTTTTGAGAGGTGGATAAACTCTACTGTAATAAGAGGTGAATAACTATCTCTGAAATTTCAGAGGTGGATAAATTGTGTTTACTTGCGTTTAGCCTCCACTACATCCCTGCATGGCATGTATGTGTGTGTGTGTGTGTGTGTGTGTGTGACCCATACACACAACCCTAAACAGACATGTGATGTTTGAATAAAATCACTTGGATTCCAGCTTTATCATTCTTTCAAGCTTCAGTTCAGTTTGTCGGCTGCTGGATTACTTTCATTTTGCACTGTGTTCCCTGAAGTCACATGACTGCCACATCCTATCTTTAAACCATGTGGTTCCATTATAGTTTTACTATCAGGCTTTATGAAGTTTCCTCTACCACTTGCTACTGCTTGGAAAAGCCACCTCTATAGATAACTAGTGCTCTGATAATCTAATAAATCAGGCCTTTAATCGACATCAAGCCTCACCTATCATTTCCTCTTACTGCAACTGCATGTACTCTCATGTTTTGATAATAAGTTGCAGTTGGAAGTTGTTTTCCTTGATGACACGAATGCAGGTTTGCAAATTCACTTATCAAAGTCTTATGAAAGTTAAAGGCTCTTTAGTGGTCGATTGCATTTATTACAACTTATCACAACTGTATTGATTTGGGTATATATGTTTGAATATAATTTTTGCAGCATTTGTTTTTTCAATTGATGTCAATTAAGAAAGTCCAAACACATTTATGGGTTCTGTTAGGCTATCAACTGTAGTGCAGAGATCTGAATAGTTGCAGTGCAGAATGTAGGGGGATTAGCTAACAAGCATGTTTAGTCTTGCCTGCAATGCACATTTATTATGAGGAATCATAATAAATGTTTAGGTTTTGTGCGAGAGAAAGAGAACACTGACATGTTTGTAAAAATTATTAGCTATGCTTGTCAACTCATTTGCATAACATAGATTGTATTTCTTTTCAATAACCTGTATCTTCCTCTGGCAGAGATTCAGTTTGACTTCTTCCTTCTTTTTTCTCTTCTTCCCTCAAACAGTGCCCCTGGTTGAAATGACTGCTCTTGTTCCTATGAAGGATATAGAAGAGGAATCTTAACTGTCACATGCTAGTTTCATGTAGTAACCTTTAGTTGGCCTACATAATCAACAACACAGAGGTTTAACAGAAACCTAAATCAAGTCTCCTGCAGCAAACACAGAAGATGTGTGGGGGGTGTATAACTTCTCATTTAGACAGGATTGACATGATTGAATGAAATTGCAACATGGATAGTTCATATAGTGCTTTTCATATTTTCCATTTTATGCAGAGAATAACAAAGCAGCCAGTGCAACAGAGCACCCTCCAGAAATAGTCTATTTGCCAGAGTAGGCCACACCAAAGGTTCATGTTAGAAATGTACAGTAGGTACCCAGCATTTAGAGAGACAGATGCTAACTTATAAGTATTAAGTATATATACTCTTTTGATCCTGTGAGGGAAATTTGGTCTCTGCATTTATCCCAATCCGTGAATTAGTGAAACACACAGTTGGGCAATTTGCATAATTAGCATAGTTAGCATGAATATTTTAGCAACTGTTAGCTGCTAGCAATTTGCTGGTGGGTTGGATCCATAGAGAGTAAAAGGTTGGATCCATAGACAGTAAAAGTTTGGATCCAACGCTGATCTTTGATACCCCTTGTTTACAGCGACTGCAATATGCTACCTCTAAACCATGTTTGGAGTATAAAATGTTTGAATATTGTGGTATTGTGGCTTTAGTAAAATAAAATAAAAACACAGTCATTATTTCACAGTAATTAATACATAGACACAGCCAGGTACTTGACATTCTTTTAGTTATGCAACATGCACCTATCTGATACTGTAAAAAGTGGTGTTTTGTATTAAATTTAACGTGGATAAAGAACAACACAAAGGAGCAGAAAGAATGAAAAATGCCTTGACAACAAGGATAGTACCAGATTTATAAGTTTCACTATGTGATTTCCCAGATCCCATTACAAATGTGTAGAAATGCCTTTGAGTGTTTTGAGGTCACTGTGCTATGACTAGGGTTGCAAAATTCTGGGAATTTTCAAAGTTGGGAACTTTCCATGGGAATTAACAGGAATAAACAGGAATAAACTGGGAGAATAATGGGAATAAACTGGAAATTTTTAATATTGCAAGTTAGTCTATAACAGGGAATTTGATTGTAGTTAAAAAATCTTGCAGCATAATATTAGTTAAAACAACCTGATTCAATGCAAATTTAGTTAATTTTCTACCCTGCACATATGTCAATCAAATGCACACAGCAATCAGCATAGGCTACTAGAGATATACTGTAGGAATCCTTTGGTGTGTTCATGTGCATGGGAAGAACTTTTTTCCCAGGGAAAACGTCATTGTGAACGTCATCTCATATAGGAATAACTGGTGGGAAACGGTGAAGTTTGCTAACGGGCTTGTTGTCACCTTTGTCCTCATTCAAAGTCAATGGGAGTATGTAATTTTGCATTAACGGGATGATTAATAACCATATAGTCATATCACTGGTCTGATTTAGCTTGACACTTTATAAATAATCATAATCTATGAGGTTTGGGGTGATATGTTATGTCATTGTTTTTTTTTTAGAATTATTTATTTGTTTTACCATTTTCTGGGATTCTAACTGGACAAAGCGATAGTCAGTCAATGTTCCAACCAATCGGATTTTTAAAATCAACTTCAGTCAGTGTTCACTTCTGCCATCTTGGATAGTTAGCTGCTAGTAAAAAACAAACTGGAAACAATAGACAGCGCTGATGTTTAGCTCAGTAAGCTAGTAAATTATAGGCAGATGGGATTCCTAATAATTACAGTGCATGAACATGCATTGTTCTGTTATCCAAAGTCTTCCTCTTCTTCTTCTAACCAAATTTCTGCGTCTAATTCAGCTTCAAACGTTTACCATAGAAACTTTGTTCAAACTTTGTAACGTAGGTCTTGAAAAGGACACTTAAGCAATGTATTTTTTAATTTTTGTACACTTTATACTTTATACTAAAATATACTGTATACAAAAAACAAGCTTATTTTCCCCACATAGACTTTGCATTAGCATTTTGACATCATAAAGGGCGAATTAAACTGATTTGCACCTGTATCAACTACCAGCTGTTCAACTAGGCCCCAACAAAGAGCCAATTAAACTGAATTGCGACTGTATCAATTGCATTCTGCTAAACTAGGCCAACTCTTTCTGTGTCTCTCTCCATTCTACAAGGATATAAGGCCATTCAAACCATTCACCCATCCACCCATTAAACGATCTGTCAACATCCATTAAACAATCTGTCTATCAACATCCACTTAACTTTCTGTCTATCAAAAATCCATTAAACTATCTACATTCAACTTTTAAACAATCTAATTGTGAGAACAAATCTATTCGCCAGGGTTTAAAAAAAAAACAACACTGGATTTTGACATTTCAATAGGCTATGGCTTGAAAGTGCTCAGAGATAAAGTCCTACTGTGAATGTGAAAATCATTGCATATGATCAAAAGTTTATGAAGGGAGTACATTTACTCATTCAGTTGGCATATTATGACGTCACTGGATGGTAATCACCTCAAATTTTGCACCTTTCAGTAAATACTGGATATTTCAGATTATCTCTCTTTTTTGTCATTTCATCCACATAACTGCTGTTTGTCATGATTTTTGCAACTTTGGCGCTTATCAAGAATCATTAAACTAGGTGTATCAACATCCATTAAACTATCTGCCTATCAACATGCATTAAACTATCTGTCTATCAACAACTTTGAAACTATGTGTATATCAACATTCATGAAACGATGTCCATCAACATCCATCAAAAACGATCTACCTGTCAACATCCATTAAACTATCTGTCTATCAACATTCATTAAACATTCTGTCCATTATCACCCATTAAACTATCTGCCAATCAACATTCATTAAACTAGGTGTATCAACATGCATTAAACTATCTGCCAATCAACATTCATTAAACTAGGTGTATCAACATGCATTAAACTATCTGCTTATCAATTACTTTTAGACTATCTGTCTATCAACATTCATTAAACATTCTGTCCATCACCCATTACACTATCTGTCGATCAACATTCATTAAACTATGTCCATCAACATCCATCAAAAATGATCTACCTGTCAACATCCATTAAACTATCTGTCTATCAACATTCGTTAAACATTCTGTCCATTATCACCCATTAAACTATCTGCCAATCAACATTCATTAAACTAGGTGTATCAACATGCATTAAACTATCTGCTTATCAATTACTTTTAGACTATCTGTCTATCAACATTCATTAAACTATGTCCATCAACATCCATTACACTATCTGCCTATCAACATTCATTAAACTATCTGTCTATCATCATCTATTGAATTATCTGCCTATCAACATTCATTAAACTATCTGTCCATCATCATCCATTGAATTATCTGCTTATCAACATTCATTAAATATTCTGCCCATCAACATCCATTAAACTTTCTGCCAATCAACATTCATTAAACTATCAACATTCACTAAACTAGGTGTATCAACACCCATTAAACAACATTCATTAAACTATCTGCCTATCAACATGCATTAAACTATCTGTCCATCAACAACTTTTAAACTATCTGTCTATGAACATTTGTTAAACTATGTCTATCAATATCCATTAAACTATCTGCCTAGCAACATCCATTTTAACCCGTTTACATGGTTATTTTGAAAAACAGAGACATTTCCCTTCGTTTGGACCCTTCATTTACACGCAAACGGAGAAATCTCCTCTGAAAATTACTCTTTCTAAAAACTCCGGCCAGAGTGGAGATTTTGGAAAACATTGTTTGCACGTTTGCATGTACTATTAAAAAAGGAGTTTAGGCAGCCGACGTCACAGTATGCACCAGAACTTGCACCTGTGCCAAAAGTGTGACCTATGTTTACATTTTAATTTGGCTATGGCAGGACTCTACAGTGCGCCCATTTCACTCGCACATGCAAGTAAAAATGATGGCGTGCGAGTGCAAAAAAATATTTAGGCGCACTGGTGCAAATGACTTCTAACCATGTCAATGTTTGTCTACAAAATACACCGCAACATTAAAAAACATTACTGGTGCAAACCATAGAATCACGTCGCGAATGCAGCATAAAAACTACACCTCCCATCAACGTTAGCAGTTTTGCGTTTGACTCGCTAGTAGTCGCTTCTATCAAATCCAAGAGCACGCAGAAAAAGTGGAAAGTTAGACTAGCCAGCCAAGATGCAAAGATTGAAGAAATTAGTTCTTCTATCCACCGAATTCATCGGATATCGGAGGAACAGGATGAGATTCTGAGAATGCAGTGAGAGAAGAAAAGGTAACCTAACATGCCTTTTAGCCCAGTTGACGTATTGGCTGCAATATGCAAAATATAGCTGTAGCAAACAGGCACAAAAGTAGCTTCCCGTAATACTCCCATTTTATTCAAAGGTAGAACGCTACTGACAACTCCAGGCTTCCACGCATGCTTGTTTGTTTACACCGAATACAAGCTGAAGTGCAAAACGAATGTAGGCCTAACGTTTGCCTACTGCCCCCATCAATGCAGATATTTCAAATAAAAAGTAAAAGTATAAAATATATATATATCCTTGATTAGTCTATGTTGGGTTTTGTGAAAGAGAAAATGGACTTTTGTAGTAGTAGTATTAGGCAGAATGCAGTCAGATAGGTCACCATTGGCATATTTGGATTAGCTACAGATGGATTCACAAATAAATAAATTAGCCTACATTTGGCAGGATACTTGATATACAGGCTAAATGCAAATATGGCAATGTATTACTATTACTATACTATTTTACATTAACAAAATGTAGGAAAATAGAACAGACTGAAAATAAAGTAGGCACTGATCTTTAAAATCCTATTTCCTGTAGCCTAAATGTTGTCAGTCATTCTTAATATTCGCAATTGGTGCACTGGCATGTTTAAGTGTTAGCTGCAGTGTAATGTTAGATTATGTTTAAGTTAAGTACAGAACTGATTGTGCGCCCAAATTTTTGTCTGTGCTCCTAAATTTTTTAACTTGGGCGCACAAGTGTAGAGCCCTGTATGGTGATCATGGATGCATTCAGAGTAGCAGTCACATTTATGTTGGTGCAAACCCTTGTCATCTATTTGCAGTTGCAAACACAGTTCAAAAGAGAAAGAGGAACTGATTTGTTGCTGTTGTTGCTATTTTCAGGATTTTGATTGGCTAACGTGGGCTTGAGCTTCTCGTTACACTGCTACCTACAGGTTTGGCATGCTCTTGACAATATATATATATATATATATATATATATATATATATATATATATACACGGGTTAGTGTAAATGAAAACTTATCTGAAAACTATCTGTCTATCAACATTCATTAAACTATCTGTCTATCAACATCCATTGAATTATCTGCCTATCAACATGCATTAGGCCTAAACTATCTGCCAAGCAACATGCATTTAACTATTTGCATATCAACATGCATTAAACTATCAGTCTATCAACAACTTTTAAACTATCCACATTCAACTTTTAAACTATCTACTTTTAAACTATCTATATTCATTAAACTTGTATCAACATCCATTAATATCTGTATGTCATCATTCATTTAACTGTATGTCTATCAATATTCATAAAATGATCTGTCTATCAACAACTTTTAAACTATCTTCATTCAACTTTTAAACTGTCTGCGTTTACACTATCAACTTTTATTAAACTATTTTATTATTTTCATGCACTGGTAATTCCTTGGAATTTCATTTCTAGTTGACATATGTAAGTCGCTTTGGATAGAAGCGTCTGCTAAATGAGTAAATGTAAGTGCAGGATGTTTGATGAAAGTTTTCCAGTTGAGTTGTGTAATAATGCACATAAGGATTACTGCAGTGCACACAATATGTAATGGTCTTCAAAAGGGTGATAGTGAAACCTAGATTGTCCAGCAGCATGCCTGGTTTTCAGCCATCCCCAACAGGAAACATGTTAAGATACTAACATGCAATCCAGACTATTCTTGTTTGAGGTAGAACAAGCGTCCAAAAGCTATAAGCAAATATACAATATGTGATTGTATCCAGAGTACAATCTCCCCAAACACCTCTAAGTAATATCCTCTAAAACATTTCATTTGAGCAGAAATCAATTTTAAATTCTAAATCAAGACATTTGAAGCTCTCTTGATTCTGAAATATCTGTTCAATAAATAATCTACAAATCAACCCAATATTAATCAAAATCATCCCACTAGGAGATTAAATATGAGCACTTGCGGTTTTACTTCACATTTTGAAATGCAAAACCACTCAAATATCAGTGGTTGTAATGTATGCTAATTGTGCTAATTTTGCAAATTGCCAGACATTATGCAAGTTAGCATCCATAGTATACATCCATAGTCTAACATAAATCTTTGGTGTACTCAACATTCTTTGCTGGAGGTGCAACATGATTTATAAAATGATACAAAATGTTAGAGCTCCCTCTTGTGGTCATGATAATCCCTCTCACAAATAATAATGTATTTCTTCCCCCTAGCCATGTTTACTATACAGCTCAAAGTACAGAATGTAAGTGATTTTCCATTTGATCAATAGGTTTCTTCTGTCTGGAAATGATACAGACTCATAACAAAATATGTTAAGGCACTATGTACACATATTTATATTTTACCATGCACCACAGTACATATATTTATTCATTTATTTTATCAGATTTGATTTTCATGAAAAGTGCCATGTCCAAAAGTACTCTGAAATCACTCTGGTCTTTAGCTCCTTCCATAGATTGTTGATTGCATTCAGGTCTTGACGCTGGGTGGGCGACTGTTGATATCGTTTTCTGTTAACCATCTCTTTCTTGGTTTGGCTGTATGTTTCATTTGAATCATTGCCTTGTATCAAGGCCCTGCTGCTTATTAGGCCATGTTTCTCAGCAGATTGCCTATATAGACATAAAAAGGTAGAAATAGTTTTAAAATTGGGCAGGGGTGTGAATAATTTTGACTGTAACAACTTTTAAATGGTTCATTGTTTGTTGTTTAGCAAATGAACCGTATACATATACATACTAGGGCTGTTAATCGATAAAAAAAAAAATCTAATTAATTACATACTCTGTGATTATTTAATCTAAATTAATCGCATATATAATTTTTGCTGTGAAAGTATTTTAAATATTTAAATTCAAATGAATCATTGAATAATCAGCATTAGTGACATTAAAGTTCAAAGACTCTTTTATTATTATTTTCACTGTTCATTTCAGGCCATAGATATAACCTAGGGGACACAATGAAAATAAATTAACACTCCCCTCAATGTCAACACTTATTTCTTTGCATTGATGTGCGACTATAGAGTTGATGAACTCTGGTGATATGCAAATTCCTTGCTGCAGACATTGCAGAGGACTTTATTTTCAACACTTTATTTTTTATCAACACCATCAGGCCGTTTTTTAAAAGTAAATGTTCCAATCAATGATCCAGGCAGCACGTTTTCTTCTCTCTCCTTCATTTTACAGTCTATTTTTTACTGACTAAAACGGTACGGTCAAAGGTCATATGGAATCGATTAATCTGCACTAATTTTTAATCAGTTATTTTTTCTCAAATTAATTAATCGAAATGAATCAGTTATTTTGACAGCCCTAATACATACATACTTGTGTTGTTTTTAACACATCTCCATGTCCAGATAGGGACAACACAGTTTGCGTTGTTTCTAACATATTGCTTTTGTTATCGTTTTAAGAGTGTCCACAGTATGTGTTGAAAATAACACAACTTGTGTTGTTTTTAACGCGTCTCTATGTCCAGATAGGGACAACACAATTTGTGTTGTTTCTAACACATTCGGTTAAGAGTGCACTCTTTACCGTAAAGACATTGGTTGATTTTGGAAACATTATGTTATGTTATGACTGAAGAGTGTTTGCAACTCAGGCCACCCGTGACTCCCACACGGACATTGATTTGTATGCCTCCTCCGTTCTGGACTGTATCGACTCCAACATCAACAGTGTCACCACCCTCAAACGGATTATGACTTTCCCTAATCAGAAGCCATGGATGAACAGTGAGATCAGACTTCTGCTGAAGGCACGAGACATCGCATTCAGATCAGGTAATGCTCAAGCCTATAGCTCATCCAGGGCTAACCTGAAAAGGTGCATCCCCGTCACCAACACTTCCTTGCCTGATGAGCTGTACCACTTCTATGGCTGCTTTGATAGTGACAACAAGGAGGTGGCCATCAAGGCTGTGGTGTCTGCAGATCACCAGCCCCTCACACTCTCCACCACTGATGTGTGTGTGGCACTGAGCAGGACTAATGCATGTAAGGCTGCTGGTCCTGATGCTATGCATACCCAGGGCCTGTGCAGTGCAGCTGACTGAGGTTAGGACTGACATATTTAATCTGACACTAGCAGGCAGCTGTCCCCGTATGCTTTAAAACCACCTCCATCGAGCCGGTGCCAAAACACTCCACTGCAACAAGCCTTAATGATTTCCGTCCAGTTGCACTCACCCCCATCATCATGAAGTGCTTCGAGAGGCTGGTCCTGGCCGACCTCAAGACCTGCTTACCACCCTCACTGGACCCCTTTCCAATTTGCCTACCGTCGGAACAGGAGCACGGAGGATGCCATCTCTACAGCACTTAACTCAGCTCTGTCCCACCTTGACAATAGCAACATCTATGTGAGAATGCTGTTCACTGACTTCAGTTCAGCATTCAACACCATCATCTCCTCCAAACTAATCACCAAACTCAGTGAACTGGGCACCAATACCTCCCTCTGTGACTGGATTCTGACTTCCTAACCAACAGACCTCAGTCTGTAAGGTTAGATAACCGCACATCCTCAACCATCACCCTGAACACCGGCCTACCACAGGGATGTGTGCTGAGCCCTCTCCTTTACTCCCTCTTCACCTAAGACTGCACACCTGTACATGGCTCTAACGCCTTTGTCAAGTGCAGACGACACTACGGTGATTGGTCTCATCAGCAACAACGAGACGGCCTACAGGGAGGAGGTCCAGCACCTAAGGTGGTGGACTGAGGTGGAGCGTGTCACCAGCTTTAAGTTTCTGGGTGTCCATATCTCTGAGGACCTCTCTTGGACCCTCAACACCTCTACCCTGATCAAGAAGGCTCACCAGTGTCTCTTCTTCCTGAGGAGACTAAAGAAGGTATATAAGTATAATTATACAACAATTGGGTTCTATGGAACTATTTATTTGTTTCTGATTGGCAGAGAGACGTTCCATGAGTTGGAATATCCTGGACATTTTAACTCAGACTTTGCACAGCTAATAATAAATCACTCCGCAATACAATGCGAAGATTTGACACAATGTTCTCATCCCAGCTCTCCACTATTTCAAGCAATGGGTCCCTATCTTTTACTGTCTATGGTTACTCCTTAGCAAACCATAACGAAACAGTGCTTCACCACATCTGTGGATTAAACCACACAGTCAACTCAATGTAAGTAAGATAAACGAGGATGCTAATTGTTCTCAGCATTGCCAGCATTGTGTATAATATGATTGTCACTTGGAGGAGACTTGTAGATAACTAACGTTAGCATAGTTAGCTAACCGCTGCTAACCTGCTAGCATCGTCCGCGCCAGGCTGTGCACAGTAGTGTAACATTTATTCACCATAAATTAATAAAGTTGAGTGGTTCTGCAATGTAGACTATGTTTCCGTTTTTTTGCTGTACCATGTCCCTTACATGACATGGCCCATCCTTGTAACATGCATGCAGCAAACCTAGATATGAATGTGATTTCAGCCCGACTTTCAACATTTCTTTCAAGAAGACACGTAGCTTCTAAACCACAAAGACCCGTAATGAGGGATCTGGAATGTTGGTTACCTAGCAACCAAGACGCTGTCTATTGAAAAGGGAACTATTTTTTGGTGCGTAAGAACGATGTCGAAATTAACATTTTTAAACAATAACGGGATGTTTTCAGATTATTTAGTTTGTGGTAGTATTGTTGTATAAAAGCAATATAATATATTCTCGTGATCGTGGGATTGGTCATGGATATTCCCACGGCTGTTGTTGCCTGCGCCACTCGGCCTCCAGCCTCATGGCTACGGCCGAACAACACCCGTGGGAATATCCATGACCAACCCCACTCTCACTCATGCTACATTGCTTAAGTATATATAGGGCTCTATTTTGCACACCAGCGCAATTGACTTTGTATACTCAAGGCTTTTGTCTTTTCCTATTTTGCGGTCAGCGCGATATTGGAATTTTCCCTCCACAGGTACATGTGCTTCACGGGGCTTTTCAAAAGAGGGGGAGTTCGGTGTTATACGGTAACTGGCTTTCATGTTAACTGGCTGGACTGTTTACTTTGCCTCTGGAGTTAACATAACTGCCCCCTTCTTTTGCAGATGAGTTCAGCTGATGATTTAGCCTCTGATACCTGGCCGCAGATTTGTCTGTTTAACTGAAGTTCAAATAGAAATGTTTGTGATGCTCCACTTTGTTGTTTAATAAAGCTTTACAACACGATGTGTCGGCGTTGGAAGTGTCAGGTTGTCTGTAGTAGGCTACATGCTTGGACCGAATATGCTACAAATAAATAAAAGTAAATAAACTCCACGTGGGTCTCGAACCACTACTAAATTAAACTGCTTGCATGATAACCTGACATTTACCTGCTTGCGCCACTAACCAAGCTGACACAGCCTAGAGAAATTGGCCATACTTATTTACTAGGCCTACAAGTAAAATAGGTCACCTAGTATGTTGTTGTGTTTGTAGCAGGTTCATTATAGACATAAAAAGGTAGAAATAGTTTTAAAATTGGGCAGGGGTGTGAATAATTTTGACTGTAACAACTTTTAAATGGTTCATTGTTTGTTGTTTAGCAAATGAACCGTATACATATACATACTAGGGCTGTTAATCGATAAAAAAAAAAATCTAATTAATTACATACTCTGTGATTATTTAATCTAAATTAATCGCATATATAATTTTTGCTGTGAAAGTATTTTAAATATTTAAATTCAAATGAATCATTGAATAATCAGCATTAGTGACATTAAAGTTCAAAGACTCTTTTATTATTATTTTCACTGTTCATTTCAGGCCATAGATATAACCTAGGGGACACAATGAAAATAAATTAACACTCCCCTCAATGTCAACACTTATTTCTTTGCATTGATGTGCGACTATAGAGTTGATGAACTCTGGTGATATGCAAATTCCTTGCTGCAGACATTGCAGAGGACTTTATTTTCAACACTTTATTTTTTATCAACACCATCAGGCCGTTTTTTAAAAGTAAATGTTCCAATCAATGATCCAGGCAGCACGTTTTCTTCTCTCTCCTTCATTTTACAGTCTATTTTTTTTTTTTTTACTGACTAAAACGGTACGGTCAAAGGTCATATGGAATCGACTAATCTGCACTAATTTTTAATCAGTTATTTTTTCTCAAATTAATTAATCGAAATGAATCAGTTATTTTGACAGCCCTAATACATACATACTTGTGTTGTTTTTTTAACACATCTCCATGTCCAGATAGGGACAACACAGTTTGCGTTGTTTCTAACATATTGCTTTTGTTATCGTTTTAAGAGTGTCCACAGTATGTGTTGAAAATAACACAACTTGTGTTGTTTTTAACGCGTCTCTATGTCCAGATAGGGACAACACAATTTGTGTTGTTTCTAACACATTCGGTTAAGAGTGCACTCTTTACCGTAAAGACATTGGTTGATTTTGGAAACATTATGTTATGTTATGACTGAAGAGTGTTTGCAACTCAGGCCACCCGTGACTCCCACACGGACATTGATTTGTATGCCTCCTCCGTTCTGGACTGTATCGACTCCAACATCAACAGTGTCACCACCCTCAAACGGATTATGACTTTCCCTAATCAGAAGCCATGGATGAACAGTGAGATCAGACTTCTGCTGAAGGCACGAGACATCGCATTCAGATCAGGTAATGCTCAAGCCTATAGCTCATCCAGGGCTAACCTGAAAGGTGCATCCCCGTCACCAACACTTCCTTGCCTGATGAGCTGTACCACTTCTATGGCTGCTTTGATAGTGACAACAAGGGAGGTGGCCATCAAGGCTGTGGTGTCTGCAGATCACCAGCCCTCACACTCTCCACCACTGATGTGTGTGTGGCACTGAGCAGGACTAATGCATGTAAGGCTGCTGGTCCTGATGCTATGCATACCCAGGGCCTGTGCAGTGCAGCTGACTGAGGTTAGGACTGACATATTTAATCTGACACTAGCAGGCAGCTGTCCCCGTATGCTTTAAAACCACCTCCATCGAGCCGGTGCCAAAACACTCCACTGCAACAAGCCTTAATGATTTCCGTCCAGTTGCACTCACCCCCATCATCATGAAGTGCTTCGAGAGGCTGGTCCTGGCCGACCTCAAGACCTGCTTACCACCCTCACTGGACCCCTTTCCAATTTGCCTACCGTCGGAACAGGAGCACGGAGGATGCCATCTCTACAGCACTTAACTCAGCTCTGTCCCACCTTGACAATAGCAACATCTATGTGAGAATGCTGTTCACTGACTTCAGTTCAGCATTCAACACCATCATCTCCTCCAAACTAATCACCAAACTCAGTGAACTGGGCACCAATACCTCCCTCTGTGACTGGATTCTGACTTCCTAACCAACAGACCTCAGTCTGTAAGGTTAGATAACCGCACATCCTCAACCATCACCCTGAACACCGGCCTACCACAGGGATGTGTGCTGAGCCCTCTCCTTTACTCCCTCTTCACCTAAGACTGCACACCTGTACATGGCTCTAACGCCTTTGTCAAGTGCAGACGACACTACGGTGATTGGTCTCATCAGCAACAACGAGACGGCCTACAGGGAGGAGGTCCAGCACCTAAGGTGGTGGACTGAGGTGGAGCGTGTCACCAGCTTTAAGTTTCTGGGTGTCCATATCTCTGAGGACCTCTCTTGGACCCTCAACACCTCTACCCTGATCAAGAAGGCTCACCAGTGTCTCTTCTTCCTGAGGAGACTAAAGAAGGTATATAAGTATAATTATACAACAATTGGGTTCTATGGAACTATTTATTTGTTTCTGATTGGCAGAGAGACGTTCCATGAGTTGGAATATCCTGGACATTTTAACTCAGACTTTGCACAGCTAATAATAAATCACTCCGCAATACAATGCGAAGATTTGACACAATGTTCTCATCCCAGCTCTCCACTATTTCAAGCAATGGGTCCCTATCTTTTTACTGTCTATGGTTTACTCCTTAGCAAAACCATAACGAAACAGTGCTTCACCACATCTGTGGATTAAACCACACAGTCAACTCAATGTAAGTAAGATAAAACGAGGATGCTAATTGTTCTCAGCATTGCCAGCATTGTGTATAATATGATTGTCACTTGGAGGAGACTTGTAGATAACTAACGTTAGCATAGTTAGCTAACCGCTGCTAACCTGCTAGCATCGTCACGTCAGGCTGTGCACAGTAGTGTAACATTTATTCACCATAAATTAATAAAGTTGAGTGGTTCTGCAATGTAGACTATGTTTCCGTTTTTTTGCTGTACCATGTCCCTTACATGACATGGCCCATCCTTGTAACATGCATGCAGCAAACCTAGATATGAATGTGATTTCAGCCCGACTTTCAACATTTCTTTCAAGAAGACACGTAGCTTCTAAACCACAAAGACCCGTAATGAGGGATCTGGAATGTTGGTTACCTAGCAACCAAGACGCTGTCTATTGAAAAGGGAACTATTTTTTGGTGCGTAAGAACGATGTCGAAATTAACATTTTTAAACAATAACGGGATGTTTTCAGATTATTTAGTTTGTGGTAGTATTGTTGTATAAAAGCAATATAATATATTCTGTGATCGTTAAGATTGGTCATGGATATTCCCACGGCTGTTGTTGTTCTCGCCCACTTTCGGCCTCCAGCCTCATGGCTACGGCCGAACAACACCCGTGGGAATATCCATGACCAACCCCACTCTCACTCATGCTACATTGCTTAAGTATATATAGGGCTCTATTTTGCACACCAGCGCAATTGACTTTGTATACTCGCGCTTTTGTCTTTCCTATTTTGCGGTCAGCGCATATTGGAATTTTCCCTCCACAGGTACATGTGCGCCCACGGGGGCTTTTCAGCGAAAAGAGGGGGCGTGTTCCGGTGTTATACGGTAACTGGCTTTCATGTTAACTGGCTGGACTGTTTACTTTGCCTCTGGAGTTAACATAACTGCCCCCTTCTTTTGCAGATGAGTTCAGCTGATGATTTAGCCTCTGATACCTGGCCGCAGATTTGTCTGTTTAACTGAAGTTCAAATAGAAATGTTTGTGATGCTCCACTTTGTTGTTTAATAAAGCTTTACAACACGATGTGTCGGCGTTGGAAGTGTCAGGTTGTCTGTAGTAGGCTACATGCGCTGGACCCGAATATGCTACCAAATAAATAAAAGTAAATAAACTCCACGTGGGTCTCGAACCACTACTAAATTAAACTGCTTGCATGATAACCTGACATTTACCTGCTTGCGCCACTAACCAAGCTGACACAGCCTAGAGAAATTGGCCATACTTATTTACTAGGCCTACAAGTAAAATAGGTCACCTAGTATGTTGTTGTGTTTGTAGCAGGTTAACACAGTGGATCATGGTAACTGGCTACTGTGTTTATCTTGCTGCATTGCCCAAGCCATTTAGACCTTCAAAGTATAGCCTAGGCTTAATGGTTTTTACGTTTCACTGACTGCTGGTCAGGCTGCCCGCGGCCACGTAGTCTATCTTCAGCCTAAATTGAGGAAGCATTGCTTGTCAAAAAAATGTATACATTTAACCCTTTCGTGCCCGTGCCGAACATTCCATTTTTGGTGCTGGATGACCTCCTTACACAAAAAAACGTATTTCTTGAGTATATTACATACCATCAATGGGATATACAGACCATCAGAAGGATCAGTTCTATCAAATGGTGTAAAATACCTATGGTAATGTTGATATAGTAATGAACAGTCTTTGAAAATCCTCTCAGATGTATGCGAAATTGTTAAAATTTCATTTCATTCACATAAAAATCATTTTCATCATATTTCTATACAAGATAGAGAAAAATATAGAGTGTATGACATGTTCAGCAAGTTGTGGGCTATTTAACAAAAAAGACTGAATTGGAATATCATTAATCTTTCAAAAGTTATGATAAATTTAGTGATCAGTGTAAAAAAATGCAGGAAACGGGATTTAGAATGTTGAAAGAATTCACATTCTCTCTCTCACCAAAAACATAACGACGCTGAGGAAGACGCTGTGCGTCGAACCGTCAGTTATTTGCACCAAATAAAGCAAAGTACCCCGTGCTCCGGTTCTTCCTGGGTCTAGTCTTTAGAGTTTTGCTGTTTTCCCTCAAGGCTAAAAGTCAAAAACACATAATCTGTCCCCTATATTAAAGACTTTTGAATCAAGAATGAACCAAGAACACATACTCATAAACAACATATTTTCTGAAAGCCTATGATCTCTCGATGTATACATTTTGACTTGTCCCAACTTCTTTTAGTTACATTACTTTGTTAAAATAATTGAAATAGTTACACTACTAGCCTATTACATTTTAGATAGGGTAAGTTGTAATAGTAACACATTACATTTTTTGACAAACATACCATACAGTACATCACTGAGCATCGTTTCTTTAAAAGGTTTCTTGTGGCCTTTTTTCTGCCCAGTTGAAAAGGCTAGCCAGGTTGTTGGTGAGGCCATTCTGCCTATAAGCATTACTCCAGCTGCGCTAAGGTTTTTGCAGACTTTACCACTGGCCACTAGGGGGTAGTATCTTATTAAGACAGGTTACCTTACCAGCTCAGTTAGGAGTCGGCCAGCATTACAGACGTTCCTGTTACAGAGGTTGAATATTAAACTGTGAACATAATTTATGTAAGTCCACTGTCATTCTTTATTACTATTTTGTTGCTGTCAAGGTTGGTTAAGTTCCTACTGATATTTATGTTAGACATGTGCATGTCGGAAATACTGATTGTAGCTTATGTTGCTATTTTGTGTATTGCTGCAGGGCTTCTTCATCTTTGTCATTAAACAAGTAATCTGACATCGAGGAGTGTATTTCTTCATGAAGAAGCCATGGTTGTCGTTAAATGTTCTGTTCCTGGCTGCGCTTTCAAAACCCGAGATGTGTCTGAAGCACTCGCCATTGCTCTGTTGACGAATCACGGACTTGTCCATCAGAACCCGCCGTCCCAAGCCTCAACCCCACAGGGCCCAAAACTTGATCGGCCTAAAGTCGACGTTGGCGTAACGTTAGAGGAATGGAACGTGTTCATCCGTCGCTGGGATGTCTTTCGCACCGGCTCGGGCATAGGAGCTGCCCAGGCCCCTTTCCAGTTATTTCAGTGCGCTGGTCCTGAACTTGGAGACAGCCTGTTGAAAGCCAATCCCAAAATCACGTCCGGACCCCTAGTGGATCTGCCCACTGCCATGCGTTCACTAGCTGTCATCCCAGTTGCCACATGTGTCCTGCGCACCGAGCTGCTTCAGTTACACCAGGAACGAGATGAAGCATTCCGTGCCTTCACTGCTAGAGTGCGAGGAAAAGCAGAGACATGCGCCTACAGCGCAGTATGCGAGTGTGGCAAGGATGTGGACTATACCGGCCACATTATCCGCGATGTTCTACTCAACGGTATTTATGATTCAGACATACGCCGTGAAACACTGGGGATACCTGACATTCTGACAAAAGCAATAAACAATGTAATTGCAGTTGTTGAAAACAAGGAAATGGCCCGCAATGCTTTTCCTTCATCCACTCTGTCAGCCATGTCATCATTCCAGCGCCTAAAGAAAAACCCGCAGACGAGCCCCGCCCCGACCCCAGCCCCTGCCTCAGCAGACAGGGCTAAACAAGCCTCATGCCCGGACTGTAAAAGCACCTTTAAGGTCTTCACAGAGGGTTCTCGCGGATGGAATACCAAGCCTCACCAGATTTGCATCGATTGCTATAGGGCCCGCCGACAGAAGCGGCGGCGACAGCCATTAATCAACAGTCAGCAGGCTGCCCTGGAGTCAGAGCCGATCTCCCAGATTTCAGTGGTTCAATTCAGAGCACGCCTTGGCCGACATTAATTGCGGGGCCGTGTCCCCTCCAGATTACACACAGCACTGTCAATAATCCCACACCCATCAGGCTTGAGCACCACATTTTCTCCAGGGGTGAATGGAGGCAGGCCAAGCTAAAAGACCACCCCCGAATCTTAATCACCATCTCGGTTGACAGGTCAGTCAGGCCGAGGGACAGCATCAGCAACCGAGGCTCGGACAATGAGGTGACCATATCCGCTATTGCAGACACTGGCGCACAATCTGATCTGTGGTCTCTGGAGGAGTTCCTCGCCTGCGGATTCTCACGTGCCGACCTGCGCCCCGTCAATCTCAGCCTGACGGCCGCCAATCGTTCCCCCATAGCCATTGAAGGAGCTTTCTTCGCTAAGCTCTCGACAGCCCCCAGCAATATAGGTGTGGTGTCCTGCCGCTCATTGGTGTACGCGAGCAGCTCAGTTCGGGCGATGTACCTCTCCTATGAGTCATTGCTTGACCTCGGCCTCTTACCTAAGGACTTCCCATCAAGTAACAGTGGAGGAGGGCCCAGTGGGCATGGCCCTGGCACCCGAGACACAACGGAAAAGCCTTTGTCTGTGAATTCAATGAGGTCCACCAATGGTGGCTGCAAAGACCAAAATAATCCCCATGACACTCAGTGCTCATGCCCCCCCCCAGCCGTGCAGTCCCTCCACCACGGCCCCTCAGGCATTACCGTTCCCCTGCACTCCGGAGAACAACGGTCGGATGAAAGATTGGCTGCTCGAGAGATACGCCTCATCTACATTCAACACTTGCCCTCATCGAGCTTTGCCTTGCATGAAGGGGTCACCCATTGAAATGCACGTGGACCCAGCTGCCACGCCAAGGGCATGCCACACTGCGGCCGTTGTGCCTCTGCATTGGCAGCAAAGGGTCCACGATGACCTCCTTCGGGACGAGGCCCTTGGAGTCATTGAACGTGTGCCATACTGTGAACCAGTGACATTGTGCCATCGCATGGTGGTCACTCGGAAGCACGACGGCTCCCCCCGCAGGACCGTGGACCTCTCTCCTCTCAACAAGTTCTGCCAATGTGAAACCTTCGCCACTGAGTCCCCATTCCACCTCGCACGTTGCATCCCGAAGGACACCTGGAAAACCGTCACAGACGCCTGGAACGGCTACCATAGTGTGCCCCTGCGTGATTCGGATCGTCATCTTACCACCTTTATCACGCCCTTTGGCCGCTGGCGCTACACCAGGGCGCCACAGGGTTTCTTATCATCTGGGGACGGCTACAACCGCCGTTTCGACGCTGTCCTCTCAGACTTCGAGCGCAAAGAACGTTGTGTGGATGACACTATCCATTATGACACTGACCTTGTACAACACTGGTGGAGGACCATCGACTTCCTGACACATGTCGGCCGTTCAGGTATTGTGTTAAACCCAGATAAGTTTCAATTTGCGGAATGGCGCCATTCAAGCCATTCCTCAGCCCACGCTGCAAATTTTCATGGTCCTCTGAACTGGAGGAAGCCTTCCAAACGTCCAAGCGAGCCATAATCGGAGCCATCCGTGAGGGCGTGGAGATCTACGATATGCGGAAGCGCACCTGCCTCCGCCCTTACTGGTATAGGCTACTTCCTGCTCCAGCAACATTGTAGCTGCATTTCAGGCATACCGGACTGCTGCTCTGGAGGATGGAGGATCACCCTCGCCGGTTCACAGTTCCTATCCTCGGCGGAGCAACGCTACACGGCCGTCGAAGGAGAGGCCCTGGCAGTGGCCTGGGGCCTGGAGCGAACGCGCTATTTCACACAAGGATGTGACAACCTCGTCGTGGTCACTGCCATAAACCCCTTGTGAAGATCTTTGGTGACCGGACGCTAGATGAGATTACAAACTCACGCCTGTTCAGACTCAAGCAGCGTTCCCTCCCCTGGCGCTTTAACATTGTGTACCTGCCTGGCGTTAGCAACCATGCCGCTGATGCTACTTCGAGACACCCCTCCATCTCGGGCTCTGCAAACGGCCTCTCACTGGGATCGCCAAGCATACCTGACGCTGTAGAATCAGCACTTATGGCGTCCATCCGTGACAATGCACAAGAACTTTGAGCCATATCATGGTCCCTTCTTGCACAAGAGACGGCAGCTGACACATGCCTTGGCCACCTTCTGTACCTGATCGAGCACGAGGGTAGGGTTGACGTCAATGACCCGGTCCTGGCGAGTCTGACTCCAGTCTGTGAGTCCATCTATGCACAAGATGGCGTGCTCCTGTATCGTGATCGTGTCATAGTTCCACCGTCCCTTCGTGACAGAATCCTTCGGCACCTCCATGCCGCCCACCAAGGAACCTCTGCGATGGAGCAGCGGGCCCGTGCCATAGTGTACTGGCCAGGAATGTCGAAGGACATCCGAGCCACCAGCCACCGTCCACCCCATTCGAGGCGGTGTTTGCTGACTTCTTTGATTACGGAGGCTGCCACTACCTAGTTATCGGGGATTGACTCTCAGGCTGGGTGGAGGTCCTAAGCTCCACAGCAGGCTCCGATCTAGGGGGCTCAGCTGGCTTGGTTCACCACCTCCGCACGTTCTTCGACACCTTTGGCGTGCCAGAGGAGCTTTCAAGCGACGGTGGTCCAGAGTTCAAAGCTAGCCATACAGAGGACTTCCTCCGCCTATGGCACGTCAGTCATCGCGTGTCCTCAGTCGGTTTCCCACGATCGAATGGAAGAGCGGAAGTTGCAGTGAAGACTGCTAAGCGCCTTCTGATGTCCAACACTGGCCCAACTAGCAGTCTTGATCATGACCGCTTTTTGCGTGCCATGTTACAGTTGCGCAACACACCTGACTCCGACTGCAACCTCTCACCGGCACAGATTATATTCGGCCCTCCCCTTCGAGATTCATTTCTGTTCGTCAACAGACTCTTGAGTGCTCCTTGTTGGTGCCCCCCACCCAATCCCAATCCTCCCCCACCTTTTTTATGCAGCCCTTGCCACTTAATCTACTAAACCCCTCTTCTACTGCACTTTTACCCCCATTAATGCACAAATAGGCTGACACCAGACATAATTTCACTGCATTTCTTACTTCCAGTAACTATATGCATGTGACAATAAACTTCCTTGTATCCTTGTATCCTTGACTAGAAAAATTCTCAAACCCTAACATCCGGCCGCTCTGGTGCCAAGCATGGCCGGCGAAGGAGGATGCCCTTCGGACCCGGATATCCCGCACCACTGAGTCTTTGAGGACTCACTCAAGACCACTCCGCCCATTGGCACTTGGTGAGAAGGTATTCCTCCAGAATCAGCAGGGCCCAAGTCCACACAAGTGGGACAGGTCCGGGGTGGTGGTGGAGTCGCTAGGTCATGATCAGTATCGGATTAAGGTTGACGGGTCGGGACGCTTGACTTTGCGTAACCGACGATTCCTTCGCGGCTACACGCCGGCTACCCCATATGACCAGCAGCGGCCGGCTGTGCTGTTGCCACCTCCCACGACCTTGGCACGCCGGCCCCCGCCTGTCCACCCGGAGCCAGTGATGCCCCAGGGAATCATCCCACGAGCAGCAGATGGGCCCCATGACACAGCTTTAAACGCCTCCCCGCCCGTGCCATCTGGTGAGTCAACCACTTATCTCAGGGACCGTCGCTGACCCGACTTGCACAGCTGAGCCGCACAAGGAAGCCACCCAAACGCTACGAACCCGAGTCGGGCCATTGGATACAGGACTGAGTCCGTTAACCTATACCCATTCATAGCTTTCCGGACTGGGGGGGATGCAGAGTTTACCACTGGCCACTAGGGGGTAGTATCTCATTAAGACAGGTTACCTTACCAGCTCAGTTAGGAGTCGGCCATATTGTTGTTGCCAGCATTACAGACGTTCATGTTACAGAGGTTGAATATTAAGCTGTGAACATAATTCATGTAAGTCCACTGTCATTCTTTATTACTATTTTGTTGCTGTCAAGGTTGGTTAAGATATTTATGTTAGACATGTGCATGTAGGAATTACTGATTGTAGCTTATGTTGCTATTTTGTGTATTGCTGCAGGGCTTCTTCATCTTTGTCATTAAACAAGTAATCTGACATCGAGGTCTGTATTTCTTCAGTTTTGACAAGCACCACAAATTTGCCTACCTTGTTGTAGCCCATCTGAAATAACTCCAAAACTTTGCTATGTTCCCTCCATCATTTCGTTGTTTTCAAAAAACTTTTTATATCCATGGTGGCCTTGAAGTCTTGAGTTTGCGAATTCGCTTAAACAAGCTTATTATGTGCTGTTAACCAGCAACCATAGACAGTAAAAGAAAGCAGCAAGTAGTCTTCGCTACAATTTCTGTAGTTGCTGCATCCATTCATTGTTATTCTCTCTCCTGCTCAAACAAATGTTGTGTGTGCATTAAGTTGATGATAACTTGTTTACAAACTCTACTTTACACAAAATAAATATTGTAAATAGCCCACTGTCATGCAGTTAATGGGATACTGTGCAGAGTTGGAAAGTTAGGTCAACTTGGAAAGTGTTTCTAGTTGCCTGTTGGTAAGGTACAGCCATAGCTTACACCTGGAGGAGCCTTCCTTTGGCCTGTGTTGTGAACACATTTCCACCTAATCAATGGATGTGTTGATGACATAAATTAGGAAATATTAGAGGACTTAATGAGACGAACTGCATGCTGATTCCATTTAACCCAAATGCCCCAGCAGCACCACGGGAGAGGAGAGCTTATCTGACAGATCTGCATTGTCTATAGTGAGGTAATGTTATATTACATTGCAAAAATATCACCATGCATTCATAAGCTCGTGATTCAGTCAGAGTGATCTCAAAACATCGGAAAGTGACATTTCTGTATTACATTTTGTCAAGAGGAAAAATCAATAACAAACTGTTCACAACTGACTAGCACTGTGAACCGTTCCTGGTTGCGCCTGGCAAATCCGCCATCATAATAGCAATCCGCTATGGAACAAGCGTGCCTGTTGTTAAAGGGAATGTGAGATGACGCTCTGATTGGTTTATTGCACGTTACGACCAAACAAGGAAGTTTATTGTCACATGCATATAGTTACTGGAAGTAACCCAAACGTAATGCAAATATAATACTAAAACACAACTTAGAACTAGGACCTTAGAACTTAGAACCTACTTATGTACTCGTCCCACTAACGAGTTTGCTTATTTGTTTCCCCGATCAGCGCGGTAAAGTGCAAACACACCAGCACAAGACGGCTCTAGATAGGGCTAAGCTCCGCTCTGGTAAGGTTAAATGGCGGATCATTCACGAGACGATTTTGAGATGCAGATTCCCAAATGAACGCATATCCACAGATTTTGTTTGAGTGGTGAAATACATTCACACCGCTGACATTATATTGAGGAAAAAGTATAGCCAACCAACCTCAAGTAGCTCAGTGTAGCCAGATGGACCTTACGTAGGCCTAAATTAGGACTTTAAAAAATATCGGCGCAAATTATCGGCCAGAATTCTGTTATCGGACCGATAATAATATTTTAATTTTTTCACTTATCGGCCAATAATATATCGGCCGCCGATATATCGTGCATCCCTAATTAAGGGTCCCCCACTTATTGTCGTATATGTGGGAGGGGGGGTTGGGGGTCCTCCCCCAGAAAATGTGTAATTTGTTTGATGTGATTTCCTGTATTCTGGTGCATTTTGGGGATGGCCAATACTAAATTCAATCAGATTCATAGCCTACATCCTGATTTGTTGATATTGAGGCAATGATTCCATGCAAAGGCTTGGGCTTCAGGGCCCCCTGACCCCTTGGGGCCCTGGGCCTGGCCCCAGTAGGCCCATGCAGTAATCCATCCCTGTATGTATGATGTATGTGAGTGATGACAGTGAAGATGTGTATGTGGGCGGGAGGGGAGTGGAGCAGTGACTGTGTGTGTGTGTGTGTGTGTGTGTGTGTGGGTAGGTGGGGACAGTGTGCTGTAAGTATGTAGAGGATGTGTGTTGGAGAAGATCCTGAAGACAATGTGCTGTGTATGTAGGGGGGGGGCAGTGTGCAGCAAGTATGTAGAGGAGGCTTACTGTGGCAAGCAGTGTGCTGTATGTATGTGAGGTGATGACAGTGATGATGTAAGTGTGTGTGTTTTTTGTGTGTGTGTTGGGGATCGGGGTGGGGGGGGCAGGAGGGATTAGGCAATCAAGGACATGGGTAGATGGAGGAGAAATCAAAAATAATAAACTAGACTGCATTTCCGGCGGGAAAGTGTGCTTGCCCTGGTCCGGTCACCAACGTGAGCAGACAGTGACATACGCTATGCTGAACCTGGCTTGATCCAAGCATTCTAACAGTGCCTTTCAGTGTTGGAGCAGTGGCAATACCTCAAAAGCTCTATTCAACTATTGCCTTGCGGGGTGAATGCGGTTCGTTGGCTTTTACCTGTGGCCTGCCTTAGAATTTAGCTTCTATGACTAAAATCATATCAACTAGATGTACCGCATAGCGGTAAAAAATATGACCGCCGCTCAGTCCTGTACATCCGTTCCGCGAAAATAAATCACACTTCAATTTGTCTCCATATTTTACTCCATCCCCCACTCTTGAAACTTTTGTGTATGCTTGTTTGGCATGCCTGAGTGTGTGTGCTGGCTGCACAGAAAGTAGGTGAATAGATTGTAGAATAGCCAAAGAAGATGTAGCATTGTTATAAAACCTTTAAAATCTCTAAACAATCACAAGTAGGGCAGTTCATCACAGTTCATCCATTGCAACTGGATTGATGAAAGGTCACTTACACCTGTAGGCTACATTGTATTTGGGAAAAACAAAAGGTATCAGCATAATGTTATTTATTTATTTATTTATTTATTTATTTATTTTTATGTATTTATAAACAAAAACATCTCTGTCAGTTCCATGCCGTTTTCAACAGCTATCAAAAACAAAGGTCATTTTTGGATGGATGGATTTTTTGTGAATGTTTCTTCTTCTACATAAGATTTTAGTCATCTTTAGTTCATGTAATACTTTATTGTCAATGCACAAATTAAGTAACAGTAGTCTGAAACTTTATTGTTAATGCACAAATTAAGTAACAGTAGCCTAGTCTGAAACGAAATGCTGTTTTACATCTAACCAGTGGTGCAAATAACTGACATGTCCAAATGGGCCTTGATGAAATGCGTCGCTAGACTGTTCATACACATTTTAATGGGCCAAAGTTGAAGAGCTTTTGTCCGTTATTGTTCGTGCAAATATAGGCTGATTCATGTTCCCTTGCATTGTGTAACTGAGGTCCATGGCTAGTCTGGCTTTCATCAGACCAAGCTCAATCTTTTAAGAAATCAAAAAATAAATAGCGGGCAGATCAGGCTGGGTTCACCCAGCCTAGTCCATAGGCACCCGATATTGTTTAATTTTCCGATTGAGATATACACGCTCTGGCTATTCTAAATGGGAGTTAGGGAGTCAGGGAGTTATGACAAATCGGTAACTAACAAACTAGGTCCTAATAGAAGGCTGTTAGCTTCCCTAAGCTACAGGTAGGATTATAAGGTAGGCCTATTTACAACATAAATTGTCAATAGGCTATGCTGGCTAATAATAAATAAAATCTCCTTTGAAACCAATGGTTTACGCCTTACAGTATCAAGCGGACTTAAACTGTCATATCGCGGGCTAAAAGTTGTAATAACATTCACGCAGCTCCATGAGTCAAGGAAAGCGTGAATGAAGTAGCCACTTCTAAATGGGACCCACTACACAGTAGCTTAAGGTGTGTTGCTAAAGCAGCCATAATGAAATGAAGGTGTCATTGTTTGATACTTCACACACACGCTTTTTAATTTCACAGACTACAACTACCAAGCTGTAATCAAAGCACATAGATTCCCCTCTCACACCCTGCACGCATCTTAAAAACAAAATAAACAGGCGCCTCAGTCTCACGATGTATAGGCAAACTGTATCAGACCGGTGTAACGTTGGTAAATCTTCCATTGCACAGAATGATTTTGTAGCACATGCAATAAATGACAGTCGAAAGATACAAACAGTGCTGCTATCAATTTGTTTGGTATAACCGCATTTATAGTTTTCTACAAATGCAATCAATCAAATGCCTCCATCACTCAACCAACGCTAACGGTAACATTACCTAGGTCCTTATTGATATTACAAGATTAACGTATCTGCAGTAAAACCAAGCATGTCCGATAAACATCCTCAGATTTATTTCGCTTCAAGAAGAAATGGGAATTACACTTTATGTGAACATCGCCCTATCCTTATTAGATGTTCGCTAAGCGTAAATTACAGTCCTTGTAGGAAGCGCCCATTGTTTTTCCATCCCACTTTTAACTTCCAACAAAATTACGCCTCACTGCAACGATCGCCAACTAGTGGACAAACGACTACTTATCGCCAATACTGAAAATGCAGCCATGATGATGATGATGATGATGAATATTTATTTTGGCTTTCTTTAATCCTACTGAATTTGTAATTATGTATCGGCCGCTCTAATACCGATAGTATGTGGGTGCCTGTGTGTGTGCATGTGTATATGTGTGCATCGCCATTTACAGGCCAATGAGTGTACAGTCACTAAAATGTACACATAACCTAATTTTTTTAGACCCCCATGGATGAAATTCTACGAAACTTGGCATACCCCAGAGAATGCCAGGTCAATCATACACATAAAATTTGGTGCAGTTCTGAACATCTTAACTGAAGATAGGGCGATTAAAGCAGAATAATATTGCATTTTCATTTTTACCGGGTGGGGTGCAAATCACAAATGAGTGATTATGAGCCAGGTTGATGTGGGCCCTTGAGACCAACATACCATAAAAGATTCTTCATCCTCAGTGCCACGGTTCAGGTAGTTATTTAGGAAAAAGGGGCCCAGCACGGGGTGGGGTGGTGGTGGTCCCCGGGGATCTAAAATGAAATTTTTCCGTAAAAAGTCTAGTGGGGCTACATACCCACCAAATTTCATGTACCCCGGTGGTTCGGTGTCCCGGTATCAATGACCAAAAATTCAGGGAGTAGATGACGGAAAAATTCTTGAATTGTGTGCATGTGTGCGATACAAATTTATGTTTATGTGTGTGGGTGTGTGTGTGTGTGTGTGTATGTGCGTGCTTGTGTGTTTGCCTGCGTGATGTGTGTTTGTGCATGTGCATGCATGCGCACATATGTCTACTGTGTGAGTATGTGTCATAATGTTATGATTACTGTAAATGTATGTGTGTGCGTGTGTCATAATAAAGGAATGTCCACAACATTAGTGATGGGTTTTTTTTTGTGTGTGAATGTATTTTACTTAACTCATTGAATGTAGCTGGATACTCATGAACGCATGTCTCTAATAGCCACAATAGGAGTAATTATGACCGCCCGGCAATTGCCGGGCGTCATATAGGTTTAGTCAGATTTTTCCTTTTTTTTTTTTTTTTCGATGCCCAAATTTCCGTCCAATGATTCCCGGACACTGAAAGACCGGGGTACACGAAACTTGGTGGACATGTAACCCCACATGGATAGCATGGAACCATCGTTTTTCGTTTTGATCTGTAGCCCCCGCTGAATTGGACCCCGAAGGAGGGTAGGGCAGACACAGTTTTCTGTGAATATCTCGAAAACCGTAGGGTTTAGGAGGACAATTTTTTTTTATGTATGTTGATCTCAAGGGGCCATGTCAACCCATTCCATAACCACTCATTTCATGTATAGCGCCACCTAGTTAAACACAAAAAGTAAAAATGAGGTGGTGTAATTGAAGGTATCTGTGACCTAACATAGTCAAAACTGCACGAAATTGGAAGTGTAGGATCATTATGACACCCTCTGTATGCACGCCAAGTTTTGTGGAATTCCGTTCATGGAGGGCCACACAATAAATTAATTTATGTTACTATACACCAACTGGCCTGTAGGTGGCCGGAGACAGTTTTCTGTGAATATCTCGAGAACCGTAGGGCCTAGGAGGTCCACCTTTTTTGTATGTTGGTCTTAAGGGGCATGTCAACCCATCCCATTACCACTTATTTCATGTATAGCGCCACCTAGTTAAAAAATTAAAAAGCAAAAATTTAGGTGTTTTCATCTCAATATCTCTGGTTGACAAGGTCAAAACTGCACGAAATTAAAAGTGTAGGATCATTATGACACCCTCTGAATGCATGCCAAGTTTTGTGTACTTTCGTTCATGGGGGCCTTACAATAAAATAATTTATGTGTACATTTAGTGACGCATACACCAACAAGGATTCCCGGGACACTGAAAACCGGGTACACAAAACTTGGTGAGCATGTACCCCCACATGGATAGCATGGAACCGTCATTTTTCGTTTTCATCTGCAGCCCCCCTGCTGGACTGGACCCCGAAAAGGAGGGTAGGGCAGACACAGTTCTCTGTGAATCTTTTATGGTATGTTGGTCTCAAGGGCCCACATCAACCTGGCTCATAATCACTCATTTGTGATTTGCCCCCGTAAAAAAAATGAAAATCAGTAGGATTAAAAGAAAGCCAAAATAAATATTCATCATCATCATGGCTGCATTTTCAGTATTGGCTTAGAAGTAATCGCTTGTCCACTAGATGGCGATCGCTGCAGTGAGACGTAATTTTGTTGGAAGTTAAAAGTGGGTTGGAAAAACAATGGACGCTTCATACAAGGACTGTAATTTACATGGCTTAACATCTAATAAGGATAGGGGCGATGTTCACATGAAGTGTAATTCCCATTTCTTCTTGAAGCCGAAATAAATCTGAGGATGTTTATCGGACATGCTTGGTTTTTACTGCAGGTAATGCTAATCTTGTAATATCAATAAGGACCTAGGTAATGTTACCATTAGCGTTGGTTGAGTGATGGAGGCATTTGATTTATTGCATTTGTAGAAAACTATAAATGCGGTTATACCAAGCAAATGTATAGCAGCACTGTTTGTATCTTTCGACTGTCATTTATTGCACGTGCTACAAAAATCATTCTGTGCAATGGAAGATTTACCAACGCTACACCGGGTCTGATACAGTTTTGCCTTTACATGTGGAGACTGAGACGCCTGTTTATTTTGTTAGTGCGCGCAGGGGTGTGAGAGGGGAATCGATGTGCTTTGATTACAGCTTGGTAGTTGTAGTCTGTGAAATTAAAAAGCACGGTGTGTGAAGTATCCAAACAATGACACCTTCATTTCATTATGGCTGCTTTAGCAAAACACCTTAAGCTACTGTGTAGTGGGTCCCATTTAGAAGTGGCTACTTCATTCGGCTTTCCTTGACTCATGGAGCTGCGTGAACGTTATTACAACTTTTCGCCACGATATGACAGTTTAAGTCCCATTTGATACTGTAAGGCGAAGCCATTGGTTTCAAAGGAGATTTTATTTGTGTCGCTAGCATAGCCTATTGACAATTTATGTTGTCAATAGGCCTACCTTATAATCCTACCTGTAGCTTAGGGAAGCTAACAACTTTCTATTAGGATCTAGTTTGTTAGTTACCGTTTTGTCATAACTCCCTGATGCATTTTTGCATTTAGAATAGCCAGAGCGTGTATATCTCAATCGAAAATTAAACAATATCGGGTGCCTATGGACTAGGCTGGGTGAACCCAGCCTGATCTGCCCGCTATTTATTTTTGATTTCTTAAAAGATTGAGCTTGGTCTGATGAAAGCCAGACTACCCATGGACCTCAGTTAAACAATGCAAGGGAACATGAATCAGCCTATATTTGCAATAACAATAACGGACAAAAGCTCTTCAACTTTGGCCCGTTAAAATGTGTATGAACAGTCTAGCTTAATGCATTTCATCAAGGCCCATTTGGACATGTCAGTTATTTGCACCACTGGTTAGATGTAAAACAGCATTTCGTTTCAGACTAGGCTACTGTTACTTAATTTGTGCATTAACAATAACGTTTCAGACTACTGTTACTTAATTTGTGCATTGACAATAAAGTATTACATGAACTAAAGATGACTAAAATCTTATGTAGAAGAAGAAACATTCACAAAAATCCATCCATCCAAAATGACCTTTGTTTTTGATAGCTGTTGAAAACGGCATGGAACTGACAGAGATGTTTTTGTTTATAAATACATAACAAATAAATAAATAAATAACATTATGCTGATACCTTTTGCTTTTCCCAAATACAATGTAGCCTACAGGTGTAAGTGACCTTTCATCAATCCAGTTGCAATGGATGAACTGTGATGAACTGCCCTACTTGTGATTGTTTAGAGATTTTAAAGGTTTTATAACAATTCTACATCTTCTTTGGCTATTCTACAATCTATTCACCTTTTCAGCACCAGTAGGGTACTTTCTGTGCAGCCGCACACACACACTCAGGCATGCCAAACAAGCATACACAAAAGTTTCAAGAGTGGGGGATGGAGTAAAATATGGAGACAAATTGAAGTGTGATTTATTTTCGCGGAACGGATGTACAGGACTGAGCGGCGGTCATATTTTGTACCGCTATGCGGTACATCTAGTTTTAGCAACACCGTATTTTGTGTGGCCCATAACGACCCAGTGGATCATGAAAATGTGGCAAAATTCACATTCCTTGCATGTTGTTGGTACATTAATCCCATTCAGATTGCCACTTATCTGAGATGTAAGAGTTCAGTATAGGTTTAAGGTCTGGGGCAGGCATTTGACATTCTGTGACTTCTTCATTGAGGGCTTGCCTAGCAGCACTGTCCGCTTTCTCATTTCCCCTCAGACCAACATGGCCTGGGACCCAGCAAAAAACTACATTCAAGTTCTGGTTCTTTAGATGTTCTAGTTGATCAAGCTCAGCTTTGGTTGTACTTTTTGCGTGACATTAAAGCCTACTGGAAAGATTTTTTAATTGCAATTTAATTGAATGCAATTTACTTTTACGATTAAATAAAATTAATTTATCCCTCTCACCCATAGTTTTCTATTTATTTACAAATGTACATAGGCCTACTGTAATTACATTTATACATAGTTATTCTACTGATCTTTATACTATTCATCCTGCACATAAACTTATTCTTACTACTCTTATAATGTTGTTTCTGTACTACAATGACACTGTTTCCACACTGCACATAGCTGTATGTTATGTACATATCTGTTATATATTTGTCATATTGAATATCCATATTTATTCTGTTTTATTACATTCTGTTAATACACTGCATATATCTGTATTATTATGACCGCCGCGCAGCGAACTTCTTGTTCAGACCATGGTCATCTCTAAGCTGGACTATTGTAATTCACTATTAGCTGTCTTACCCGCTTGTGCAACAAGATCATTACAGCTGATTCAAAATGCTGGAGCACGCCTGGTCTTCAATCAGCCAAAGAGGATACATGTAACTCCTCTCCTAGTTACTCTCCATTGGCTCCCTATAGTAGCCAGAATTAAATTTAAATCTCTCACTTTGTCCTATAGGACACTAACTAGATCTGCTCCTAGTTATTTTAATTCAATAATCAAGCCTTACATCCCCAACCTACCACCGCGGTCTTCTGGTGAGCGTGATGTTGTGTCAACCAGTCATGAAAACTGGGTCTAATTCCAGACTCTTTTTTTCTTCAGTGGTTCCATGTTGGTGGAATGAACTGCCCAGTGCTCTCCGTTCCTGTGGTAGTTTTGGGTCGTTTAAGAGGGGTCTAAAGACATTCCTATTCAACATATACTTAGTTGTTTAAAGCTTTTTATGTGTTATGGTTTATATAATGTTGTTTTATTTTAATTGGGCTGTTAATTAATTTGACATTATTGTTTATTATTGATATTCTCCTTAATGTAGTCTTAGCATGTCATTGTTTTTATATTATTGATTGAATTGACATTATTGTTTTATTATTGCCTTTCCCCTTTTTTACATTGCTTTTTATTAGGCTATTGCTTGAATTGATATTATTGTGTACTACAACTATTCTCCTTACTATATTTGACCTACATTTTAATCTGTTCCCTGTTCAATTTTAAATATTATTATGTTGTTTTGTATTTATATGTCGCTTTGGACAAAGGCGTCTGCTAAATCCATAACCATAACCATAACAATGAAACGTTACATTTAATGTACATGTAAACAATGAGTAGGCTAGTTTTGGTTGTTGTTGGTGGTGTTACTGCATCCCTTAGTTATGCCTACAATGCAAAATTGTTCCCTCGTGATTGTTAGACGCATTTCAAAACATCGCGACGTGAAATGCCACAACAAAACATTGTTTGTGAATCGGTCTTATTAGGAGTCCTCGCTTAAGCTGTCACAGACTCAGGCGCTACTTTTAGGGCTAAAATGCTTCCTGAATTACTCTTAGTAAAAAAAAATAGGAGTCCTAAAGTTACGAGTGACGAAGTTACGAGTACAAGCATCTCATATCAAATGACCATGGCATTATGCTAAGCAACATAAATCTCATAACGTTACAGCAACATCTCCTATGACCTACATTAGCTAGCTAGCTTCTAGCCACACAAGAAATGAATGATGTTAAAATATCTGCTTAGCATTCTAATAACAGAAGGGGCACATTTATGTGGACCACTACAACATGACTCATTATGTCTGTAACGTTAAAGGAACTGTATGTAAGAAATGTATTTCAATTAATCATAAAATGGCCCTGATATGTCACTAGGCATTAAGAAATCATGTTCATTTCAAATACTTATATCACTGACAACAGTAGTACAGCCAGGATATTGTCATTTAAAAAGTGAAGTTGCAGCCCTCAACTGATGTTGATGTTGTGTTTTGTCATGTCATGTTGTGTTTTGGCCTGATGCGCCACCCTCCACCTATCTACTAATCACAAAGTCAGTAGTGTTTCGGCATCCGGGTTGGCAACCTTGAGTCAGGGGGGAGAGGATACACTGCTCTAGTAATTTGAAAGTGATTGCAGTACCAGTTTTGACCACAATATTACATATGGTTCCTTTAACTGTATAAATCACTTACTTTCATAAAGGAAGCACACCATCCAGCACATACACATGGAAACCGATATTTTAGGTACTTGGCCACGAACTCAAAACGTGTCTCTCTGAAGCTCTGTTCTAGAATCTTTGCTCTGAAGTCTGTCCCCGTTGCTAAGCAACATCAAATAAACGAAATGACAGTCTTCCAGTATTAAATGTGTAATGCGTGTGCTTCCGAATGGATGTGTGTGGTTTGCAATTAGAATAAACAAGAAATAACATTTCCAATAATTTCCCATGATAAATGACATAATATTTGCACCTTCCTTACTTGTGAATCTCACACCGTATTTCAAGTAGGCTACACTAGTGAAATGTAATACAACATTGCCACCTAGCGTCCAGATGTAGGCTATTTAACATTAACGTGACATTGCTTGTTTATTCTTTCGTCAACTCCATGCTTTTAGGAAAACAATCTTTTTATCATAGTTCCCTCTTCAATGAGCGATTACCAGCTCGTTTTTGTAACAGAGATAGCTGTTTATTGTCCCTAGGTTTACAGAAACACCTATTCATATTAATACGTAGCCTATGGAGTGCTGCCGACCACTGTTCATTACATGGCCCAGAATGCCTTGCATGTCTTTACAACAAAACAACACAGTAAAACCTAAATGCCCGTAAACATATGCATTTGCATACTTGTAACATTTTTAATAATACTCTCCCATCATGATATTTAGCAATAATGAAAAATTTAATTTGAATACTGTCAATGTGAAAACAACTCTATTATGTAAGCTATATACAGTATAGCTACTGTTCTCCTTGCTGTTCCAGTTTGTAAGTCCATACTATCCCATGGCAGAGCAAGGATTTCATGATTGGGCAAGGTTGCCCGGAGACATTGTGGCTACATGGAGATATTGGGCATACTTGAAAGGCATTGTGATAGAAGGTGAATGGTGCGAAGGTGAATGGTGAGAGTTACCAAATACCTGTGGGTGGTTTGCGAAATGATGGAAACTTTTGGAATATTTCTTTTTTTTTTTTTAGCTTATGCACCCTCACACTTATGGAATGTTTTTTGTGACAAAATTAAATAAATTAATTAAATATGAAATCAATACATGAAATATGAAATAAATAATTAAAAGTTGAAATAAATAAATAAAAGATTAAATAAATAAATAAAAAGTTAAATAAATAAATAAACTGTTATACTGCTTTGCAAGCACACTTAATAAAAAGTTCTATGGACATGTGCAAAAGTTGGAGAAAGTCAGAAAGTCAAACCACAAACCACACCCATGAATAATGTAGCTGCTACAGACCACCCCATTTTAGATTTGCGTAGGGCGCAACAGTCAATATTCCGCCGGTAAAATAGAGACAGCGCCCAAGATCCGCCCACAAAGCGATTTCAATTGCGTTAAAGTGCAAGATATAGGGCCCTATCATGACATTCTAAAGTGCATCGTCACTCGTCAAAAGTCTATTCAAATTTAGTAGGATGTCCAGTTCACATTGGGAGGGGTTTCGTTATCAAACGTGGAGCGCATGGCGCAACAAGATGTTTCTAGGTTTTTTAATCAGTCATATGGGTGTGTTTGGGGCATAACATCATTTTAAACCAATGAGAATGACATCTGTCATTCCCTTTAACGGCGCAAAGCGCGATATGTCAAATAGTATTTTTGCATTCAACGGCGCATTTGAAGGAGGCTGCTTGCGAGACCGTATGGAATAGTCATTCTTAAACCATGCTTTACTAAAACCTAGCATAGCCTTCACGCATTTGCAACCGTCTATTATTTGAACTCATTAGCAAAGTGAAACTAACTTCACCAAGGAGTCAGTCAACGACAAGAAAGTTATATGCAGTTACTTTCACTATTGACTGACAATGGGTTACCATCGAAAACATAGGCTGGAAAAAGCAACACTTACCCTAATATTGCTCAAATGACTGAATAAAACAACATTTATCCTGCAGAGGAGTTGCTTATATCTCGTGACAGTGCGTCTTCAGCTGTGCTCCATACGTGTCTCGCCTCTCCCCTAATCACTTTTAACCGTCATTACCAATTTGCAAATGATGGTGAATAACTACTCATCATGAGATGTACAGTATTTCGTAATATCTCTATTCTAATTATGTTTCCCATTGTAATCGTGCAATTTGTGTTGCTTTGCATGGACGTGCACTGGTGTGCGTTCATGAATGATAAAAGGATGGTGCGTGCACCTGCCAATATGACTGTTGACACGCGCTCCTAAAATAGCATATGAACAACTCGCCATTGACTTCTGACCAGGTTTAGGTGGTGTACGATAGCGATTTTTAGACAACGCGCCAGGCCCCTCCCTAGGTTGTTAATTGCCACACCCCTGGGCGCAATGTTTAAAAAATAAACGTGCAAAATACCGAATTAAACTTTGCGCGGGTGGAAAACGAACTTTAGCCATGCGTAATACAGCCCCTAGCCCATACTCTTTTGATACCTTGAGGGAAATTTGGTCTCTGCATTTATCCCAATCCGTGAATTAGTGAAACACACTCAGCACACAGTGAACACACAGTGAGGTGAAGCACACACTAATCCCAGCGCAGTGAGCTGCCTGCAACAACAGCAGCGTTTGGGGAGCAGTGAGGGGTTAGGTGCCTTGCTCAAGGGCACTTCAGACCACGGCTCCTGGCGAACTTCTATCGCTGCACCATCAAGAGCATCCTCACCAACTGTGTCACAGTTTGGTATGGCAACTGCTCTGCCTCCGACCGGAAAGCACTGCAAAGGGTGGTGAAAACTGCCTAACGCATCACCGGTTCCTCCATCGAGGCCATCCAGGGCAAGTGATGCTTGCGTAAGGCACGCAGCATCATCAAACACTGTTCTCACCCCAACCACAGACTGTATAGTAGTGAAACACACTCAGCACATACTAATCCCGGTGCAGTGAGCTGCCTGCAACAACAGGGAGGGACTCGAGGGGTTAGGTGCCTTGCTCAAGGGCACTTCAGCTGTGCTGCCTACTGGTCGGGGTTTGATCCGGCAACCCTACAAGTTACAAGTCCGAAGCGCTAACCAGTAGGCCACAGCTGCCCCTATTGTTCACCCCACTCCCCTCGTTACAGGTTTCTCCTCATCCAAGCTAGCAGGTTCAGAGGAAGTTTCTTCCCTACGGCTGTCACCCTACTGAACTCTAGCTCTGCATCCCAGTGACAACCAACCAACTAAGCCCCCGCCCGATGCCTCCTTGCCTGTGCCTGTTGCGGTGTCCACGACCATGGCAACCTTGTCAGGGACAACCAGGAGGCGGACATTTTGCAGACATTTGCCCATCAACAACCCCTTCTCCCCTGGACAATTGCCTGTTAAAGTGCCCAACCTTTGCAGACATTTTACATTTTTTCCCCTCAACAGACCCCCCCATAATTGCACTACCCTATTCAACCCATAGTGTTCTATGTATGTTCTATCTACACTTATACATAGCCATATTCTACTGCTCATCATACTATTCATCCTGCACATACACTTATTCTTACTACTCTTATAATATTACTATTTCTTACCACACTGCACATAGCTATACATATCTGTCTATATGGTTCATACTAAATATCCATATTTATTCTGTTTTCTTATAATATATTCTGTTAATACACTACATATCTATATTCTTACTACTCTTATAATGTTACTGCTACACTGCACATATCTGTATATGTTGTTCATACACTGTTCATGCTACATAGCCATATTTATTCTGCTTTTATAAGGTTACTGCTATGATAAGGACACTGCACATATTTATATTTAATTTACATAATGTAAACCACCTAATGTCAACCAACTTTATACTACTGTCAATACTGTCTACACTGCACTATATATTTGTATATCACATTGCACTTTTTCTGCTTTTTTGCACTTCTGGTTAGACACAAACTGCATTTCGTTGTCTTTGTACTCTGCATAATGACAATAAAGGATGCCTTTAATGTGAACTAAATACTGACCAAATACTGAACTTAAAATACTGAAAGTAAAGCTTCCACCTTAAGAGACTAGTCGAAATGTAAATCTTGGTTGTGTAAATTTTCAGTTTAAATCTGCTGTGCTATGAGGCTGAAACACTAGGACATTTGCAAGTTTGTAGTGTTTCTATACCGATTCTATACCGTTTGTCTGTCAGGGTGTGCAGGCTAAGCTATACTTTAACTTTGGTCACATCCCAAAGTTCCCTTTTTCTTAAGGGTCTTTTGTCCACTGTTTCACAGAGAACAGAGAGAGAGAGAGAGAGAGAGAGAGAGAGAGACTTTTTAGGTCTGATTTCTCTTTGGAAGGGTGTTTCCATAGCAACGCCGAGGCAACGCTTTTTCCCCTCTCTGTGTGTTTTTAATTAGCTTGCGGGCTGCCAGCGGTGGGGGTGATCAGGGGGATGAGAGTGGAGAACAGGAGCAAGCCGTTCTTTTTAAGGTCATGAGCAAGCCCGGCTCACTCTTCAACAATCCCCTTTTCCTATTTCTTCATAACCAATTTGCTGAGCCTCCATTGTTAGAAAAGACAAAGAGACAATACTTTGTCACCTTGAGGATTTGTTTAAAACATGGAATGATAAAGTGAAATCAAATGCAGTTCCAACAGAGCATTAGAACATCGATAAGAAAGAAATAAACACACCTGGGAACTGTGTTTTCATAAAGAGCACAGTGGCTCTGAAAGCATTCTTGTTTCTTCCATGTGTTGACAGCAGGGGGCGCAATTTAATTGTGTGAATTCGGAGCTTTTGGCTCCTGCCTAACAAAAACAAACAAAAAACATGATTACAGGTTGTGCACAGCAACACAGAAGTGCACACATACATGGCCTACATACTATATATATATAGGCTACACACAGCAGCTAGCAATGTGCATCCTGTTATAACAGGGACTTAGATGAACTAACAACTTATGCTTCACATATAACCAACAACATAAAAATCAATCCAACACAACAGAACTCCAATAGCAGAAGCCTATGCCCACAGGCTGTGCCCCCTTCGTGTACCTACATCGAAGGGTCATCCTTCCAACTCAGAAAAAATCATGGAGCCTCCATCCTCGGCTCCAGCTCACTCAATAAGCTGCTGTTGTGTATGGCTGGTGTGAATTTAGTTAGCGAGCGAGTGGGCGCATGGCAGATGAGAAAGCGGTCCGCGTGGGGGCGTATGGCACAGGTACATGGGCTCTCAGAAGCAGCGTGCTAGTGGGCCAGCGCTGCCCACCCTGTGGCCTTCCACGACCCCTGTACTTCCTGTCAGAAGGATGCCAGCCTCTCACTACCAGCTTGCGCTCAGTGCAGCTCTCTGTTTCAGTACGTCAACATGTGAGACATTCTTGTGACCAAATGCACATATTATTGCATCAACAATATACAGCGTATATCTATATACATCCACTGTTCGGGAATTGGTGTGACCAATGCTGCAATACTTGGTTGTTAAGTAAATGTTGCCTTAATACAGTTGCCTTAAAAATGAATGATCCACAAAAAAAAAGAATTATATGGGATATGGCCCATGATGCAAATGCACAGTCAACGATTCAGTTTCTTTTTATGATATGGTGCTGCTATGGGCAAGATACACTAGACTTTAGCTGTTAAAAATCAATATTAGACTCCTGAGCCAGGTTTCTCTGTCTTCGTCAGGGGGCTGCGGCACGAATACAGGGACGGGAAGCCACTTTCAATGCTATTTTCTGTTGCTATGACCCACTACAGGAAAAGAAACAAACCAATGTAACCAACCTGGCAGTGACAGTTTTTACTAAGGGGTGTGAGTGTGAGTTTGTGCGCACTATGCAGCTTGTGTGTGAAACACAAGTTGTACAGACACACAAGTGACAAAAAAAAAAGATGCATGCATGCAAATCGAACAGCTCAGAGCACACAGAAACTGTGAAGCCTAAGAGGCTGTCACGGGTCCAGTGACACAGAAGGGGTGTGTGATATAGCGGGTTGTAAGGGTAAAGCCAAAAAGATCAACTGTCTGTCGTTGTGTTTTGGAGAAGTGCGGAGAGTTGTGTGTTATGTAAATGGCTGGTCATGCGTTCAGTGGTGTAGGATCTATCTATCCACCACACCTTGCTCAGAAGTGCGGCACTCAAATAGCATATTCATCTGCAGTGTTACGTAACCATGAATGTGTATTATGTTGTTTGAGTATGTGTGTGTTTGTAGATATTTCTGATTATGCCTTCTCTCGCTCTCCCTCTCTCTCTCTGTGTCTTCATGGTCAGTCTTACATCACCCTGTCTTCACAACCACTCCATACAGTTGATACCCAGGTCAAACCCATGCTGGGTACTGCATGCAGACCACCTCATGCAGAAACAAATCCCCATGCCACTGTAATAAACTGCACAAACAAAACTGCACACACAAGAGACAGTAGCATCCACAAAGTCAGCAGCATCCTGTGTAAATATGTCCACGTCCATTCCAAAGTTCAAGTTTCCCCATGTGTTGTGGATGCTAGCCTCCTCCCTCGCAGCATGGCCCTGTAGTATACTGTGTGCATAGTGGATGCTTTTCAGCTGTCCTTGCCTCCTACTTGTTTGTGCGTCATAGAATAGCAATGAAAGTGTCTTTGCTCAATGCAGTCTGTGAGCCGGGCTGCACAATATAAAAAGGAATTTATATAACAAAGCTAAAGAAACCAGACAGGACAGATCACTTATGAGAGACAGCAGTGGAAAAATACTGGACCTGTCAAATGTCTTCTTAGTGAAGCTATTGCCAGCCCTTCTCTTCCACTGCTTTACCTTATGTATATTTAAATAATGGCAACTTTGCTTTCATCCATCTTGGATAATACTGGGCAATACATGTCAAAGTCACAAACCATTATCTCATCATTACAGGCAGAAGCATGCCTGAAGGCTGGGGTTGATATTCAGGACATTTACCTCATATGCAAAATAGAAGATAATTTTCAATCTCTAGGTTAGTGTAATGATGCCACGTTCCCCATGTGGGACTTTACAGAATTAATTGATTTCTAGTATACCGTCCGCATTATTTGATTGATTATATGATTTCTAGTTGTACTGTCCCCATTAGTCACTCTTCTGTATGAAATAGCCTATTTCACTATTGTGTTCCTGGTGTTAGCCTACATGTAATCTTCTTGTAGACCTACTTTTTGCTAGGAGATGAGCATAGAAAGAGGTTAGGTGAATACAATTAGGCTATCATAGTCCAGGAAATGCAGTTCTTTTTGTGTAAGATTTGTCAGATTTGATATTCTTCGTTTGACGTAGACGTCACCATCTCAGGAAGCTCCTCCGATGTCCACTTAATTTGTTTCTTGTTTTAATTTTGGAAATTTGCCTGCCTCTCGTAGGCGTTCCTGACTACAACTGACAGCTGTTGACAGTTGGCCTTTGCTAATTTGACAACCCAAATAGGAGGACGCGCTAGTCCATTATTAATACGCTATTCTAGAATTAATCGTTCAAAACATAAACGAAAATTCCAAGAGATTCCGCCCCGTAACTCATTTTTTTTCATGGGTTTTACGGGTTAGAGTAATGTTGTCAAATAAGCCATCACTTCAATTCATCGTGTTTCCTTACTCTCTGACAACATATGGTGATCATTTTTGGAATGGTTACAGTTTATTTTCCATTATTTCCTACATACTGGACCTTTAAGACGAACACCTGTTCTTTGTTGCGTGTTTGTAGAATATTCTGCATGAAGTGAAAGCCGGGGTGCGTTATCTGTTGAAATCCCCCTCCTCTCAGAGTGATTCCGAATTATTCAGCGAACAATTTGTATCAAAGCAGATTACGTTCAACATAATCTAACAGATATTCCTTACACTGCTTAGTAGCCTAGATAGTTTAGGTGATAGATATTTAAATCGTACTTGGTAGCCTAGGCTACTCAGAGATTGAGATACAGCAAACTACCACTCTCCGATGCTCCGAAAAGGTGATAGTGGGGAGGGAGGAGTTTTGATCATCACATGTCAGACTGCCTGTGTTTGGCGCTGCTCTCGCTCTCCCACTCCCTGATGTTCCGGTGACGGACGCACTTGCGCGCTGACGGAAGGCACAATTCGTGGCACTGTGCTGAAGTGAAGAGAGAGCTGTGCTGTTCTAACGTCCCGTCCGTTAGTGTCCAGTCTGGCAGACTTTTTTTTTCATTTTACAAACTACAAGTTTTAATACTTCCGTGTTCAAAATGGCTGACCAAGCGCAGACAAACAGCGATGGAGAGGAGAGGAGCGTACCCAGAGGGTTTGCTCGACAAGGTGCGCTGAGACAGAAGAATGTTCACGAAGTGAAGGACCATAAGTTTATTGCCCGTTTCTTCAAGCAGCCAACCTTCTGCAGCCACTGCACGGACTTCATCTGGTGAGCAACAGCTAGTTCTGATAAGATGCGTCTCTCTTTGAGCCTGTGCAGCACTTCGCCAGAGCTAACCGATCATACAAATTCCTGCAAACAGGTGGAAAACTCATCGCTTTAAAGTACAGGAATGTACATGTCATTAAATGTTAACCACACTTCATCGTCCTTGCGCGCTAGGCTTAGAGCTAGAAAAGTGTAGCCTACTTCATAACGTGGATTTATCCCGTGATTTTCGCAATTTTGTGTCTTTAGATGTTAGATTTTATTGCGGAATTAAATGAACACAATATCATCAAAAATAACACAAAAGGAAACAAGGACTCTGCTCTAGTAGTGTCTGATGTAATTTGTAAAAATTTGAACTTCTATCAAAGGCACACTGTAAAACATTTCCGTGTTTTGTTGCAGGGGATTCGGGAAACAGGGATTCCAGTGTCAAGGTAAGCATTTGTGTGCAAAAGTGGCCTGATTGTTCTTTCCCATTCCGCCATCTGTACCACCCCGTTAGTCAAGACAAACCAATCAACAAGGGGAACCTGGTCAGAGATTTCTTTTGTACAATCAACATGCCGCAACTTGTAGCCTGTCATTTGTGTTGGCTGTAACTATTGTATTTAACATAGGCCTACTACGCGACCCTGACAACATTTGTATCCTAAACTTAGAATTGTATGAAAGTGACTTTTTCTGTTTTGTGAACATGTCACAAATGCATGATGTCGTTATACCACATAGATATTAATTTGCGGAATGGTAGCCTATGCGCTTCCGCGGCTGATAACACCATCGGTAATGCAAGTGAATTTGAATTAATATTTTCATAGGTAGTGACAGGTAATGAATGTGATTAAAAGCAATAATGCAATCTAGAGAGGTTATCGTTACAATGATCACACAGCACATGGTGCAGTGGGCATCATTAATACATTGTATTCATATAATAGAATTAAGACTGCGTTAACCGAGGGTTTGTTGTCCTCAATATGTGTTTGTCTGATGGGTGCCTTGAAATCCTTTGCATTGCAAATCTGTATCTTAATGAAGCAATACTGAAGTTATTCTGCCGCCCCTATGGAAATCATCATCTGCTTAGATGTGCCAGAGATATTGGATACAAAATAATGACCCCTGCTTGTCACTGTATTGTTAATCACCTACTGTAAGCTGTAGAAGCTGTCACCATTTGAATCTCAATTGGCTGTTGGCTGTGTTGGATGAAGTCATGGCTGAATGATGTGCTTTGCTGCATATGATATGGGATGAAGCAGTTTTTTTTTTTCTGAGACTATAAGGTAGAGCAGCGTGTTGATGAAACCAAGGATGTGGTTAGTTCCATGTTCTGTTCAACTCTTATTGTAACACACACACACACACACACACATACACACATCACTTTATGGAGGCTCTCTTGCTCCTTGTTCACCAGCTAGTCACACCTCTGTGTTCTGCACTGGCCTACACTGACCCTCTTTACTAATTGATGGAGTTTCCAGTGCAAACCAATAACCGCTACACTCGGGCTACACACAGAAATCATATGAGGACATACATTGTCTGACTCTACAAAGTCCACATACACACACACACACACACACATTTGAAATTCAACAGAAAAGATATTTTGACCTATTGCTTGTTGTGCAAATCTTGTGTGGTTTTCTGCTTTGTGGGGCCCCTTCTCAGAATTGTATCACTGAAAAGAAGCTCAGAGACGTAGTTCATGAGGACGGCCTCAGAAGGGACTCTCTTGACTTTGGCACAGAACAAATTTCTCCAGGGGTTGATTACCTACCCACCCACATATCTAGTCATCCTCAATCCTAAAACACACACACACACACACACACACACTCGCACACACTCTCTCCCTTCCTTAAATGCCCCCTCCTCCTCCCTCCTTCTCCCTTCCCAATCCCACCCTGCTGAAAGGAGGAAAATTGGCTTCATGAGGAGGCTACAATTACCGGTCACAGCGGGTCAATGGCACTGGCGTGTCGAGCAGTGGAGCGGTTCAGCTCTCCTCTCCTCCATTTCCCAGTGGCGGGCAGCGGGTAGCAGCCTAATTGCTGGTGCAGGGGTGAGTGCAATTGTGCAGGGAGGGCAATGGGAGGAGGGCACCGTTTACTGCGGTGTTTAAGGCTGGCAAAGTACCCCCCTCGTCCTCTACACACATTCCCCCCACCTCCAACCCCCAACCCCCTTGACCACCTCCCGAAAAAGCAAAAAACATACCATTTCAGACACCTGTTGGAGAAATAAATCCAACTGTCTGAACCACGTTGATGTCGGTGTGTATGATCCGTCAGCAGACATACTTGGCCAGTCCATAGTTTTTTCATGTCCATCTGCAACTTGTGTCTAATACCCTGCTGTTTCAACAGTTGCTGCAGCTTTACTGTTGAAAGAGGTTAGAAGTCTCCCGTGTATGTGTGTGTTTGTGTTTGTGTGCCCTTTAACTGGAAGGCTGTTTGAAAAAACACTCCTTGTTTTCTTTTGAGGCTCCTTTTTCTAGGGTCTCTCTGTTGAAGTCTGGTATTGATCGGCTGTTATCTCCTGTTCCCATCCCTTCCTCATCCCTTCCTCTGAGCCAGCGGGGGAAGAGGGAATTCCTCTCCCTTGCAAGGTCAGGCCCAGGCCTGCCATGGTGCCTGCGGAGATTCTCTGGGCGTGTTGTACAGGAGCTTCTGCCTCAGAGGCTGAGAGAGCATTGTGTTATCATTCCACTGTTACGGGAGACTTGTATTACTAGAGCCATTGTCCCTGGACCCACTTGGGCATTAAGTGCCTTGATAAAAGGCGCAGCAGTGGAACTCTTCAGGCTACTGCATGCTAGCCCAGCCCATCCTTAACCACCATGCTACCACCACCCCACCGCACCACAAACCGTTCAGTACATCAATTAAAAAACATAAAACATTTCACATCAGTGATGTGTAGCCCTGTGTAGAGCATAGCCTCCTATATGGGAACCGCCAAAACCCCCATCTACCACTAGCCATTACCAGAGCTCCTGTAACATACTGTAGGTTCAGTTTTTCTGTGTTTGGGATATCTTCCAGTGAATTGTCACTGGAGCTGGAAGGTGGAATGTACCGTGCATGTGGTAGTAGCACACAGTAAGCCGTGAGAAAAACCCCTTATGGCAGCTCCCCTTCCTCTCTTCATCTCTCATCCCTCCTTTTCTCCTTCTCCCTTTCCTCACCTCTACACCCCCACCATCCCTCCATCTATGTTAGGTAACACTTTAGGGGTGTAATGAGTGTTAATGGAGCTGAGAGAGACGAATGTGCTGAAATGGGCTCATTTGGGCGCTGGTGAAACAGTTCAGCCAGTTAGCGGCCTTTCCCTCCAGGCTGCCAGGTGCGTTATCACTTGCGGATGAGCCAGATCTCTGACTGGCAGGGAGGGACTTAATAGCCCCACGTGTGCCAAGGGGAGACGATAAAAGAGTTCATGCCACCGATCGCTAATTGTCGCTGGAGGATGCGGCGGCGATAAAAGTGGAGGTGGAGGCGGTGGAGCGATCGGTGTGGATAAAGCGCAGTCGCACCGATTCACAAAGGCAGGAGATTGAGGGATGATTCAGACGAGACATGATGGATGGAGGGTCCTGCGTCAGAAAAGCAAAAAAAGATGTGTCAATTTGTGCGTGGGTGGGGAAGGGGTGAAGAGAGAGAGAGAGAGAGGGAGAGAGAGAAAGAGAAAAAAAGAGAGAATGAGGGTGAGGGGGAATTGAGAGATGAGCAGAGATGCAAATGCAGAAAGAGGAAGAGAGAGAGAGAGAGAGAGAGAGAGAGAGAGAGAGAGAGAGAGAGAAAATAAAGTGACAGAGAGAATAGGGAGGAGATGACTGGGGAGAATAGCAGTGACATGACATGACTCTCTGCTAACTGCCAGCGCCCCTAACAAGTTTTAATGTGTGTGTTCAAGCCACATACTTTAAAATGTGAAGAGTGAAGAGACAAGTACGTGTTCCCAATGACACTTCAAGCCCCAAGCAACAGCTATCAATGAAGAGCTTCTCTGCTTTTGCGTGCATTCTCACCACTTTTGAATGGGCCCATGCATAAAAATGGTCCTGTGTATGGGGAAGGATTGGGCATTTATTAGATAAGATCCCTTTATGATTGAGAGAATGGGGTCAAGTCATGTCCAGTATATGTTAGGGGAATTTTTGTAGCGTGCGTGCGTCATTAATCTGTTTCATGAATAAAACAGTGACGGCAACAGGCATCATGTCTTTGCTTTCATCGCCCCTGCAGCGTATCAAATCTGAAGCTGAATCATTCAGGTGGCATATTGTGGTGAATCGCAGTATCACCACAGTTTTGCATTGACTGATAGTGAGCTGCTTGTGTATAGATCTATGTTAGTTATCCTACAGATACATGTAAATGGATTGATCTCTCTCTCTCTCTCTCTCTCTCTCTCTCTCTTTTCTTTTCTTTCTTTCTTTCTTTCTTTCTTTCTCTCTGTTTTTCAGTCGTTATCTCCTTTTCTGTCTGTATCTTATGCTTCCCCTTTTGCTCGATCTCCCTTTATCTTTGCTGTAGCGAATCCAGGCATGTGAAGGTGTGGACCCTTTGAAGGCACTAAAAATAGCCTAAGTGTTCCATGGAGATCCAGTGAAATGGTAGAGGAGGAGGGGGGCATGTGTAGGTGTGAGGGGAGAGGAGCTCTGAGCGATGCTCCTCTGAATGCGTAGGAAAATACATTTATATTCCAGCATGGCGGCCTGTGTGGAAGCACACACATGAAAATGAGCTTGAAGAGGCCAAGCTTCTTTTGGGAAGGAATAGCTGGATTATTCATTCGGAAACATTACTGATTGTAATGGCAGTCCCTTTTACGAGTAGTCTTGTTGGTTGAGTGCCGTGAATGTGACAGTCCCATCTGAACACCTAGAAAACAAGTGAAGCTCGAGGAAAAAGGAATGTTGTGATTTGTTTTTGTGTGTGTGTTTGGTGACGTCACTCTCTCCCCACACAAACCCCCTTGTTGTATCCTCTGTTAGAAACTTACCACCCCTGGGCTGTGTGAACTACTGTATAGGCCCATCTCATTTACACACACACACACACACACACACACACACACACACACACACACACACACACACACACACAGGAGGAAGCACGTTAACATGGGCCAGGGTCTGATTAATGAGGTGCTTTGGGTTGGAGGTGTTGATTGCCCCCACCCTAGCTGAGCCTCATGAATGGGTTACTCTTGAATACATGTACATCGACATCTAAGTTCCATTATTTAATGTTTGGAAAGCGTAGCTTCCCACAGTGTGCCTTCCTTCCACTTTGGTCCTAGAGGTCGAGAGAACATGTCTTTGGATTTTAGCTCTGTATTTAAAACCTCTTTGGAGATCCATTGAAATAATATGGGGTGTAAAAGTAAAAGGCTTGTTGAGAGAAGATGGGAATGTAAGCCACGAAGAGACATTTGTTTAGCTGCAATTCTAGGTGCAAGTATATCAAAGAACTGTCATTTCCATATTCAGGTATTACTATGCGAGTGCTAACTCTGCAGTCTTTCTTCCACATTTGACAGGAGAAACAATCGATGGTTATGTGTTCCCATTAACGTGTGTGTGTGTGTGTGTGTGTCTTGTGGTGATACAAATGGTCAGTGTTTGTGTGTGTGTGTGTGTCTTGTGGTGATAAAAATGGTCAGTGTCTAACCTCTGCCTGTGTGTGTGTGTGTTTGTGTGTGTGTTTTTCTCTTGTGGCGATACAAATGGTCAATGGTTATTTAACCAGATGTGGTTTATTGGATTCGGTAGGTTCTTAAGGATCACATTACCTCTGCATTATTTCTTTTTTCCCCTGAGGAAGCTGTATCAAAGGGATCTGTCAAGCCATTAGAATAATGAAATGGCAACCTGAGGGTTGCATCAGGGGAAGAAAGAGCTATTCAGCTATAAGACAATAATGGCCTCCAATTACCTCTATGATCCTTCTGTGTGAACTCAGTGGCGTCCACAAACTCTGTTTCCTTTTGAATGCCATTAACCCCACGCCCGACTGATTTGATTATCAGTTGCTACTTCCTCCCTATTTTCAACTTGCTTACTGTGTTCACACCGTTTACTGTTTAGAAGACACCATTGTTTGTTGTTTAGCCGATATCCTTATGGGTGAAGCATGATTATACTCTCTCTCCATCTCTCTCTCGCTCTCTCTCTCTCTCTCTCGCTCATTACTATTGCTTTGGTTAATCAGTGTAACGTTCAGCCACGGCAGATTCATTTTGTCGGCTTTAACCCCTTCACCTGAAAGCAAACTCAATGCTCTTAATTAGAGGATACTTTGGTGAAAGGCCTCCACTTTGTGACCTTTGTTTTGGTCTGGCTAGTCTCTTTTTTTTTGCTTTGTGTTTGATGTGTGTGTCGGGGTCGGTCCTATTTGATGTGTGTACTGACTGGCTGCTGACCGGGCAAGGGGTGGATTAAACGAGTGGGGAGACGGGGCTGGGTCAGGGGCAGCCCCACACTGTCCGGGTTTTAGCGCCATCAGGGGTAAATGACGCGCCGACCCCTAGTCGTAAAGGGGAAGCCTTGCCTCAGCATGGTTGTGTGTGTGCTTCTCAGATGTACACTTTCCATTATAGACAAGCTATATACCATACAGTGCTGCTGCTATAGTTGGCTCCATTAGCTACTGCTGTGCTACACTGTAAGATATGTCTCCTCAGTGTTGAGTGATCAATGCGAGCATGTACTTTTCTATTTGTTGAGTTTATGAGTAGAAAAACATAGCAGTCATGATCACTTCTGTTAGCTAATCAAAGCTGGCAGTGGCAAAGACTTAGATTAAGATAAAATGAAAAAATGCGGAAGTCATGAACGTCATCCAGATTAATGTACTGTACCTTGATCAAGTTTGAGTGTGCTGGAGAAACTTGAAGGCGTATCACAGTATCAGAATCTTTTCTTTTGGGATGTTAAGAAACTGAATACAAAACAGACAATGTAATAATGGCAAGAACGGTAGTGTGGCCGGATTTGTGATATTATTAAACAATTTATTAATGGGATTTTTTTTTAACTGACCTCAATCTAATTAAGTTGAGCCACTTTCAAGAAATCACTAGTTTATTCTTAAATATAAACTTGAATTCTTGCTGTAAATGGAATGGAACTGACACAAGCAAGAGTGACCTTTATATCTGCAGCGAAAGTTCCAAAAGGAATTTCATGCACAATCATGCACACCCTGTTGACACACCTTGTGAGGCTGCCTGGTCCAATCAAGTGGTAATACGGTTTTAGCCATGTTGTTTTTTGCACATTCTGGTATGTAGGGATAGTGCTCTAACTGACAGCATAATAATGGGGAAGGGATATAGGGATGAAGAAATAGAGGAACATTTTAAAGAATGCCATTTCAGTGCTTTAGTAAAACAAAGTAAGGTAGGGCTTCTCACTGATGACAAATATAGGGCTTCTCACTGATCACAAATATAAAGTATTGCTAGGTGTTCAGTATTTTTTGTAAAGTGCCGTCATATATAAAGTAAGTGCATCAAGTATGTTTTGGCATAAGCTGAAAGGTGTGAGGCACTGAGAGTGTATAGATTAGAAAGGAGTGAAACAGCAGCAATTGATTGGCTCCTGCTGGGCTGTAGGCGGAGCCTGTCATCTCTGGGTTTCAGCTTGAATAGGTCCTGTCATTACAGGTTGGGCCCAATTGGGATGAGGATAAGAGGATAAGAGACCATGGAGGTACTATACAGACCGGCAAAGAGGGAGGAAGTTCCGGCCCCATTCATTTCGATGGCTGATGTGAGGCTAGCTAACTCAAAATATACTCAGTGTGGGCTGTCGCCATCTTCCAAAAAAAAAAAACAAGCCGTTCAAATTCATACAGCGGCTTACTGTGATGGCTATGCATGCTGGACTTCTGCACAATGGCATCATGCATAGTGTTAAGTCCAGCATGCATTGCTTTAAGTCAGCGTTGTCTCCCTGAAGGGAGAGGCTCCCTGAAGATGAACACACCCTTTGTGTACACCAGTGATGTGGCAGCTAATTGCCTTGCTTGTGAACATGTGGGCAGAAGTAAGCACTCGAGGGACGCCATTTTTAAAGATGGTGGATGCTAACTGGCTGAAGTGAACCCTCCAAATTCTGAGCCACCCTTAAGAGACACATGCCTGTTCTGCCTAACACTGCTGGCTGAATAACTTCACTGAATAATCTTTTTTTCTTTTTTTCTTTCCTCCCGCCTTTCTCTCTCATGACGTTATTTTTGTGGAGCTTATCACCAGCTTGTCAGTACATCTTTAGACACCCAACAGTGCACAGCAGAGCTGTCTTTCTAAATGGTTGGCTGTTCTGCCAATCTGAATGATTTCATGGAATGCAAGAGATGAGGAACCGTTGACAGACAGATCAGATGAGCCATTGAGCGATGGCTCCTATGACACTTGTCAGAGATACACACTGACAAACATGCACACCAACTTCCTTCTTGCACACTTGGTTCTTGTCATCTCTGGGTCCGGCACGTTGTCTCTATTCCTTTCACTCTCTCTCTCTCTCTCTCTCTCTCTCTCTCTCACACACTCACACACACACATGCAAACTCACTCTCACACACATACACACGTCACACACACACTCACACACAGACAGTCATAAGCACTGATAAACATTTAACAGTGTTCATGCAAACAGCATGTTTGTATGGTTTGGCTATTTCCACTTCACAAGCAGGCCCCTGTAAACAGAAGTAGGCTAGTTGGCTAAAGCTTCTGCTGAGCTGTCTAGTGTATAACAGCTTGTAATGTCACACCGTTAAAGTGTGACATCACAGAGAGGCAGAGTATGCTGGGCCACATCACGCACTGCATTCTGGGTAGAGATCAGGAAGAGGACAGGGCAGACACGGTTGAACATACCCTCTATGTCTTTTTGGTGCAAGCCCCATTACTCTAATTTCCCATTTATTAGCCAAGGTTTATACATTGATTTTGCAAAATTTCTTCAGCTATGAGGTTAATACATGGAGGTAGTTAATATGGTATCTTTGCTGAGGTAATGCCAAACCATGTCATTTGAAAAAAGAGCAGTAATGTGGAATGCAAATACTCCCATTTGGAAAACATAAACACCAATTTCCCTTATGTGATGCTGTTTTAGCTTTTTCTTTTTACTTCAATGATTCACGTGAAGAGAAATCTTTCCCGAAAAATCGTTGAAATGGCTAAGAGACATATCCTCGACGGCAATGTTCTGGATGCTTCTGGATAGCAGACAGAGTGAGAGAGCCACGAGGGTCTAGTGGTGGGGGAGAGTAGGGATGGAGCTGGTGGTTCGTTCTCCCTGTGTGAGCGCTAATTCGGGCTGAGCACTGGGACCGCTCGGTTGGTCCCATCCAAACGGTCTTACGCTGGTGAGTCAGCCCAGCTAGGTTAAAAGGATCCTCGGGCTGTTAGTCACACTTTTAATTGAAACAGCATTATTTTAGGACACAGGCTCACTCTGGAAACTCAGTTACCTGAGAGAGAGAGAGGGAGGGGCAGACAGTGAGAGAGCAAAAGCGAGTCTATCTGAACCTATCCAACCAGCAAAAAGCCACTAATGCCCTGTCAAAGGCAGCATAATGGACTTGTAGCATTCTCATAGCAATAAGATGGCATGCTGCCCTGACTAGCATGAGCCTCAGCTGTGCTGTATATCTATAGGTAGTTGTCACGTTTCTGCTAATAATGACAAAATTGATTAACAATGCCCTGTCAATCGTCACTCCAGAGACACCATTTGAACCTCAGCTGACAGCCGATCAATACTGACCCCGACAGGACATGAATGCTACCGTATCAACCCAATCGATGTTAATGTGGCCTTTTTGCCCACAGCCTTCCAGCAAATCCTGTTGGAGCCTTCAGGATGTCACCATATTTTCTATGAGACATACATTTAAAAAAAAGTTCATTCATTTCTCTCTTGATCTTATCACAGAAATAGTCAAAAGGGACATCAGAGTGCAAAGCACTCAGACGGGAAGCCTCTAAACGCTCCCGGAAATTCAGTTGAGTGAAATTGTGTTTGTGTAGTTGCCTGGAATTGTCCAATGGATCATAATCATGACCAAGAGAAGCTTCATGGAGGCTACTGTAGTTCATACATTAGCAAACAAAACTGCTACTTGTCTGCTCCTGAGAGATTCAAATAAATGGCATTAGAAGCCTCTATGTGATTGTGTGCATGTGTTTCCTGAGGAACCTAAGGAAGTCAGTAAAACCATTGTCTTGTGTCTGTGACCAGTACTGTATGTCTGGTGAAATCTTGTCCCTTCTCAGTGATCCTTGGAAATACATGTGGTTGACCTTCACAAAGACCCCCCTGCACTGTTAATGTTGTTAGCCATGTGGCCTCCTTATGTGGAACATTCTGGAACATTATTAACACTTTCTCCGAGTGGGTGCACTGTATAAGGAGCATCCAGGCCATGATGATGATGATGACTCAATGCTTTGTTTTCATGGTCATAGTTTATCTGCGAAGGCTGTCAGCTTTCAAGTGTGTGTGTGTGTGTGTGTTAGAGAGAGAAAGAGCGCTTGTGTGTGTCCTAGCTGTAGGAAGACTTGGATAATTGTGTTGCGGCACTCTTGAAATGACTTAACCCGCGAGGCTTTTGCCGGTTGCCGTTGCTAAGCAACAGGCTGCTGAGACGAGAGGATGCGCGCTGTCACAGAGTGTCCATCAGCGCGGTGCCCGGCACACCTCACGCAGCCATGCTGCTCCACATACGAGCACTGCCACCGATTATTTTCAGCCAAGCACTCCTTTAATATTTGGGTTATTGCACCAGTGCGGTTAAATAGAGTCTCCCTACTGGATTGCTCCAAAGTATTTGTTTCTTAATGAGACGGACTGTGATGGTTTGCACTTCCCTTGGGTGTCTTATTGCGTTAGATGAGACTAACTGTAATGTAGTGAAAGGGATAGTGGATCATTTTTTTTCCATTCAGAGGCAGAGATCTACAAATGTAGATGACCTTGGTGAATGTGAGAAGTTCATTGCTGATGAAATAATTCCCCCCTTAGCAACACACTACTGTGCCTTGAGAGAATGACTGAGTGCAAGGTAGTTGGGGCCTTTTGTCTGCTTGTGTCTGGACACTACCACCCCCCCCGGTTGCTAAGCAATCTGTAATCTGTATGCGGTATTACATGGTATTTGATTGTCAGACGCATCTTTCTCTTAGCGGAGACTGGGAAGGACTGCTCTGTGTAGAGATGCTGTATGCGCGTGCACCCTAGCACCGCCTCAGGTACAGTATGTTCTGTGAGCAGAATGTTTATCTGTGCTGGCTTCAGGTACGACATGGAGGCTTTCTCTGAAGTCCAGAGTTCCACAGGTGAATCATCATCATCATCATCATGTGAATCATCATCATCATGCATGTTAATATGGAAATATTAGACTCGGCTTAATATTTAATTCATTACTAGTAATTACTAGTCATTACTAGCCAAGTGTGTAGTAAAACAGCTTCTGGTAGAGCTGCATTGTCATCTGGTAAGCATTTGGTCCAGGTTTGGTTACTGAACATTGTGACTTCCTGTCACTTGGATAAAAAAACTCCCATAATTTAGCTTTAGCTTTAAAATACTGTACATAGCAGCCCAATGCACTGCAGTTGCAGCAAATCCTTTCCCAGTTCTGGCAGGTACAGTATATCCTCTCTGCTCTTGTGTTGTGGTTGTCTCTCCCCCACTTTTGATCTCTGTGTCCCCATACTCATGTCCTGCGGGCTGTGTGTTGGTCTGGAGGGGGCAGTTGACATGGCCACACTGTAGCCCGAGCTCTGCCTGCCCTGCCCTGCCCTGCCCTGGAGCCTAGTGCCAGCTTCTCCACCGCTGTCATCCATCCCACTGAAAAAGCCATAGAAAGCTGTGAGAACATGAGAGAACCGATGAGGACCACTGCATATGTTTATTGTGAAACAATTTCATTCAACAGTGAAGTTGGATTGGCATTTACCTGTTTCTTTTTATGCATAGGGTTTTGTGACCGCTTTTTAATTTCAGTGTTTAAAACCAAACTCTCTGAATACCGTTTTCTAAGAGAGATTCCCTTTTTGATGTCGCACGTCTGTTAGTCAACGCAAAAGTGCGAAAAGAGGATAAAGATTCTTCTCTTTTCTCTTTTTTACTTTTCAATGCACGCTGGCTTCCTTCAGCTCACCGGGGGGGGGGGTAATTATTAGATGGAGATAGAGCTGAAGCTGCTTTCTCCTTATTATTTATGACACCGGATCTATTAGAACACCAGCAGCACACTGCGGGTGTATGCACTTGCCTGCCTGCTGTTCCTGCCGACACACACAGTTCTCAGTGTAAGACTGGTGACAAGACACACACACACACATACACATTGTGCATCTGGGAAGGACTTCATGGGAAAGTACCCATGTTACTTCTTCCTCTTTTTTCTTTTCAGAATTACATTGACCAACTCTTCATCATCCCTCATTGTCTGTCCGGCCTGCGTCTCGTTGTTTTCCTCCGTCTCCATCTGTTTTCATTCCTCTCGGTTCCCCCACTCCATTCTAGATTCTTCTATCCAGAAACCTCCTCTTGGTCCTTCTCTCCCCACTCTGCACTGGCCTGTGTTAAGGCCATTTTTGAATAGTGTGCTCACTTTGGTTTAGTGAATTGACCTCCCTCCAGCCCAACTCGTCAGTGTTTGTGTGGGTGGATAGGGAGAGATAGGGATTTGTGCAAGAGAGGGAGAGGGAGAAGAGAGAGAGAGAGAATATAGAGAGAGAATAGAGAGAGAAGCCTGCAGTGTGTAAGAGCTCCTCTTGTCCAGGGTGTCCCTATGCAGTATCTGAAGAGCTTCTTTCCACAGGCTGCCGCCCCCTCTAGGCTACGACCCCACAGATGATCCCCCCCCCCCCACACACACACACACACACACACACACACACATATATATATGTACACACACGTATGTACACACACACACACACACACACAGTATACACAGTCTGCGCTCTCCTCATTCTTCCCTCTCTCTCTTCATCTCTCTTTCTCTCTCTTCTCTCTCCATCTCTCTTTCGCTGTCTCTCCCATCCTTGCTGTTTATTACATTCTCACTTCCTCTTTTGTTTGACTCATGCCCCTCCCCCACTCCTCTTTCTCTCCCTCTCCTTGTACCTCTCACCTTTTCTCTATCTTTTCTACCTCAGTCCATGACTTTCTCAACCTCTTTCTGTCTGTGAGTAAGTCTCATTTTGTGTGATTATGCCTCTGATTTATGGCTCTCATTTTCTCTCTCTCTCTCTCTCTCTCTCTCTCTCTCTCTCTCTCTCTCTCTTTCTTTTTCTTTCTCTCTCTCTCTTTCTTTCTGTCCATCTTTCTCTCTCTCTCTGTGTCTGTCTCTCCCTTTCACCCCACTCTCTCTCTCTATTCAGTCTGTCTTCGTAGCGCCCCCTCTCCTCTCCTCCAGTTCTTCTGTTTCCCCACTCAGAGGTGTCTCCCACCACACCAGCGCTCTGAGCGAGAGACGCCAGAGCCCGATTGGCCAGCCCGCGTCGCCTGCCGGTGTAAATATAGACACCGTTTACAGCTGTCAATCACATCACATCACATCGCATCGCCTCCCCCTCCGACCTGCTCTCCGCTCTCACGTCCGGGGGAGAGAGCCGCGGTCCCGCAGCAGCGGTCCAGTACCGCAGCGTTCTGCCTCAAAAGACCTTCACAGAGTGCACGAGTATCACATTACCTACACACTGCCCAGTGATTTTCGTCATAGGTGGGACTATGGAGTCCTTTCAGCGGGCGAAAACGCACAGTAATTCTGAGCTGCTCTCTCAGCTGGCTCGGCTCGAGAAAGGTCGTGCGAGTGTGTGTGTGGATGCAGATGCTGAACCCTGTTGAACTGCGTTCGTTTGCCAGAGGGGATAGCTAGTCTCTTGTCTCATGTGCGCGTGGTGAGGGGGAGGGAGAGGGCGGTGGAGTGGACTCTAGAGAACTACGAACACGGAGATGATGGAGATGATGGAGATGATGGAGATGCCTAGATGCAGGTTGAGACTGAGAAGGGTTATCAAGAGAGGTGGTGAAAATGTGATGTAGGGAGGGAAAAATGGAGGGGGGGGTGATGAGGATGGCTCTGGATGGAAGGCTGACTCACTGACCTCTCTCTCTCTCTCTTTCTCTCTCTCTCTCCCTCCCTCCTCCTCGCCTCAGCCTCTCCCTTCATCCCTCTCTTCCTCCCAGCAGCTGCTGGGTATTTTTATTTATTGCGTAGGCAGCCACGGCCGCACTTGCATAACTCCCATTACCACAGGCATAAAAGGTGAAAATAATAATAAAAAAAAAGTGAGTAAGAGAAAGAGAGGGTGAGAGAGGGAAAAAAATCATGAGATGGAGAACTATCGACTCCAGCTCGCTTCGCCACTGAAAGAAATTCCTGTAGAGATTTTTGTGCGCTGGCTCTCTGCGTGAGGCGGTTTTCTGAGTGAATGCTCTTTGTGCTCAATATGCCAAAAGGAGAACACATTGATACAAAAATAAAGTATGGCCGAGATCAGTTCTAGGCGCTGTATGTCAATGTAAAATGAAGATGTAATGTGACAAAATTGAAATGAGTGTTTGAGAATTGCATTTGCTGTTTTTTTTTTTGTTGTTCAAGGCTGAACTTGTTTCCATTAAAATGTTGCCTGTCACAATGCAGTAATTGTGATGGGAGTGAGTCAAATATTATAGTCTGCATCTCAAATATTATAGTATGCATATTTACTTTTGTTTGGTTTTGGGAAATATTAAATTGAATTCAAGCTAGGCTGGTGGTATACATATTAGCATGGAGGGCATGACATCAGATCTTCTTCCCCATCTGACAGTCGTCTTTGATCTTTTTGAACATTTGCTGCATAGTGGTTAAAGGCCTACGCCATGCAAACCTCACTCTTCTGTTTTCATGTCTGTGAAAGGCCGCCTGTTCTTGAACAGAACACCTGAACACCTCATATTTGTTTGTATCAGAATACTTTTCAAGAGTCGGCTAAGATCTAAAGTTGGTGTGTGTGTGCGCCTGTGCCTGTGTGTGTGCATGCGTGTGTGTATGCTTGTGTGTGTGTGTGTTGGGGGGGAAGAGGAAGAAGGTGAGACAGCATGATGGACAGATAAAGAGCACTGTGACTGAGCTAGTGAGGGAAATAGACTTGCAGAGTAGAATGATCGCAAAAGAAAACTAGCAGAGCACTGAGAGGGCACAGACGTCTGCCAAGGCCACGGGACTCTGGTCTAATGCAGATAATCAGCTTTAATACGTCAACATAAACACCCTCCAGAAATAATCATAAAATGTACAGGATATCACTGTGCAAAAGTGCATGTTTTGCCTTGACTGTGTTGTGAGGACCATACTGTATGTATTTATTTGTCGTTTCCTTTCCTGGAATGTAGCCAGATGTACAGGAAGGGCTCGGAGGGGGTGTTTTTGAAGGGCACAGAGAGAGGAGGTTTTTAAAAAAAAAAAATGATGTATACCGTTCTGGTTTGAGCTACTTGGTTTTGTTGTTTTGGTGGTGTGGTCTTGTAGGGGTTAAGCTGTTGACCGAGCCCTCATTCCCCACCCAAGTCACTTGCCCAGCCCAGCCTATCAGAAGCTGCCAATATGTCAGAACCAATGTGTCAGAACCGGTCCTAGAACCAGCCAGCTCCGTTGGCAGTATCTCCCGTTACCTTATAATTGAATGTTAACAATTTTGTTTTAACATTCAGTTATAACGTTAATTGCATTGTTAACGTCATCAAGCTCACATCCAGTTCCACACTATGTTTGTGGAGAACTACCTCCGCAGACTGTTCGCAAACATTCTCCGAAAACTCAAGGCAAACGGAAAACGGTTCACCAACATGTTTGTGAAGTTGAACGCACCTCTAGTTTTGTCCTATTTGGTGCTCTGTGTGTGTTTCCTGTGTGTGAGGAGAGTGAGGGGGTGAGTGGTCATCTTGACATTACAAGAATAACCTAAGACTTTTACATAGTACTACACATCACCTTTAGGCAAATCATTTGATATGAAAATGCTACACTGTTGCATGAATGCATTTATTCTATTAATTGCATGTCATGAGAACATCTATAGGTTATTTCATGAACTCCAAAGACACTGTTTTGAGACTTTGGGTGAGAAATGCATTTCCTTGGTTTGAATACTAGAAAGCAAACAAGGTATACAGATAGAATGTCATGGCACAAGTAGCGAGTAGCTAAATTATGTATATAAAATACATAAAAAGAACATTACAAATTACAAATCTGATGGCCAGTAAAATGGTAAATGGCACCATGTTTGACTTTGAAGGACCTTAATAGAAGTCAGAATGTCTGCAGTCATTATTAGTGATTATTGCTCTCAACAATCATGACTTTATTTCTTGTAGAACAAATGATGTTAAATGTAGAACAGATGATGTTAAAACAGTGCTTCCTCATTAGTACCCTCACTCTCACACCACTGAAAGATCACAATGACCTAGTTGGAGAGTGCTTTTAGTTACATAATAACTGACATTAACCAGGATGTGCAGCGACGTGCGTTTTCCAACAGACTTTATTTTAAATGTTCCAAAAGAGCCATATCTTGGCACCAGCTTTAATTGCATTTGAACACGTTCGGCTGAGCTTTGGCCGTGCCTGGCTAACTGCATACCAGCTCTAATTGGGACCGCAGTGACTTTCTGAATGTGGCTCTGATTTCAGGTTTCTGGTGCCAGGCTGCTGCCGCTGGACAGATGAACTCAAACTCAAACACACACACACACACACACACACACACACACACAGTACACACATACCACTATGGATGTGAACAGACTTTCACTGTATGCGCTTTCTGTATACTGTATGTGTGATAATAGATATATATATGTGTGTGTGTGTGTGTGTGTGTGTGTGTATGTATATATATGTATGTATTTCTATATAGTATGCACAAACGCCTACATAGCCTTAGACACACATACACACACACACACACACACACACTGGCACATTCTCCCTCAATCACTCACTTACACACACACACACGAGGGAGAAAGTGAAAATGGCGCTTCTTATGCCTGTGCCCATACCACTCCACTCTGCTATTGAGTGGACTAATGCATGGGTAGGCGCTGTCTATCGATTGGGTCCTCAGCGCCTGTTATTATGTGAAGTTCACATGTGACGCACTGAGCCAGCGCTACCGCTCCCTTTCCCGCCAGCCTCCGGCCGCTTCCTCTGCTAGCCTAGTGAAGTTAACCACCTCCTATTAACTGTCTATCATCCACTAACCACTCAGCAGCTACACTTTATATCCGAGCGTTTAGAATGGTTTAGAACATTCTAGAACATTCTTTATGCATAAACATAATAAATGTTTCCGGGCCGATTGAATAGAATCAGAGGGGGTTAAATCAGAGCGAGAGCCACAAAGGTTCGATGCCTTACACGTTCAACTTGTTGGTAATCAAGGATCTCATATAATGAGGAATTCTAGAACCTCATATTTTTGACAAACACGTTGTTTTATTAGAATGTTGTTGGCCCATTCATTCATGTTATACAGTCTATGGTTAATTACATGAGGTCATCTGTACTCTACACATGGTCTACTCAAGCCTGTGTCTCATGAATCAGGCCTGTAAGAGCATCCGATATTATCATGTTGACAGACACTTGTAAATGTGTCATCAGATGAACATGCCAGTGTGTCGGGCAATCTTCAGTTGGTGAACAGGTTACTCTCATGAGCACTTCAAAAGGCTTCTTCCTCGATGCCAGACCAGACATTAGCACTGTAACGCTCCAAACCTGACGCCTCTGCTCATGGTGTCGGTGCTGTTGGTGTGCCAGTGTGTACCTGGCTGCCAAGCTCACTGCTGCTTGTGGTGGCTCTTAGGAACAAGACATAAAAAGGCTGCTTTCCTTCCTTAATATGCCACTTTCCTTCCTTAATGCCACACATGAGCACTTCAAGCCTCCCGAATTTGACGCCTCGGTCACTGATGTCCTGTTGGGTTTGCCGGCGTGGCGTGGCGTGGTGTGGCGTACCTAGCTGCAATGACCTCCTGGTGCTACTGTGGCGTGTGCTGCTGGTGGCCGAGGCTCTCCTCTGCGTGGCTACCGCTGAGAGTGGCCAACGCGAAGGGAGTCCGCTCCGGCTGCAGCCTCATGGATAGCGTGCGCTGCACGGTGCAGTATAATTTGATGCTATTGTTCCGCTCCGATGCGCCTGTGCCCCGTGTCTGTTTACAGTGGGAGGCCAGTGCCAATCTCTCTCTGTTTACCCTGCAGGCAGAGAGATTTCATCCAATTTAAATAGTACCACATAGAAAGTCATTGTGTGGTGGAAACACTGCTGTTTTACAGAAATTGCCATGTTTCCCCATTCAAAAAAGAAATACTTTACTTAATTGTTATTCTTAATCAAAAGCAGTTGTTCACTTTGTGTGAATGACTCTATTGTCCTTGCCTTTTATATTCCAACCGTGGGTTCTTTGGAGGAAAAACGAGAACGTGCACGTATCCTGAATTTCCTACACCTGGTTAATGAAACGTGTTGAGCTAGGATGACCAGACAACGCTAGGTCAAGCCTTGCTTTATCACTTATCTTGGAGTTCTTAACTGGGCTCTGCTCTGTCTCTGTCCCTGATGTTTGCAAAGTCAGAAAACATAATGGATCGCCCCAAAAAAACTTGGACATCACGTCAAACATAGCAAAACCTATGTTATGGGCAAAAAACTGACAAGACCCCAATTCAGTTTTGGGGACAGAAAATCACAGATTATAATGCCTAATTATCAGCGTCACTTGTAGGCCTCGAACCTCTCACAAAAAGCTCAGTCCCAGATTGATATCTCCACCTTAAGGCATTAACTAATTGTGCCACCATCAGGCAAAAGAATGATTCACTGTATCTTATGGAAATAAAAAAACTGTGATGTGAAACTTGTGTTGTGTTGCGACAGTTTATTTTGTCAAACGACACTAAGATATACATTTATCATAGCAAAAGATGACTGTTTTTTTGCAGCAGGTCATGACTGTTTGCTGCAGTTTTACTATCAGGAAACTATAAGCCTACTTTTTGTCTCAAGGCTTGCATTCGCTAGCCTGGATACCAGACTCTCTGACTTCGCAATCGAGCGGAAGTTTAATTGGGATATCACCCCTTTACATGTCGTCTATTTCTCACCCATGTTAAGTTGTTTTAGCTGAAGTTATAATTACAATGTCATGGTCTAAAAAACTGCATCTGGATTTAAAGTTATGTCATTGAGACTCGTGGTTTGACCCCCATTTGTACCTTCAATGCATTAGGTACCTTTGCTTTATTCTTATGGTCACATAAGAATGTTTCGTATTGTGTGTATATAATGCTTAAGAAGTAGGGAGGGCCTTGTCAAATATTCATTGTTTTTATCCAAATGACACGAGTCAACAGGCTCACCAGACAAACTGGCACACCAGCGTTGTGATGTTTGGTGTGAAACACCAAATCCTTGAATGACCGTTCTAACTACTAGAACCAAGAACTACCCCAGCGTACACATTGGGCAAATTAACTCAGGCCCGACTCGAACCTGGGTGCCCATAGAGACACCATCGCAGACACCACACCACTGCTAAGGCTCGCCCCCTTGACTGATTGTATTGTGTGTGTGTGTGTGTGTGTGTGTATGTACTGTATGTGAAGCTGTGTCTATGCGATGACAGTGGCGATGACAGCAGTGTAGAGTGAGTGTAGATCTGCCTGTGACCTGTTGCAGTGGTGGATCAGAGGGAGTAAGACAACAGTTCACACCTCTTGCGTGTGTGTGTGTGTGTGTGTGTGCGCACGTGTGTGTGCGCACACGTATAAGGGGGTGGGTGACTGGTTCTGTGTAGCTGTTTGTGGGGCTCTAGGTGTGTGTGTTTGTGTGAGTGATTTGCTATTTGCAGCATATTGATGTTTGTTAGTGTGAGTGTAAGGCACTTTTATTTTTGTTTTTTTGTTTGTGTGTGTGTGTGTGTGTGTGTGTGTGTGTGTGTGTGTGTGCATTTGTCTGTGTGTGTGTGTGTGTGTGTGTGTGTGTGTGTGTGTGTGTGAAACCTTTTCTAAGAGCACATTTCTCTACTTGATTGACCCATCTCCGGTGCGGGAAAGTGAAAATGTCAGAGAAAAGGTTCTCCAAAGTACACTGTGCAAACCCCCATTATAAAGCGTTTATCTCCGTTGGAGATGATGTCCTGGATTGAGCCCTCTCCCTCTGTCAATCACACATTGCCATAAAAAGTTTGCCGTTTTTCAGGAGGAAGCTTTGCATGTGGCATGGAAATGCTTGACTATTTTCATGTTTTTTTGCATGGCGTCTGTCTTCCCCGTTTTTGCTCGTTCAGTGGTTCAGGTGACATTGCTCTGTGTTAACTAGCCAGTAATGCTTTACGGTAGTCACTATGAAGAGGATTATGTCATTTACATATTTTTACGGTAGCCACTATGAAGGGGGATTATGTCATTTTCGTATTGTCCTATCCACAATGGCACTTACAGTATTATCAGTGCTTGTTCTCTGTTGGAACAAGAGACAGTAGGAGGTTAAATTAGGTGACTGTGCCTATTTGCTCTGCTGAATGGGTTGCAAACAATGAGAGGAGGTATGAGACTAAGTATATCACTGGTGCCACTGCAGCGTTTCCCACACATCATACATTGACTTATTTGTGGCGGCCCAACACAATATCAACATTGACCACCACACAATGATTTTTACAGGTTCTACTAAATTGTGCTAGCCTGGCGGGCCATCCTATATCATTGAAATGTATTGTCTGGAATCGACCCATTCACCTCACTTAATCCAAGGGGCGGGCAGAGAATTGTCTTTCAAACTGCCTAGGCATGCAATAGGCCAGCGCTACAACCAATCAGAACAAAGAGCAGGATGACATGGCCAGAGCGACGAAAACGGTGAACGGGGAATGACTTAAGTGCATTGTGTTGCTCAACTTTCAAAGAAAAGCACAAGTCCAACTCCTCCAAAGTTGACGCCAAGACTCTCTAACAAAATAGTGCGCTGTGATTGGATGACGTCCACGGCGTCAGCCAATAGAAATCCCTATGGTTTGCTACTAGACGTACAGGCTGAGCAAATTAATTTGCCGCCGCTAGGGTGCGTCTAGATTTCTAGGCTAAAATTGTGCTTAAATCTGGTTAGGATCATAACCACGCTGCGCTAATGTGTTAAAAACTGTTGCATTTAAGTTAATTCTGCAAACCAACCACCACAAATAGAATTCAGTTCTGTGGGAAACACTGGCCACTGTATCATGTTGGTTTACTTGCAAAGCTAGAATGACATGACATGCTACAGGAACTCGCTTGGCTCAAAAAAACACCAAGGATGGAGTCAGGAAAGCCAAGAGTGTTCTTGTCTTTGTGCTGGGAGGTCGAACCAGCAGCACTAGCAAGTGTGAAGACCTCTCTCTCTCTCTCTCTCTCTCTCTCTCTCTCTCTCTCTCTCTCTCTCTCTCTCTCTCTCTCTCTCTCTCTCTCTCTCTCTCTCTCTCTCTCTCTCTCTCTCTCTCTCTCTCTCTCTTTCTCTCTCTCACAGACATCACACACAACATGCACTTACAGCAGAAATGTATGTGGGTGTCTGTGTGGGGTGGGGATGGTGGAGGGCGGAAGGGCATGTAATAGTGGTGGCATTTGGAGAAAGAGAAAAAGCAAAGGGTAGCCGGGGTAGCCCAGGGGTCATAGCAAAGGTCGGGCAACACAGAGTGGAGTGGAGTGGAGCATGGTCGAGGCCGAGCTGGTCCGGTTTAAGGATTTTAGAATGGACTCCACGTCTGTGTCCAGCCAGGCAAACATACATACGTATACAGTACATACTGTACATATACGCACACACAGACAAGCACAGTTAGTGCTTACAGTACACAGTATGTACACATAATCTGTAACCAGTATTTACGCACAACTGTCTGTCTGTCAAAAAGTAACTTTTTTCTGTCCTGTGTGTGTGTGAGATGGGGGCTGGTTTTTGTTGGGGGGGGGGGGCTGCTTGGGCCTGAGGTGGGCCTGGGGGCAGTGTGTTTGTTGCAGCCCTGGGCTTATTTTCTTTTTTTCAATTAAAATAGGTTAGTGAATTACCGAGAGGGATAGAATGTCCCTGGCATGGGATTCTACACATCTGCCTCACATGGACAATATGCCACGTGTAGGATGGAATTTAGAGATCTCGTCGTAATGCTTTGATGGGCTTAGCAGCACATTCAGATGTGCACATTCTCAATTCAAATATGAGAGGAATAATTCATTTGTATGCCTTGCATGCTCCCACCCCACATATCCCCAAGGAGAGGCAACAATGACGCCAGATCTTTGCCCAGCAGTGCTGGGGAAGGAAACAAGCTTATTTGCACTGTGTGTTGTCACAGAGGGTTATTTCTTTTTTTTGATGTTTGATTGTTTTGCGCGGGGATATTTTTGGGGTTTCTTACCGAGCAGCAGAGGTTGCGTAAGGTCAAGTAGCGGCTGTGTGCTCCTTCTCACCATATGAGCCACAGTCATTCCTCTTTCATTGTTCCCTTCCTCCATTAAGGTCTGTCTTGTGGTGTGACTTGTCATCCTCCTCTTCCTCCTTCTCTGGAAATGCCATCCAACTCCATCTTCTCAACCCATCTCAAACCACCACCTAATGAGCTTATGAGCACATGGCTTTCTAAATTACTTATTATGGGCATAGAACTCCCCCGCGTTCCCCTTGCGGATTTCACTCATTTCCTGGTTCTCTGGAGGTCTCGCGTAGGCCGCCTCTGGTTGCCTGGCCTGCCCTTCTTGTCTCTGTAATCCCCCTGCATCTTGCACTTCTTCCTGCACTCAGGCCACAGAAACCGCGGTGCCGGCCGCAGGACTGTGATGGGCTACTCCTGATTGGTTGTCAGCGTCACTCTTTGCGCTCTATGCATGTCATAGATTGATGAGTGGGGAAAGTTGATGGGGCACTGTGGTGATGATTATCCATCAGTTAGTGGTGTGTGTGTGTGTGTGTGTGTGTGTGTGTGTGTGTGTGTACAGTGAAGGGGATCTCATTACAGATACACCCCACCCCATCCCTTTTATATACAGTACATTCAGATGGAATGATTAGAATGCTAGAGAGTCGTTATGTTTTTGAGAGGTGGGGCTGGTGATGGGGGTGGTTGTGGTGTGCAAATGCGTGGGCAGATGCTTCAGTTAGTGTGTGTGTGTGTGTGTGCGTGTATGTGTGTGCGTGTTTTGAGAGTGTGGTTAACTAGAGTGTGGTAAGCTACAGTGAGGATGGAGAGGGTGGAAATGTGTGAGAGCATTAGAGGTGAAATGTAGTAGGATGAGTGAAATGTGTGTGAGTGGCTAGTTTTGACATGCAAGGACGACAGTGTTTGTGTGTGTAGTGAGATGGATCGGTGGGTGGGTGCTTCACTGAGTGGAAGGGGGTGTTTGTAAGAGTGTGTGCGTGGGGGGGGTGTAGTTGTGCTTGCTGCAGATGTGTGTGGAAGAGGAGGAATATGTGTGTGTGTGTGTGTATGTGCGTGTGTGAATATGTAAGTGTGTGTGTGTGTGTGTGTGTGTGTGTGTGTGTGTGTGCGTGCATGTGTGTGCGTGTGCACGCATGTGTGTGTGGGGGCGGTTGCATGCGCGCTCGTGTGTGGGAGTGGGTGAGCACAATAGCAGCTGACTGAAAATGACTGTGGTTTCACATTTGTCTGTCTGTGTTTGTGAATGCACTGTGTGTGTGTGTTTGTATGTGTGTGTGTGTGTGTATACCATGCTGGATATGCATGGATGTGTTGTGTGGCTCTTCATTGGGTTTGGCAGTGGCTGCTGCTTTCTTTTGTGTGTGTCTGTGTGTGTAAGGTGCCCGTGCTTATTGATTTCTTTGTGAGCATGTCTGTATGGTATGTGTGGGTCTCTGAACAGTAGGTGTGAGATTGATTGTGTGTTTTGGTGTGTGGGTGTGCATGCAACGATAAAAGACTTCATTGTGTAGGCTCTCTGCGTGTGCGTCCACCTCTGTACTCATGTATGTGTGCAAGATACCCATGTGTGGGACTCTGAACATTAGCTGTCTGATTTTGTGTGTGTGTGTGTGTCTGTGGGGGGACTGTGTGTGTGAGAGAGAGAGACTGACTGACTGACTGACTGAGACTGTCCCAAGAACTCAGCCTTAAATTCAGTCCCCTAAATCAGTTAGTGTTGAAACTAACTAATCCACTAACCCGTAACACAGATTATGTTCAGACCAGCATTGCTTTCCAACCAATCAAAGTTAACCAAGAAAAGCAAAGAATCCTATTTAGAACATTGTAGGAACTAGTACAGTGCCCGTTCAAACATGCCATTCCTGTAGAAATCCAGTAGCCCAATTACATGCCCGCAGCTTTGCATGCTTTAAAAACAGGATGATAGGAAAACCAATAATGAATACCGAATATTAATATATAATGTATTAGCCTATAACTAATGTGCGGTAAGCAAAATTAAGGCATAGCTGCATGTGACATTTTTACAGATCAAAATGACAAAAGCCTAAAGCTTTGATGTAAGGCTATACTGTATGTGTAGCCTATTGAATAACTTAATGATTTAGAAGACAAACCATTTTGTGGAAAAAGACATCATCATATGGGATTTGCAACGATGTGACTCAAAATAAATGTTTTGGTCACTTAAGTGACCTGTTCTGTCTGCCACTTGGCGTGAGCCTATCGCTCGTTTCAATTTGGGACTTTGCAGTCGGAATTGCCGTTTTTTTTATTCAAAGTTTCAAGTCCAAAGTAGCCTTGGCTATTCGAAGTGTCGGTTTATTGCACATAATTTTTACGTCATTTTGAATATCCGCGTTTGTTGGCATGTTATCTGCTGAATCATTTTATGCAAGCAAACTGCATACATGGAATCTTTTATTGTTGATGTCAGACATGATAATCATCCAAAGATGTTGCATCTTGACCTGTGCTGTGCCCCCTGATTCAGTGCTGCCAAAACTCTGCTTACCCTCTCTGTCTCTGGTCCTGCACTGTGCTGTGTGAGAGGGGGAGTGGCTACAGTAGAGAGGAGAAAGCCAATGTGGGCTTCTTTTACAGATATATTTAACAATCTTTTGCATTACTTATCCAAACAACGTCAAACTTGGCACTGCACTTAGTCGTGCCGTAGCAAGACACCTGTCAAGTCTGAAATCAGTCAGACTAAAGGTTCGACAGATATGCGAGCCTACAGTGCTGTGTGAGAAAGGGAGTGGATACTGTACAGTAAAGCGGAGAAAGCCAATGTGCGCTGCTTCTTTTACAGATATATTTAATGATATCCTTTTGCATTCCTAATCCAAACAACGTCAAACTTGGCACTGCACTTACGTTCGAGAGATGTGCGAATAACAGACAGACAGACAGACGTTCCTGTCATGTATAGATAGATAGATAAAAGCAAAGTGCAGCATAAGTTAGACTGCTATCTGAGCGTAAAAGAACGTATCATTTGGCAGAGGTACGAAGCAGAGACTCATCCTCACTAGGTTCATGTACAGGCTGAGACCATTGTCTAGCCATAGAGAAAGGCAGACACAAATAATCATGGTTACGCATAAGGGGAAAAGGGTGTGTGGTCACTGTATGACAGGGGAGGTAGAGTCAGAGGTGCACGTCGTTCTATACTGCAATAAGTATCGGCCCCAAAGAGACCAATACTGACATCTATAACAAAATGTATTTTATTTCCATTTAAAATAATTTCTTACCACTGAAGGACAAAACTCCCACTTGGACAAATCATCCAAAATAACTTGATTTCATATCATAGCTATGCAGATGACACACAAATTTACTTAGCTCTGTCACCAAACGACTATGGTCCTCTTGAATCTATGTGTCAGTGTATAGAACAAATCAACACCTGGATGTGTCAAAATTTTCTTCAACTGAACAAAGAAAAAACTGAAGTAATTATATTTGGTAAAAAGGAGGAAAGACTTAGGGTTGCCACTCTCCTTGACACAAAAGGGTTGAAGGCAAAGGATACAGTTAAAAATCTTGGTGTATTAATTGACAGTGATCTAAATTTCAACAGCCACATGAAAGCGACAACTAAATCAGCTTTTTACCACCTCAAAAATATTGCCAGACTCGGAGGGCTGATGTCAAAATATGACTTAGAAAAACTCATTCATGCATTTATCTCCAGCAGGGTTGATTACTGCAATGGACTGTTCACAGGCCTTCCTAAAAAGACTATTAAACAGCTTCAGATGATACAAAATGCAGCAGCTAGGATTCTAACAAAAACTGACTGACCACATTACTCCAATTCTTAAGTCCTTGCACTGGCTTCCAGTAAGTCACAGAATTGACTTTAAAGCTCTATTGCTTGTTTATAAATCAGTAAATGGAGCAGGACTTAAGTACCTGTCAGACATGCTTCAGCAATACACAGCTTCGCGTCCTCTCAGGTCCCAGGTGAAAAACCTGTTAGTAAAACCTACTGTTAGAACTGAACATGGTGAAGCAGCTTTTAGCTGCTATGCGGCTCAGCTGTGGAATCAACTTTTCGGATGACATCAAAAAAAGCCCCAACTGTAGCCAGTTTTAAATCTAGACTTAAGACCAAACTGTTCTCAGATGCTTTCTGCTAACTCTGCCGCGTTACAAATTCTGAATCTGCCTTGATAATTATTCTACTTTATCTTTTATTACTTCTTTTTACTACTTTTGCCTTTGTTTTTTTTGCTTACTAATTATCCTTTATTTTTAAATTATTTTACCTTGTGTTTTATGTTTTCTTTTTATTATGATCTTTACCTTTTAACTATTCTTTGACTATATTGCCTTTCTATGCTTTTTATTTGTTATTATTGTTTGATTTTGTTTATGTAAAGCACATTGAATGACCTCTGTGTATGAAATGCGCTATATAAATAAACTTGACTTGACTTGACTTGAAGGAGCAGGGGAAATATGCACTTATTTTAGAAGAGGATTCCAACACCTGCTGATTGGCAGCAAGCTGTTTCCGTACTCGGTAACAGGCCCTGGAGCTAAATTTTGAAAGAAGTGCAACCTGTCGTTTGCCTGTGTGAGTGCGGGAACACAAGCAAACATGTAAACCTAACAAAAAAAAGTCATCAGGTGTCTATGGCCTATAGGTCCTACATGGCTTCCATTAAGCCATCACTACTGGCCTGTGTAGTCCTCAGCACAGCAGACAATAATACGAGTAAACAGAGTTAGTACTTTTTGCGCTCACTTATCTTGTGGCCATTCAACTTAGTAGTAGTGTCTGTACAACAAACATAAACAAAAAACATGCTTCAGGACAGTGTTGGTGCTGTCACTGTCACTGTTGGTGCTACCCCGCAGCCTACTATAAACATTTGCCAAAATTCCCTCGATCACCTGTATTTTTTCGGTATTAGATTGTAATGCGCATGGAGTAATATAATTATGTAATAAGCGACTTAAAAAAACAAGCCTGAACAGGACAAACATATGGGCAAAAAAAAAAAATAAAATAAAAAAATCGTGTATGTATTGTCCATCTGCTGCGGGGACTGTGTGTGTGAGAGAGAGAGACTGTCCCAAGAACTCAGCCTTAAATTCAGTCCCCTAAATCAGTTAGTGTTGAAACTAACTAATCCACTAACCCGTAACACAGATTATGTTCGGACCCGCATTGCTTTCCAACCAATCAAAGTTGACCAAGAAAACCAAGAATCCTATTTAGAACATTGTAGGAACTAGTACAGTGCCCGTTCAAACATGCCATTCCTGTAGAAATCCAGTAGCCCAATTACATGCCCGCAGCTTTGCATGCTTTAAAAATAGGATGATAGGGATTATGTATTGTCCATCTGCTGCGACTGTGTGAGTGCGTTTGAACTGCATTGGCACCTGAGCTCCACACATGAGCCGGTGCTTGTGCCAGTGCAGGGGCCAGGGCTCAGTGCGTCTCTCCCCAGCTCTCGATGCTCGCTCTGCGGGCAGCCGCACGGGCAGAGCCGGCCCCATATGGATATTTAATGGCCTCTTTAATTATAGAGAGCCAGAGATCGGGCTCACTGTGAAGGCAGCCTCACTTGCTGCTATGTGAGCCAGCATCCCCACCCCACCACACCCGCCTGCCCGCCCGTCATCCTGACCTTTCAAACAGCCCAGGGAGAGGCAGGGAATCTCCTCCTGGGTCCCTACACCAGAGACCCAGAGAGAGAGAGATGGAGAGGGAGGGAAAGAGATCGAGTCATGACCTGGGTTATGGCACAGTAGAGTAGGGCAAGAAGAGACACTGAAGTAGAAGATGATGATCGGGGAATTTGTCGCTGGCATAAATCACTCATGAGGCGGGAGTTTCTCTGTCTATCACCGTGGCCCAAAGCGTTGTCTTAGTAACTGTGAAGTCTACTAGTTTGGTGGTAAGGAAATGACTGTGAAGCATTCTGGGTGTTTTTTTCACTGAAAAGAGCAAACTGCTCGCTGCCATATGTCCAGCAGCCTGCTGAGGCTGTGAGACGTACTCCTCTGCCCAATCAACACCCACTCTACTGCACTTCCACCAGCCTCTGTTCTTTCCTCCTCTCTCTCTCTCTTTCTCTTTCTCTCTCTCTCGCTCTCTGTTTCTGTGTGTATCATCCTCATTCACCTGTTACTTTCCTCACCCCTTTCCCCTCCCAGTCACACATTCTCTTCTTTTCTCACTTCCTGTTTCTCTCCATCTTCTCTCTCTGTATCTCTCTCTTCTCTCTCTCTCTCCCCACCCCCTCTCTCAGCTGTAGTATCAT